>NC_139565.1:22823243-23241464 GCF_965112155.1 Podarcis liolepis
TAAAAAGGAGGGGGAAGATTGTCCTTAACACCAGAGGGGAGGAGGGAAGCCTTGAAAATCTATTTCCCTTTGGCACGGCTCAGTGAGTGTGTCCAAAGCTGTTCACGGGGAAAGAAATTACTAAGACTAATATCTGCCCCAAACAAAAATTGTATGCAGGGCCTAAATGAATTCCATAGAATGCTGAGGATATACAGTGGTACCTCAGGTTACATACGCTTCAGGTTACTTACGCTTCAGGTTACAGACTCCGCTAACCCAGAAATATTGCTTCAGGTTAAGAACTTTGCTTCAGGATGAGAACAGAAATTGTGCTCCGGCGGCGCGGCAGCAGCAGGAGGCCCCATTAGCTAAAGTGGTGCTTCAGGTTAAGAGCAGTTTCAGGTTAAGTACGGACCTCCGGAACGAATTAAGTACTTAACCCGAGGTACCACTGTACATATATGGGGGTGTGATGATGATGGTGATGAATTTCCCACCTTTACCCTAAGGTCCCAGGGTGGGTTACAACATTAAACCACAATATTAAAAACAGTTTAAAACAATTTACAACCACGAAAATAAGGAGAGTCTGAAAAATATGCACCTTAAATGTTAAAAGCTTGGGTAAAGAAATGTCTCTTCAGTATTCTCCGGAAGCTGTATTATAAAGGTCCCACACATAACCTCTGTGGGGAAGGAATTTCACAGTTTTGGGGCTCCCACAGAGAATGCCCTCTTCTGAACCACCACCCTGAGTCTCTTGAAGTTGGAGGAACGACCAAGAGGTCCCCTCTGCTGATCTCGGCACCCATGACGGTGTGTAGGGAAGAAGGCTGTCTTTCAGATATTTGGGGCTTGAGTTGCAGGACAGCGTTTACAAAAGTACCACCGCCATGTGATAGGGACATTGGTGCAGCCTCAGCCATGTTTGGTCAGGTTCAGACAGTTTTACGCCACCTGTGCTCCAGCTTAACCAACCCTCCTGTTACACCACGCACAGGTCACTGGAATAACAAGGCGACCTTGTGTGCTTCTACATCACCTTAAATGAATGGTTTTGTCCTTTCCGCATCTCTGAAGTTCATATGGTTCCCCCTCCCCCAAGTTATATATATACCTGTTGGCACTTTTCCAAACTTCATCTAATTTCTGAGCAAAGAACTGTTTATTTGCCAAGGCCCTCATGGGGGTTTGCAACCTTATCTCATTTAGCCTTTTGTCTCTGCTAGATAATTGAAGAGCATCTTTATAAAACATTGTATCCTTTGTTCTCCACCATTTCGTTTATAGTTTTGCCCTACAAGAGTTAATACGTAGACGCAAATGAATTGCATTTTATGGGGATAATAATGGTAACGTAAACACATCAGTTTCTAAAATGAATGGCCATCTCCACTTTTCTGCTATTGTGTGGTAATGATTTTTAACAGCGTAGGGCTGAAAGCATAAGGTTTTATTTCTTGTCCTAGGACCTAAATGTATACTGCATGAGAAACAACCTAAATAATGTTCTTAATTCAGGCAGTGTGCCTGAGGGCCTTTTCACACTCTGTGCTTTTGGATGTACAGTGGTACCTCGGGTTAAGTACTTAATTCGTTCTGGAGGTCCGTTCTTTACCTGAAACTGCTCTTAACCGGAAGCACCACTTTAGATAATGGGGCCTCCTGCTGCCGCCGCACCACCGGAGCATGATTTCTATTCTCATCCTGAAGCAAAGTTCTTAACCTGAAGCACTATTTCTGGGTTAGTGGAGTCTGTAACCTGAAGCGTATGTAACCTGAAGCGTATGTAACCCGAGGTACGACTGTACAAAATATTTGAATGTACATCTAAAAACCTTCAAGGTGCTGTAGGTTTCAACCAGAATTGTGAAGTGGGGGGGGGGGTTGTTTAACGCTTTCCCTGTCCATCATTTCTCCACTTAGATGCTCTTTCCCATGCAGGATTGAAACCCCTGGTTGGTGTGCATTTTGAATAACATTTAACCAAGCAGCCCATCTTCGTGAGGTTCACAAGCTTGCACATCCAGTGATGTCCACAAGTTTGTGCAATCTGTTGCACAACAGGACTTCCATTTCTCTTCTTCTCTTTCCTCTAGCCCCACGTATGCCCAAAAATATTGCTCCAGGGGGTCTTCTACCCTTCTGGAGAGATTTGGGGAAGCATGCAGGGGAGGGAACTCCCCAGAACTCAGTTCCAGCTCATTTCAGGTGCCTATCATTCTAAGAGAATGAGGGAGACGTTCATGGTGAGTTCTGGCACCTCTTTTTCTAGAAAAAGAAAGTACGGTGAAGCCCTGTTGCACAAACAGGTGCTACTCATACCATGCTGAATCTCATTCCCTTCAGTGAGAGTTGGACCATAAAGAAGGCTGATCACCGAAGAATTGATGATTTTGAATTATGGTGCTGGAGGAGACTCTTGAGAGTCCCATGAACTGCAAGAAGATCATAGAATCATAGAGTTGGAAGAGACCACAAGGGCCATCGAGTCCAACCCCCTGCCAAGCAGGAAACACCATCAGAGCACTCCTGACATATGGATGTCAAGCCTCTGCTTAAAGACCTCCAAAGAAGGAGACTCCACCACACTCCTTGGCAGCAAATTCCACTGTCGAACAGCTCTTATAGAATCATAGATCAAACCTATCCATTCTGAAGGAAATCAGCCCTTAGTGCTTACTGGAAGAACAGATCCAGAAGCTGAGGCCACCTCATGAGAAGAGAAGACTCCCTGGAAAAGACCCTGATGTTGGGAAAGATGGAGGGCGCAAGGAGAAGGGGACGACAGGTTGAGATGGTTGGACAGTGTTCTTGAAGCTACCAGCATGAGTCTGATCAAACTGCAGGAGGCAGTGGAAGACAGAAGTGCCTGGCGTGCTCTGGTCCATGGGGTCGCGAAGAGTCGGACAGGACTAAATGACTAAACAACAACAACATAGTTACAGTCATTAATTTAATTGAGTCTATTCTGAATAAAACCTGGTTGGATAACACCCTTCATGCTTTTTGATAATGTTTTGACTCCCTGCTGATAATTTATAAACAATAACAGATGAAAAGAACCTTTTACAACGTAAGCTTTTTCAGTGTGCAAAAATACATTTCACAGCCGCTCTGAAATGTTTAAAACAAAACAAAAATTATACCTGATCTATTCCTAATGCCCAGAGGGGTAAATGTTTCCTTCTTATTTGGTAGCTGCCTCATGGAGAAGAACATAAACTGATACGCTTTTGTTTTGAAATGATGGGAAGAATTTGGTTTGTCAGCCAGCCTGCATTTCCACGGTGCCTGACAACAGACTACGCTGCTCCTATGATTAATTTATAATGGAAAACAGGGCATTCTGAAATGACCGCAGGGCCTGCGTGAAATGTGAACAAGCTCAAACCAAGATAAGCTGTATCTATATTTCAATTCCCATCTGACATCCCTACCTTCTTGATTATGAATAATATGCAACCTTTTGTGTGTCCTGAAGATTGGAACCTTTCCCAGTTGTGTTTATACCCCCTGTCTTACTCTGCGAGACTCAGACCGTTTTGTGTATCCCTTGATGATAGTATCTAGTTCAAATGTACGGTAGATGCAGGTCTTATTTAATTAATTCCCACCTTTTAAAAAATCTGCCAGGTTTATTGAAATAAGACACTTCGTTGAGAAGCTTGGCTTCATGTTTTACATGGTTTTTTAACTGTTTGGGGACTCCTTTTTAAAAGACAACACATATGAATTAGAGCCCTTTAATCTCTTGAAACATATGTTTTCAGTTCTAAAATTTTGTATATCTGTTGGAGGGAAATATATTTTACCTATGATAAAAGCTGTGTTTTGCCCACTCTAGCTTCAACCTTTGTTGCTGCTTTAGGAAAGTCATGTTAATGCTTAGACACACACACACACACACACACACACACACACACACACACACACAAACACACACACACACACACACACACACACACACACACACAGAGTGAGGTAATGTTTAGGGAATGTATTGGCAGAAGGATTGATGCCCTAAACATCTAATTGAAAATCACTGATGATCATCCATTCATTTAGCATTTTAAAAATTTGATTATACTGTTGTGCCATACTATGTCACTGTGGTAAACTGTGACAGCTCCGGTTTGGATTATACCAGTTCATTTGATCTTTCAAAAGCTACTCATTCATTTTTGCCAGATTGCTTTGCAAGTGCTGTATCCTGTCAGTTATAGAAAACCAAGTAAATGAGGGTGGGTGGGTGTTTTTTTAAAAAATCAACAGTAGAAAGTTTCTATGATGTATGACACCAGGCCATACTGCTGCTATGATCTTGCTTCCTTGGCTTTGTCTACTTTTCCCCTTTTGTCAAACTGCTGTTTTCAATTTATACTTTTGCTAAATGAGATTTGCTAACTACTTGGGACTAAGGCAATTTCTCCTCTCCCCCTTTTTGTCTCAAGTCTAAAAGCAGCTCTGATGAATGTTCAAGAGGTCAACTAGAATGGCGATTTTCAATCATTTGGTCAATGCATTTGGAGTCATTTATAGCTTTCAGAATTCCCAGCGGATTATTCCACCACACATTCTTTTTCTCCTACCCCCTTCCCAGTTTTTATCTATTTAGACTTTACAGTCTTGATCTACACTTCACAGGGCAGAGCAAGGGAATGTAGCTGAAGATGTTTACATATTTCGCTGCAAACAGTTTCCATATGAGAGGTTTTATACTTTCTGAGTAGTAATAGACTCTTTTATACTGGGGGAGAGACTTCTGGATCCCAAACAAACTGGCTTTTCTAAAAAGAATGTTTTCTCACATCATTAAAGCCTGTGCAAAAAGAAGAAGAAGAAATCCATTTTTAGAGTGGTAAGATTAATGCTCTCTCGTGAATAGGAATTTTTATAAGAAACCATCAGCGCAGGCATTTTTAGCATGGATCTCTAAACTAGGAGCTTCTGATAGAAACCTTCTATAAAGCTCAGATTGTTAAATATTCAAGTGCCCAAGTGAATGAATGGCTTGTGATTCAGAGATTCTTCAACTGACTTTAGCTTTGAGTAGACCCTCAAAAAAAATATAACCCACTCTAAAAATATGACCAAGGGTGTGGTCTAAAATGATAGGAAGGTACTAAAATAAACTTATTTATTCTGCATAAGTACAGTTTAACTTGTCTGCTTGCTAGTTTAACTAGATGTAACTAAGAAGTATCATGTATTCACTTCTTTATAATTATTTTAGTGATTTCAAGCATAATCCTTTCTTGCTGAAGACTGATTGGTTTTAATACTGAATCCCTCCTCATATTTAGTAGAGCAGAGATGGGAAATCGGGGCGACTCTAGAAGTTGCTGTACTTCAGCCGCCTTTTACATGAAGTTGTTGTGTCATTAGGAGATTTGGGGCAAGATGTCATCAGAATACTGAGGACACTCAGCTTTACTTTTCCAAAACAACTGGGTGAGGAGAGGCTATGCAGTCCCTGAACCGGTGCCTGGATGTAATTGTGGTGTGGTTAAGGGAAAGTAAAATGATCCTGAATCCTAGCAAAGGAGAGAGGATCTGTGGGCGAGTGCTTCCCATGCTTGAGAAATTAGCCAATTGTCTGTCCTAGGCAGGGTTGCAGGATGCAGGTGGCACTGTGGTTTAAACCACCGAGCCTTGGGCTTGCTGATTGGAACATCGGCGGTTCGAATCCCTGTGACGGGGTGAGCTCCCATTTCTTGGTCCCAGCTCCTGCCAACCTAGCAGTTCAAAAGCACGTTGAAGTGCAAGTAGATAAATAGGTACCGCTCCGGCGGGAAGGTAAACGGCGTTTCGCCAGAAGTGACTTAGTCATGCTGGCCATGTGACCCGGAAAAACTGTCTGCGGACAAACGCCGGCTCCCTTGGCCAGTAAAGCGAGATGAGCGCCGCAACCCCAGAGTCGTTTGCGGCTGGACTTAACTGTCAGGGGTCCTTTACCTTTACCTTTTTAGGCAGGGTTGCATCCCTCTGAAGAAGCAGGTACACAGTTTGAGGTGTGCCTGGATGAGGCTTTGTTACTGTTTGCCCAGGTGCCTTTGGTGGCTTAGGACTGGCGATCCTTTTTGTCAGCTTTGGCTTCTGCAACAGCTGTGAACATTCCTGGACTGGGGTCGTTAGGCATTGGGAACTTCAAAGTTGGATTAATGCAATGCACTCTGTGTGGGGCTTTCCTTTTGGTTGGTCCAGAAACTGTAGTCGGTGCAGAATTCTGCACTACAGTGGCTGACATCCTCTCACCTTTGCTCAAACATCTGCACGGGATGTTACCAAGTTACATGTAAAGTATATAGAATTCTTAACAGTTTAACTTAAGGATCGCGTCACCCCATATGTGCCTCCCCAACCCTTCAATATGCAGGACTTGCCCTTGTATGAGTGCCATATAATGTTCATTCTGCATATGTGAGGAGCCTGTCTTTTAGTGTGGTAACATCTGCTTTGGAACTTCCTGCCTATTCATATTAGCCATACATCCTCACTATATTGTTTTAGAAGCATGCTAAAAGCTTTTTGTTTGTTTGTTTGTTTTACTCTAGGAAGCCTATCCAGACATATCACATATCATACCTATTGAATAATCCAAATTATGGAAGTTGGTTTTGTATATATGTATTGTGCTGATGCTTCACTTTACTGGCCTTTGGTCTTCCGTATATACTCTTTAATTGCAATTCCCATCAGTACCAGTCAGCATGGCCAATTGTCAGCTATTGTGGAAACTGCATTCCAACAAGTTCTGGAGGGCTATATGTTTTCCATTCCTGATTTAGGGAGCTTACAGCACTTTCCTCACTGGAGACCATCCCTCTGGGTGTTAGATGACGATACTGAGGACCAGTGAAAGGGGAGCAGAAGCTTGCATTTTTAAAAAAACTCTTAACCACAGGCAGCTTTCCAGTGACATGGAATAGACTAAGTTTGCAATCCTAAACTCGCTCATTTGGGAGTGTTGTTGTTGTTTAGTCGTGTCCGACTCTTCGTGACCCCATGGACCAGAGCGTGCCAGGCACTTCTGTTTTCCACTGCTTCCCGCAGTTTGGTCAAACTCATGCTGGTAGCTTTGAGAACAATGTCCAACCATCTCGTCCTCTGTCGTCCCCTTCTCCTTGGGCCCTCCATCTTTCCCAACATCAGGGTCTTTTCCAGGGAGTCTTCTCTTCTCATGAGGTGGCCAAAATACTGGAGCCTCAGCTTCAGGATCTGTCCTTCCAGTGAGCACTCAGGGCTGATTTCCTTAAGAATGGATAGGTTTGTTCTTCTTGCAGTCCACATTTGGGAGTAAGTTTCTTAAAAGACATGAATAGGATTGTGTGGTATGTGACTCAGGGATAGCCCAGCCACATGGAAAGCAATGAATTCGAATTTGTAAGACTCTTATTTCTAGAAGCCTTCATAACAGTGTCGTCAGCATGTCAGCCTACTTCCTATTTCTGTTCAGCCGGATTCTAGATATGTCAGATTTCATAAGTTGAGGGCTGCAGAGATTCCAGAAGGCTAAATGAGATTTTATTGTGCTGACGTAGAAGCATATAAGGAACCTGTCGTTCAGTTGTCTGCAGTGCTGAGAACAGAATGCAGCATACCTTTAGGTTTCCAGCTTGACACACCTGTTAATAAATTGACCTGGAGAAGAAAGGTTCATAGGGCAAGACAATAAATAATTTCCTCACAGTTGGGCAGTTTATGGTTGTTTTTCTTTCACAGCAGTTCATATGAACAAAATACTCAAGAGCAGATAAAGAGGTGTTGCAGTGTGCTTCTCTTGTTAAGATTTATGGCCCTATATGGGCAGCCTGCAGAACTCAAGATTTATGTGCCTGTAACATTACTTGGATTTACAGCCATGTCAATGACTGTGAGCACATAACCATGTTTCTTAAGGGCTCTTTCTAATGTAGTAAGAGGTCATAGCAAGGATGCAGACATTTTGCAGTGTTGAGAGGCATGTGCTAGCATATATCACCCTGCCCATAATTTACAAGTGGTGACTTACATTGACTTTTCCATCTTTTTACTACTTTGGCCCATTAAACCCTTAAGTGGTCCATGACTATATTTGGCTTATTAAATGATTGTTGTGTGTGATGCAGTGGCTGAATATGGTGAGCAAAAGCAGAGAAGCCACTCATGTTAAGAATTCTTCCCACTCCATTTAGTCTTCTTACTCAAATGTGAAAACTTGCTTCTTCCGATAAGAACATTAGTATAATTCATAGTTAGCTGGGGGGATGGGGACCTGTGCTCTAAACATGCATGAGATCAGTTGTTTCCCTTGTGTGACATGTAGAAGCTTGGGGAATGCAGAGCAATCTTCTACAGGAAAATTGCTCTGGGAACAAGGTTTCCAACAGCAGGAACAACTTCAGGAAAAAACTATTTTGGAGGAGCAAAGTTTGACGAAAATTGTTATGTGAATAAGGATTTCAACGATGCTTATGCAGGACTTTGATGTACTGTGGCAGAAAGTTGGAGAAGCAAATGGGGAAATATACTGGGGTCGTTCATTTTACCTTTCTCCACTCCTTGGAGTCATCCCCCTACCCAGCATCTGCTGTTAAAAGCTTTTCTCATTTGGAGCTTAGTCCCATGTTTCCAAGGAAAACTTCCGTTTCTTTGTGGTTTACATTCTGAATATGAATCTGTGCAAAACATTGGCTCAGTTCAGATATTCTGAACAATGCAATGTAAGAGCCTGCTGGATTAGGCCAAAGCATCCAGTTTTCATAGTATTTTTCTGTGTATAACATTCCCCCATGTATAAGATGCCCCCTATTTTGGGGGCTCAGATTTAAGAAAATGGAGGGAGATGGCTCCATGTATAAGACAACCCCCTAATTTTTGACATTATTTTTAAGGGGGGGAACCTAGTCTTATGCATGGAATAATACAGTAACATAGGTCAGCTATGCACAGCATACTTTTTTTGTCTGCCTTCAGTCGTTCAACATTCAACTTCATTGTTTGTTCCCGAGTTCTGGTTCTAGGGAGAAAAACTTACCTCTACCCCCCCCCTCCTTCCATGCTGTGCACTTCTATCATTTTGCCTCCTAGTCACCTTTTCTCTCAACCAAAAAGCTTAACTATGAATTATTGCAATATCTCAGCTTACAATACTGCAGGAATCCAGCAAATCAAAAAAACCCAAAACCTTGTTTTGAAGTTCGTTTGCAAGCCATGATGTCATATCTGAATTGATTTACCCTCATTAAAACTGTTGCCCGACCTCTGTAGCCGCTGCTTCTAGAGACTGGAGTGTGAACCAGACAGAAAGCAAAAGCAGACAAACTTGGCATGGTGCCTGAATAGAGCCATTATAAAATTACTTTGATTTATGCCAACAGTTTTCAAAATACTTTAATTTTAAAAGGATCTATTGCAGGGGTGGAGCAACATATTAAAATAAAAAACTGATTTGCCTAATTTGGATGAAAACAACAGACTATGGTTTTTATAAATTAGAATGAGAGGGACAGAACTGCAAAGCAAACCATGGTTAGGCTGTGATGCTGGGCGTGGACCAAACAGTGTGTGATACGGATGACCTAGAATTCCCAGTTTCTTTTACTGGTTCTTATGCTGACACAATGAAATCTAAGCAGGTTAGAATTTCCTTAGGGTGATTGTAGGCAAAGGAGAAAAAATAGTTTGAGTGTTGATCCTGTTAAAGGAAGTCACGGGAGTAGAAGAAAATGTGATTTTGTGTTGTAGTGATAGACATGGCCTGGCTGCATTTTCTGCAGTCTGTGGAATACTTCCTCTCCCCAACCCCAGTAGTACATCTATCACAGACATTGCAAGGATGGCTAGAATTTCCTGCTTGCATGGATAAGAACCTTATGGTGTGAGCCAGCCTTTACTTATAGTGACAATTGATATTGGCACCATAATAATGCAGAGTTTCTTAATTGTCTTGTTACAGTACAGCATAACAATAGTATGAAAGCTAATTAACGTTGTATGTTGATTTCGCTTATCCTTGGGCAGGGAGGAGTTTTGTTCAGTAAGGAAGCAATGATACTCAAATAAAGCTATGGAATGGGGGAAGAAGGCTTAATCTTTTGGAACAGGACTCAGGAGGTGTTTTCTGGATGCAAATGCAGCAACAGCAACTATTTAAGCCTGTACACCAAAGCTTTCTAAACTTTCATGTTGGTGGCACAATTCTCAGACATGCATCGTTTTGTGACACACTAATTCAGTTTTACTAGGAAACCAGAGGTTAAACTAACCCCTTACAAGAGCGTGGGGAGCGTTCACGCGGCACACCCACACACTGCAGCTGACACACTAACGTGTCACGACACAGTTTGGAAAGCTCTGCTGTACATTTTCAAGGTGATGCTTAGTAAGTTGTATTTCTCAATGCAATAAGAACAGAAGGTATAAATATTGTATGTGCTTCTGAATGATTTAACTTTATTTCGCTGACACACTGAAACCTGCTCTGGAGTGACTCGGAAGTTACTAGCTTGTGAACAAGCTTATTACACAATTCCATCTGCTCCTGCGTTGACTCTGCCCCTTTATGTGACCTGCATCCTAAATTATGAATTGTCACGAGAGATGACTGTTCTGTGCAGTTCTCTTAGTTGCCCAGTTGCAGTGAATATTTGGCTCATATAGGTCAACTTCATGAGAACAACGAGAAATTCAGAAAAGAAATTTCCCATTTCAAAAGTTTATTTTATAAAAACAAATGAGCCAATCAGATGTGAATGACGTACCTCAGGCCCCTTCCTTCTCTGACCTCCACCCCACCCCCAACTCTTCATAACTTTTCCATGGCAACTTGTTCTCCCGTGAGGTGAACAAGGGAGATTGCTTCCTTTTTTATTCTTGAAAGCAGCTTCCTCTTTGGAATCGCTCTGAGCACATTCCAACCAAGTCATTGCTGCTGGCGTTTGCAGGGTAGGAATAGCAGACGGGCAAGCTAAATTATGCACCTATTTACTGAAAATGTATATATGTTTTGGAGTTCAGTCCACAATTTCATTTCACATTGCTAGTTACATGATGAAAAAACAAACAAGATTCTGTACCCTGTAATGCACATTCCACTGTATTTTTTATCATTGACATCATGTTAGAAATCACTGTAAAACCTGGTGTTTGGAAAACCTAGCATCAAGTACAGTTGTACCTCAGGTTACATACGCTTCAGGTTACATACGCTTCAGGTTACAGACTCTGCTAACCCAGAAATAGTGCTTCAGGTTAAGAACTTTGCTTCAGGATGAGAACAGAAATTGTGCTACGGCGGCAGCAGGAGGCCCCATTAGCTAAAGTGGTGCTTCAGGTTAAGAACAGTTTTAGGTTAAGTACGGACCTCCGGAATGAATTAAGTACTTAACCCGAGGTACCACTGTATAGGATGCCTGTTCTTTTGACTCTTTTAAAAAAGGGTTGCTTGAAAAATGTACCTACACCCACCATTTCAATTTTATTGTATTTATTTAAAAGTGTCTCTAAACTGCTTAATATTTCAAAAATACCTAAGAGGTGTATGCTATGTACAATGTAAAAACAATATTCATTAAAATGTCAAAAAAATATATCCTGACAACAACAAAACAGTATAAAAACACACAAAAGCAAATAAAAAGCATATTCGGGGATTCACACACACAAAACAGGGAATTGGGGAACTCCTGGACAGAACGATTCCTCTTAGAATTATAGAATTGTAGAGTTGGACGGGTTCCCAAGGGTCAAATAGTCCAACCGCCTGCAATGCAGGAATCACAGCTAAACCATCCATGACAGATGGTCATCCAACCTCTGCTTAAAAACCTCCAAGGAAGCCTCCCAAGGGAGATGGTTCCACTGTTGAACATCTCTTGCTGTCAGAAAGTTCATCCAGATGTTTAGTCAGAATCTCCTTTCTTATAACTTATTATAAAGACATTGGTTCGAGTCCCACCAACTAGAGCAGGAGAAAACAAGCTTGCACCCTCTTCCATGTGATATTTGAAGATGGCTATCATACCTCATCTCCTCTTTTTCTAGGCTAAACATGCCCATCTCCTTCAACTGTTCCTCATAAGGCTTAGAAGGTAAGATGTCTTAGAAGGCATCTGAAGCAGCTGGTGGTTGCTGCTTCATGTATGGCAGAGAGAAGGGCATTCTGCAGAACAGGAGCTACAGTAGAAAATCTCCATCCTTGGGTAACTGTGCTGTGATATTCTGTACAATGCAGTGCCATGAGTAAAATTTCCCCAGATCCACAGGAGCCAAGTGGTCTTTCAAGTAACCTGGTTCTAAGTTGTTCAGGGCTTTAAATGTTAACAAGACCTTGAATGTGAGCAGATAGCTGATCAGTGGCCAGTTCTGTTCCCTCAGCAACTTGACTGCATTGTTCTGCACCAGCTGCAGCTTCCAGACCAGTCCTAAGGGACTTCAGTTGCTCCACCTATCTATCCACCAGTCTTTTTCCCTCTAAAAAAATGTATTTGGACACTGTGGATGCAGTAGTCTTCTTTAGAGAGAGAGTGTGTGTTGTAGAACTTGACTCCATTATATTTTTTACTACTTCTAAAACGTTGGAGAGGCTTCTTGATCCAGCGGTTGATGCAATCTTGAAAACCTGTTCTGTGGGGAAAACAAATTAGCACAGGGTGTTTGTTGCATTTCTGTTTTGTCACGGTGCTGTTTAGGCTGGGTGGAGTTCAGGGTTGAGCAGGGATGGAAGGAAAAAGCTGGCTGCTCAGCACAGCCCTTGACTGAGGCTGCCGTACAATCCATTCCTGAAGCCAGAAGTTCTTTCGAGGTCAGTATGGGTTCTACTTGAATCAATTGCTTTTAGAACAGGGGTATGAGTGTCTGGCTCTCCTTTTCTCTGTTGGCTTTTGGCAAGAGTACTGTGATCAGATCAGAAAGACTCAGCAAGCCGTAAGGAGGAAATCAATTTTTAATTTTGATACCATTACAAGGGCAGACTATTGCCCAGAGGTTTGTGTCATTTGGTCTTCACCCATTTGTTTCTACTTAGAAGTATGGAGCATGTGAGAACATTGGATTTGGCTTGCTTTTGGGGAAGTTCTTGCAACTTGTTTTTACTGAAAACGTATGAACTTTCTGCAACATACTGCAAAACAATTGTACTGGAGCAGCAAACCTAGTTTTTGCATCTGTATTTTGTGTGTATACTTTGTAGGCTCCTGCCAAAAGTTCTGTATCTGTACAGTGTAGTCATAGTGCATGATGCTTTATCCTAGTATAAAGAGTAACTTCAGATATTAAAAAAAGTCACTTTCCCAGAGACGCTTACAAATTTTGATAATGGGAGAAAGAGTGGACTGGTATGGAGGAGGAGAGGAAAGAAAAAACAGCAAGGAGTTTATGTGAGCAAATGCACCTACAGTGGTATCTCAGATTAAGTACTTAATTCGTTCTGGAGGTCTGTTCTTAACCTGAAACTGTTCTTAACCTGAAGCACCACTTTAGCTAATGGGGCCTCCTGCTGCTGCCACGCCGCTGGAGCCCGATTTCTGTTCTTATCCTGAAGAAAAGTTCTTAACCTGAAGCACTATTTCTGGGTTAGCGGATTCTGTAACCTGAAGCGTATGTAACCTGAGGTACCACTGTACATGTACTTTCAGATGCGGGGTTGAGTAATTTGGTAATCTTGCCATGTATGCACACACAATTTTTGGATTGGAATTTGCCATTTTGAGATTAAGCCACAAGGCTATCCACCCTCCTGAAAAAAATCACTGCAGCCTGAATGATGGAAGCAGCACATAACAATGCATGCAGACCCGCACAGGGTGTTGGGCATCCAGGTACGTTTGTCCCAGGCCTCAGAAGGCTAAGCCGGCCAGGGGGCCTCGCTGGACTGAAGCTGTCATGCCAAGAACAAGACTCCCTAGTGCATTTGTAGTTGTACTTCGGGAGTCAAACGGAATCCACTCCGGAAGCCCGTTTGACTTCCAAAACATTCGGGAACCAAGGCGCGGCTTCTGATTGGCTGCAGGAAGTTCCTGCAGCCAATCGGAAACTGTGCCGGACATTCGGGTTCCAAAGAACATTCGCAAACTGAAACAATCACTTCCGGGTTTGCGAAGTTCTGGAGCCAAAATGTTCTTCTCACGAGGCGTTCGACTTCTGAGGTACAATTGTATTTATTTTATTGCATTTATATAACACTTTTTCTCCAAGAAGCTCAGGAACGTACATGTAGGTCTGCCCCTATTATCCATACAACAGTTCTGTGAGGTATGTTAGGGTGAGAGGCAGTGTCCACAGGTACACATAAGTGAATCTATAGAGATCATTTTTATTGTAGAACTTGAATTTTCTAGCTATGATGGGCAGGAAGGAGGGCTGCGCATTTGCAGTGTTAGAGGTTTTCTGCATTGGTTGATTATTCCTGCACTTCAAGAATTTAGGTGCGTTTCAAAATGTCTTGTAAGATGCATGCTAATCAAGTATCTTAGACTTGGGTTCAAATGATTCCTTCTACATCTTCTATATAGCTATTCTCACGTATATACAGCGGTGCCTCGCAAGACAAAATTAATTCATTCCGCGAGTTTTTTCGTCTAGCAAATTTTTCGTCTTGCGAAGCACGGTGTCGGAAAAGTTTTGGAAAAAACTTCAAAAATCACCAAAAACCTCAAAAAAGGCTACCACACCGCGTTCTATGAGTTGCTCCTCGAAGTCAAGTCGCAACTGTATTAACGGTGTTAAGAAAAAGGAAACAAACTTGCAAAAAACGCAAGACGTTTTCGTCTTGCAAAGCAAGCCCACAGGGAAATTCGTCTTGCGAAGCAGCTCAAAAACCGCAAAACCCTTTCGTCTAGCGAGTTTTTCGTCTTGCGAGGCATTCGTCTTGCGGGGCACCACTGTACGTGGAATGAATCCAATGGTAGCTACTTTAGTTCGTTCAGCTACGGGGAGTGAGCTGTATCTTGAATCTGTTGGTGTTTCTACCTTTTTATCCTAGATTCTCAAAAAAGTAACAGTTTAGTGAAGTCCTCTGCTCTCTCCCCCCCCCCCCCCGGAAATCACCAGCAATGTAATGATGCCTTTTAAAAGCAATTCTTGCTTTTTCTCAGATGGATGCTTAAAAGGGCCAATTGGTTGTAGCATTCCAGGTTCATGCTTTTAGGAATCAAACAGCAAGACTGTCTTGGGGAATTCTGAGTTGTCAAGTCACTAATTCTAGAAGATGGCTTACCCTTTAGGTTTCCCATTCCCATCTTGTCAGTGCATTTGCTGAAATGGACTTTGATTACATTCATTTCATCACTTGTGTCATAAAAATGTGTCTTTGTGTAATGTTAGCTTTAAAAAAAAGGTACAAAATTGAGAAAGTGTCTGAGCAAACTATTAATGTATAGATCAATCACTTTAAAGAAATGTGTCTCTTTGCAATAGAGCCATCATTTGGGGTGGGGGGAAGGTCGACTGCTGAAATTGAAACTGAGCACAGACACCAGAAACATCATGACGCCTTTGTGGAACAGTAGTAGAAGCATAGGTTTTCCTCTACATTTTCAGAGCTGATACCTGTCTTACTGTGACTAAAGAACAAAGTCTTGATAGATCGAGCCTCAAAAGGAATGGTATTATCCGAACAAGGATCTGGTGCTTTCTGTTATCCTCCCCCCACCTCCAAGGAAAAGACCAATTTGCAAAAGTAGTCATGGAGTGATACTATTCATTATGCACTTAACAGCAGCTGTGAAAAAGGCAAATTCCTTGTTAGGAATCACCATGATAGGGATTAAGCTGACAATATCATAATGACATAATGACTCTCCGGTTCATCCGTATTTGAAATGCTGTGTACAGTTCTAGCAATACCTGGCTAAGAATATCGTAGAGTTGGGAGGGACCTAGAAAAAGGGACGCAGGTGGCGCTGTGGGTTAAACCACAGAGCCTAGGACTTGTGGATCAGAAGGTTGGCGGTTTGAATCCCCGTGACAGGGTGAGCTCCTGTTGCTCAGTCCCTGCTCCTTCCAACCTAGCAGTTCAAAAGCATGTCAAAGTGCAAGTAGATAAATAGGTACCGCTCCGGCGGGAAGGTAAACGGCGTTTCCGTGTGCTGCTCTGGTTCGCCAGAAGTGGCTTAGTCATGCTGGCCACATGACCCGGAAGCTGTACGCCGGCTCCCTTGGCCAGTAAAGCGAGATGAGCACCGCAACCCCAGAGTCGTCTGTGACTGGACCTAATGGTCAGGGGTCTCTTTACCTTTTACTAGAAAAAGACAGCCCAATGGAGCAACTTCTCTACAAAGAAAGGTTAGAAAAAAAGCTTTTTAGTTTGGAAGAAAGAGGGAACATGACAGAGTTGTAATAAAATTATGCACTGTGTGCCAAATGAGGAGGTGGAGAACCCTCTTATAATACTGGAACTCACGAGTTATCCAATGAAGTTGAATGGTGCTATTTGCAGGACAGGGGAAGAAGAAGAAGCATTTCTTCACACAGCACTTAGTTAAATTAAGGAATTCACTACCAGAAGATTCCACCAATTTTGACAGCTTGTGGGCACTGATATATCTTGTTAACTGTACATATTAGTAGTCAACATAGACTAGACCAGTTCCTGTTTAAAAATGGAAAGAAGTCTGGCAATAAAAAAAAACACCCAGGAATATTACTTCCAAAGTTAGTTCAGGTCAGGGGTAGGCAGCCTAAGGCCTGTGGGCCGGATGCGGCCCAATAGCCTTCTCAATCCAGCCCACGGACGGTCCAGGAATCAGTGTGTTTTTTACATGAGCAGAATGTGTTCTTTTATTTAAAATGCATCTCTGGGTTATTTGTGGGGCCTGCCTGGTGTTTTTACATGAGTAAAATGTGCTTTTATTTACAATGCATCTCTGGGTTATTTGTGGGGCATATGAATTTGTTCATATTTTTTTTTAAAAAATATAGTCCGGCCCACCACATGCATGGTCTGAGGGACAGTGGACCGCCCCACAGCTGAAAAAGGTTGCTGACCCCTGGTTCAGGTAGATGGATGGTGAGGTGACAGGATAGCAAATGATAACAAAATTTAGTTGCCTGTTATTTGCTTTCTCATGGTAAAACGTGATTGAAGAAATGAAATTCTGCTTTAGGATAAAGATTCCACAGAGTATTTTTCTTTTAAACTGAAATAATAATATATTAAATGCTGGTTGTGAAATCGTTTGCAGCTTTTGATGAAATGGAGTGTACACTATGGAAACTCAGGCTCTTCAAATAAGCTAGTCTTCAAGGTGTGCAACAAAAAAACTTCAAAAAGAATAGCCATGGACTAACATTGAAGGTTATTCTGTCATTAACAATTACCACCACTGTAAAAGACCCTCTGGCTAATAAAGACATGCTGCTGTAGAAATCTGTGGCACTTACAGTATTTTTGCTTTTTCTGCTCGACTGCCTTGCATATAGTCTTGTGAAATACTAACGCATTGAAACTTTACAGGGGTTCTGAGATCAGTTGAGCAATTCTGTGAGGCTGACATACAAGCTAAACAGCTTGTGTGTATAGAGAAGGATTGTGCGTGTCCTTTGTGAGTCTTAAGTTAAATGCACTCTTATGCCATTTGTAATTACTATGCTTTTGGTCTCTATATATAGGTACTATGCTAACTGACTTTGTGGTCCTGTTTTTACTGTGGTTGTACTATATTTTTTGGACTTTATTTTAAAGTTGAGGGAAGAAGTCATTTCAACAAAATATTTCAGATGCCATTATTTCCCAGGCTGACTGACTGCTTCAATCCTACCTTGCTTCTGCGATATTTGAAGTTACCCAACAAATTGTGTCATGAAATCCAATTTTGAACAATGCAGCAATACAGGTCTTTTAGGGCATCCACTTTGCCTGCAGAAAATGTAACTCAGATTCGTGAATCCCCCCCCCCCGTCTTGAAATCAAAACTGACCTTTTCACAATGCCGGTTAAGACCAAAGAAATGTTGCCAAATGTGCTACTATAAGACTTCTGCTAACTTTCTATACGACACAGTAATTTCAGTGTTTTTGCTACCACATATATTGAAATTGGTATTCAGGTCGCTGGTTGGTTTTGTCATTAAATTCAATTCAAACAGATAATGTTAAAAAAAAAGCAAGTATCATCATTCACCATGACTTAGAAGCTGTGTGGCATGGGAGATTTGCAAGATATATTTATCTTAGAAACCAGTAGCTTGACAGCTAAACAAAACATGTCCTTGTTATACTATCCAGTAAATGTTGTTTCCTGAGAGAAAATGGTTTTACATTTGGTTCATGAATACAAAGAGAAGAATTGGATTATTTTATATTTTCCTCTTTGTATTTCCTTTGTCATTCTTGTAGAAACATAGCTGTAAGAAATATATGGTGGTATTGGTTGTGATGCCAGATCTGAGCTGTACATATTCCAGGGCATGGGAGCACAGATTGTTCTTATTCTTCTGCCCCACAGTTAAAAAGTTTGTGTTTCTTCCGGGAGACACAGTACTTTGCGTTATATTTTTTTAGAACCTCTGCCAATGGATAGGTAAGACTGACACATCGGTCAAATCTGGGCCATTTATATAGTTAGAGTCAGATTCAGGAGCAACATGCAATGAGTAAATGGGAACTGAGTGCCTACAGAGACTATGCAGGCAATGTGAACAGGCAGAATGGATAAATAATATCAGATGAGACAGGTATATCTGATGGGGGAGGGGAAATCTTATGAGTAGCAGAGCCTTTATGTGGTAATAAACTGGATTAGAGGTATACAAGACTACTAGCTAGTCCAATCCAATCCGAATAACTTTATTGTACCAGCCATTGGCCATGACAAATCTGAATAAAAAAATGAATACAAGCAAAAGGGGTGTCACACCACAAATAATGGTCTCTATTTAGATCTCTGTGTCTCCCTTACACTGATACGTTGTTCAGGGTCTCCTTTCTAATCGTTTTGGCTGCCAAAGCAAAAAGGGAGACTTTATTAGTGTTTACATCTGCCAGGGAGAGACATTTTTTTTGTATGGACAGTAAGGTGAGAAACCATCTCCTAAGTCCAATGTATAGTGGGCAATATAGGAAATAGCACAAGATGTCTTCCACCTGGGTTGCCCACATATGCAGAGCCTGTCTTCGTATGGTACCCTGTTAAATCGTCCATCTAGGATGGCGGAGGGCATAGCTTGAAAACACAGCTCATTAAAAGCTAATTGTAGCAGCTTCATACAAGTCATGCAACCTGTAGTTAAGTTTTATTACTAGCTAGCCAGAGAGAGCTCTTCTGTGTCTGATGGGACACAATTCCCCTCAGATAAAACATGGGAGCTTTCGGATTGAGCTATATATTTTTACATGTGGACAATATCAGTAGAGTCTGTACTTGTTGGCATCCATCTGTTTTGGGAGAGACGGTGGAAGAGTGCTCCTTGGGGGTGAAGCCAAACCATTGGAAGATTGTAGAGAGACATGGAGAGACATGTTTTGGTGCATCTGGGCCAGATTAAGACATCCAGTTGTGCTCCTCCCAGCCGTCATTTCTCCTCTGGTCACTGCTGTGGATACACAACCTGTTTCCAGGGGCTGCTGGCATCTGCAAGGGATTCCCACGCCGTGGGGTTTATCTTTGTAATGCAGAGTTGGTCTGCCAACGGGCCTGGTACCTGAAGCCAGCTCCCCATAGAACACATCCTTCAGAATCCAGCCATCTTCCATTCTGTGGATAGGTCCAAACCAGTGTAGACGTCTCTGAGACAGAACTAAACATGCTGGGAATGTGGGCTCTAGTACAGTCATACCTCAGGTTAGATGTGCTTCAGGTTGAGCGTTTTCAAGTTATGCTCCACGGCGACCCGGAAGTAATGGAGCACAATACTTCCAGGTTTTGCCGCTCGCGCATGCGCACTCAAAATGACGTCATGCGCAGAAGCAGCAAAACGCGACCCGCACACGCGCAGTCGCGTCTTACGTTTTACTCAGGATGTGAACGGAGCTCCAAAATGGATCCCGTTCGCATCCAGAGGTACCACTGTATAAGAGTCTGTACTAGAGATATAAAATTCCTGGCAATTTTGAAGCTGTGGAGGGAAATGTGTGTTTCCCTCAAGTTTTTATATCTATAAACTGACCAAAGTTGCAAGTTTATAACTAAAACTCTGTGCTATGACTAATATTATTTTTCTCTAAGATAGTATTTTGGCTCATTCATGTAATCCTCACGTGCACTAAAATACCAAATATTTTAAGGAAATGCCTTCGCTGCTGACCATGTAAAGAATATGTTAAGTCTTATAAATTGTAATTGTGGTTGACCAAGCCAAAGCTGATGGCCATGCCTGGTTGATGGTCCGGTCAAGCTGGTGTCACATGAGCAAGGCTTTTGCTCTTAAGTCTGCATGGAGTGTTGTGCAAATGCTTGCAGCTAGCAAAATAATATACTGAAAGATAGAATAGGCATTTCATATCCTAACAGAATGCTGAAAAGTCAGAATTAATTTGAAATAAACTCAGAAAAAGGCCAGAGTTTATATGCTTCGGACAGAACCTTTAAAAAATAGGAAGTGATGTGTATGTTAGGTTCAGATTAAGAGAGCATTGGGTATTCAAGCTAAATGGATAAGGGTTAAGATTATGGCTTTGTTCCATATTTTGTGGAGAACTGCTTTATCCAGACATTTATATATATATGTATTTTTCATACCATTTAAGTAGCACTCTTAGCATGCAACCAAAAATAATAATTCAAGGGTACACTGAGGTGACTATTCAACAAGAGATTGAAAGATTCTTACATAAGAAGAGGGTTTAAAAGGGGGAGAGAGAAAGTGGAAGATAAGTGAGTTAGAACAGTCTGATATGGTTAGCTCTAGTTGTGTCAGCTGAAGATGAGGTTTTGAAGAAGAACTCTTCAGACAACAGACTGCTGGGAGACTTACATGACATAAAAGTGAACCAAAGTATATGAAGTCTTCGGTAACGTAGAATTCTGCATTTAAAGTCACACTAAAAGAGTAATGCACTGGAACTTCCAATTATATTAAACTCCGTTGCATTTAAGTTTTTTATGGTGTATGTTCTGATAAGCAAATGTATTCAGCAGTAAAGCTGGAAATGTCCCAAATGAAAGCATATAATAGCTTGTCCTACTTTTTGATTTACAAATTCTGAAGTGTGAAACATCGCACCCTGCTTCAGACACTTGTATCACCAGTACTGCTCCAGAATACATATAAGGAAGTGGTGCATTTTGTAGATTACGTTTAATTTTAGCTGCATTTTGTTTTTGTGTTACAGCTCCACTTAGCAGCACTGGCATCTCTGAAAGGAGACATAGTTGAACTTAACAAACGCCTACAGCAAACCGAACGAGAAAGGGATTCGTTGGAAAAGAAATTGGCAAAGGCACAGGTAAGTGATTGTTCAGCCGCTGAAATGGTATTTGCTCTCAAGGCTTCAAACAGTTTAATCGGTAAAAAGATAAAAGGCACTGTTGTAAGATAGCTGTCAAATAAGTGAGGCTTTAACAGTCAAACAGTGGAAATTGGTAGTTTGTTTGAGGCTGTTGAGTGGGTAAAAGGAACACCTCTCTGGATGTCCAGATAGAGGCTGTGGCCTGGAATCACTCTGCTCAGCTTAGGCTGCTGTGCCACCAGCACCCATCCCTGAAAAGACCCAGAAACATGTGCCTTACTTACATTAGAGGAATGCACTCTGCATGGACTACCTTTGAAAAGTCTTCAGATATTTCAGTTGGCCCAGAATGCATAACAAGCTCATGGAATCATATTACCCCCTATTATGCAAGGGTTGCCAACTGGTTGCCAACCTGTTTCTGGGCACAATCTTAATGTTGACTATCATTAAAGCCCTAAATGGCTTGGTTGCAGGATACTCAAGGAGCTGGTCTCCTCCTGTATCTTCCTGCTGCTCCCAAAGATCTATTGGAGAGGCCCTTCTTCTGTGTCCATCATAGACTGAGTCACTGTTGGCTGCGACAAGAGATGGGCTTTCTCATTGACCATGACCAAGTTGAGAAGTACATTACTCTATGAGATTCATTTGGTCCCATCTTACTGTTTTCCAACAACTGGTTATAGCTTTCCTGTTTTCCCCACCCTTTTTTTGCTAGGCAGAATATCTTGTTGTGGCGCACACTCATTTCTGAATGTTTTTCATCTCTCTTATTTAATTCATTGTGTTTTTATTTGTTGTAAGCCATCCTAACTGATGCAAATGCATTTGAAGAACAGGGTATACGTTTTCTAAATAAATATGAATGGCATGAAGTTCCGCTCAGTAAAACAGAGATTTATTTTGCTGACATACAGTCTAGTTTGAGAGAAAAGAAAGACAGTGGATAGGATTCCCACTAGCACAATGGGGCTTTTCCACCTCTCCCTTCACCTCCCCTCAATCTGCTTCAGAGGGTCAGGAGAACCCCCAGAAAAAACATGTTGCGGAGGCAAGAGGGGAGTTTGCTCCCTCAGCACAAGTATTTCTGCTTGTGCATCGTGCTACAATAAATACTGCCCAATGTTTTTGCTCTGACTCAAGCATCGTATGTATACTTCCTGTAGATGTGGTCCACCATTTTCAGTGAAAAGAGCACAATTTAGTGCAAAGGGATGTGTGCTGTGAGCAAAAAACCCCAGTAGACAATTCAATATATTTGTCTCACATTAGCAACACTGATTTTTATTTGTTGTGCATCGCTGGTTTGCAGACTTGAAGAGGAATGCAGGGTTAAATTATCTGTCATAGCATTTGCTAGCCCTTTTGTACTGCTTTTTAACCAGGCTTCATTTGCATCATAATAAAGCACTCATTCCAAGCCATTGCTGGATTTTAATTTGCTGGCAAGGGCTGGTTTCTTAATTTCCATTGTTACATTTTTAGGTCCAGCTTGGACACCCAAAAATTAAATAAACATCGGCTGTGAGGGAATAACTTCTTGAAGACTTGCTTGACCCACTCAAAATTCTTGCTTCTCATTTTACAAGAGAGCCTGTCTAGATAATTTGCTACACACTTTGCTGGAAAGGGTTTCACACATGGAAAGGGTTTCACATGAAGTGTGTAACAAATTATCTAGGTAATTTCTCTTGTAAAAGGTGGGGATGAGCTGATACCCTTTAAAAACAACACTCATATTAAAATAAAGAGTACTTCAGAGAAGGTAATGATGGCAAAATAGCAGATTACTTAGATGATTGCATTCCTATCCCACCTGCCTAAAATGGGAATACAGTGGTACCTCAGGTTACATGTGCTTCAGGTTACATACGCTTCAGGTTACAGGCTCCGCTAACCCAGAAATAGTGCTTCAGGTTAAGAACTTTGCTTCAGGATGAGAACAGAAATCGTGCTCTGGCAGCGTGACAGCAGCAGGAGGCCCCATTAGCCAAAGTGGTGCTTCAAGTTAAGAACAGTTTTAGGTTAAGAACGGACCTCCGGAACGAATTAAGTACTTAACCCGAGGTACCACTGTACAAAGCAGGATCCAAGTTTTGCATTAATACTGTCAGGATCTTTTGTTTTGGGACATTTTGAAATGGTATTGGCCACATGTTCCCTGGCCCTGGATCAGTTCTGGCACAGCATGTCTTAAAATAGGCATCTGGAAGTGAGTCAAAAGTCTTTCTGCTGCACCTCTTTTTAAAGCTTAAACATTCAATGTTTGGGGGGGGTGCATTAACTGTCCCCTGCAGTGCTGACAAAAAGTTCTCATTTAACATTGAGGAAGATTATGGCTTAGACTGAGTGAATAAACAAATATGCGTGCTACTGGGGAAAAGATTATGGCTGCTGTTCTCCTCCCCTGGTCTTGCTGTACTACCATGGTTTATCTTAGTGTTATTCTTGAACCCCAGAAAAACCACAGATGGTAAACTAAGAACAAAGCTTGGCTTGTCAGAAGGAAGACAAACCACAAGCTTAGGTTCAGATGTCCCTTGAAACCAAACCATGGGGTAACCTCGAGTAGTGTGCTGGCAGCAGGACCCGGTCTTCTCATTCATGCTAAACCATGGTTTGTCCCAGGGTTATGCACAACCTTTGTCAGTTTCTGAAAGACAGAGCTTGTAAAAAGCCAGTCAGGGAGGCATTTGCTAACAGAGCCGCCCATTCGCAGCAATGAGAAAATAAAATCACTTCTGGATCAGGCTGAACAGGAATTAGTACAACACCAGAGCTGAGTATGGAACAAATTTAACAGCATTTCAGTTTTATGAATTCTAAGTAGTTTTGAGTTGTAATATGGTCAGAATTCACAGACTTGCTTCCTGTATGTGACAACACTTGTGCCCATTACACAATAGCACCAACTTCTTTACAAAATGGAATTTAGGAGCTTATAAGCAATGGAAGAAGCTACACTATCAAGTGAGCAAACATGTCAAGATCATCAAATTGCCAAATAATAATAGACATCTGGGAATCCCATGCTAATGGGGTGTTGCTTATTCCTCACATCTCCTGGAAAAGTTAGGCAATGCATAATCAAAAAGAGCATTCATTAACCTCCAAAGGACTATTTTGCCAGGAAGCATTACACAACTGGAGATTTTTGGAGATACGCAATTCTCCCAGAAAAGGAACAGCAATTAGACATGTTGTGGCTATGCATACTGTGATGATATAGAAGGTGTATGATGTTGCACTTTTATCCTAAGGCAGGGTTTCCCAAACTTGTGTCTCCAGCTGTTTTTGGCCTACAACTTCCATCATCGCTAGCTAGCAAGACCAGTGGTCAGGGATGATGAGATCAGCTGGAGACACAAGTTTCAGAGACAGTGTCCTAAGGTATTGTTGCAATAGCTAGTTTCGTGTATTGGAACAATAGGTCCAGGAATGTAATATTGGGAAATACCTGCCCAGGAACATCACTGCTGTGACACAAGAGTGAGGAAATAGCTTGGAGTGATTATACAGCTGACCTAGGTTCTTGACATATTGTTTTGGTTTGGTGCTTGTTTTGCTTTGAAATGTTCTCTTTGTCAGACCCAACATCCACATATCAGGTTTCTTAATCATTCTCATCTGCCCACTGATATATTTGAACAGTACGTCGTCTGTACTATCAAGAGGAAAACCGCGCCTCAGTGAGGCTTTAAGGGGTCCCTCAGTCAAAAATGACGAAAGTGCAAGCTTTAAGATAACAACAATGAATTAACTGTTAGCGTCCCAAATCTTCTCCCTTGGCTTAAAATGCCATGCAAGCTGTAGAAACTATTGGGTGGCTTTCTAGATACAGCTGAATCGTGTAATGACTTGCACTGTCCTGACCTGCCGTGGATCTCTCATCGCTCAAAGATTTGATTTCGGCTTTATGCAGCTGCCTCAGTCTGTGGAGCAAATGCTACCACAGCTCTGGGGGTTAAGGTTGGGCCTTCTAGTTCAGTACAATAATACAGCTGCATTGTTGCACCCAATGCATTGCAACTTTAAGTGTATTAAAAGACAAGGCAGTCGTGCTGTTGTACCAATATCCCAGGCCTGGTGTCTTTTTCTTACCCTATATTTTGCTTTGTCTTTTTGTTAGCTCTTGAGGTTTTCCAAGTACCTTTCCTTCATTGTGAGCCCTTCTTATCCCTATCCCAGAAACTAAAGTTTATTCATGTCTTTCATGCCTGGAAATAATTTTTATTCTACCCTGTTCCAAGCAAGGGCTCTACATTTGCAAGAATTCATTGATTCTCATCAACATAGCCTTTCCTTCCTCATATTGTTAACTGCAACACATTGACCACTGAAACAAAGACCTGGGACTTTAGTTCTGAAACGGTAAAATTGTAAATTACCTATAATTACTGTGTGAAAGTGTAGTGGTAGAAAGATGATCAGATATTTAAAGAGAAATCTATGGAAGAGTGTAATTATAAACATGTATGGTGGCCAAAATTTTGGAAAGGGCTCTAACATGAAGAAGAAAGTGCTAGGCTAAAATAACCAAACTTTCCATCTTTTCTGGAACCGCTGCTGCTTATGATAGTTAAATCTTCCATTTAAAAAATTCATTACAAAAAAATACTACAGAAAAGGAATTTCAATTGTGGCTTGGTGCCCCAAATGAATTCAGTATGTCTGTGGTAATCTTGTAAATCAGAGTTCTGTGTGCTTATATATGAAAGATTATTTGGGAAAAGGATGTTAGCGCATTGCAGACAGTGGTGGATAATATTGGAGATATACTCCAATATACTGGTGTATTGCTCAGGTTTATGTTTTTGGACTGGAACAATCTAGTTTTTCGTTTATTCAGTTGGGCAGTTCCACTTTAAACAAATTAGACAACCATGAAGAGTGGGAAAATGTGTTGTAGAATTTAGCATTAGCCTGCTTTGTACTGCAAGACTGAAAGTAGCAGCAAACTGCAAGAGCGGCAAAGCCTCATTCATTTATGATTGCCATATGAAACAAAAATATTGCTACTAATTATATTAAAGTGAGAGGAGGACATCAGTTTTTAGACAAGCATATTGAAAACAGGTCTTTGTTTGTTTATTATTGGATCCACATGTGTTTTTAAATACTTCAGTGATATTAAAATATTTTGTCATTTTTTTAAAAGAGTCTGCATGTGTGTGTGTGTGTGTGTGTGTGTGTGTGTGTAAATACCCATGATACCATGCATCGTTTATAACAGTGAAAAAGACAGAGAAGCCTGATAGAGATTTCTTGCATGCATGATAGGAATGCAGAAAGAAAGAAAGAAAAGAAACACAGGGAGATGTTTTTATACAAATAAACAATTTGATTTGATATTATATTCCCATAGAACCATTGCTCAATTTGGTCAGGTTTACTAAGAATCATGTAAGGAGTTAACATATGGAGTTGGAAGGTATATGTTAGCAGTGGCAAACATTTTAATTGCCACTAAATAGAGAATGCCCAATATAAAACAAACAAGGTTAATAAATGCTGATATTTAGCTTCAGTGGTCAAACTTACAGAAATTGTACATTTGCAAGAAGACTGACAAAAAGGAGGAAAAGATGAGCAATTTGAATGCTTCAAGTGACCAGCTTATTTACTCATTTCCAGAATTTGCTGACTCTTCTGTTGCTAAGTAGAAATACAGTGGTACCTCCGGTTGCGGACGGGATCTGTTCCAGAGGTCTAATAGGATCCCAAGGTTCCCGCAACTTGAGGAACGCTTCTGCGCATGCGTGAGGGGGCAAAACCCGGTCAAATACTTCCGGGTTTGCCGCACATGCATCCTGTAGTTTACGTAACCAGAGGGTGATGTAAACAGAGATTTGACTGTACCTGTAAAACTATTGAAAATACTATTAAGAACAGAGAGGAGGAGGGAGTAGAAAGAGAATGCTTCGTGACACAGCAGTGATGTTGCAGGCCAAGAGAAGTGGACTGATTGCCAAAAGGAAGAGTATAAAAAGTAAAGAAAATGTGACTGTGAACTGAGGCCCCAGGCGACCTCAGTAGAAAGAGTATCAGCATTGTTGACAAAATTTCATGGAAGAATTAGGAGCTGAAACCAAGAAAAAAGCCCTTGTGACTTTGACTTCCCCAACCTGCCCGGACGCTGAGGTCCAGCGCCGAGGGCCTTCTGGCGGTTCCCTCACTGTGAGAAGCAAAGCTACAGGGAACCAGGCAGAGGGCCTTCTCGGTAGTGGAAGTGGGAGTAGAAGGTACTCCCATCAGATGTCAAAGAGATAAACAACTAACTGACATTTAGAAGACATCTGAAGGCAGCCCTGTTCAGGGAAGTTTTTAATGTGTGACATTTTAATGTATTTTTAATCTTTGTTGGAAGCCACGCAGAGTGGCTAGGAAGCCCCAGCCAGATGGGCGAGGTACAAATAATAAATTATTATTATTATTATTATTATTATTATTATTATTATTACCTGGTACCAGATGTTTTTGACTGCAGCTTCCCTCAGCCCCAGCCAGCACAGCCAGTTTGGGGAAGGCTGATATGGAAGATTTTACACCATGCACACTCAGAAGAATATAGAGGTTGAAAACCAGACTGGACAGGTTAAAAACTTCCTAATATCAAAGCGTGTATCATGCAGCTAAATCTTAAAGAGGTTATGTTGGTGGCTCCCAATATCAACAAATATTGCCCTGTTGACAGATTTACATTCCTAGGAATTGCAGACTGCTCATTCATGCTGGGATATTGAACAAAATTAGGTTTCGATATCACCGAGGGCCTGGATTATGATGAACAAGACAGATGGAGCAATATACTTAACTGGGTAAAAGAGTCTATAACAAATTTGGGATAAACATAGGAAAGTTTTGGCCCCATATTACTCTGTGTAACATTGCATATTGTCAAGACTTTATTATATCCTGGATAGTTACTAAGAAGAGAGACAAAAGAAAAAGAGGGAAGAAAAAAGATCTGATAAGATGCAATGATTAGTTGGAGGAATATTGCAGGCAGGAGAAGAGGTTAAGGATGGACAGCAAGATGTTTTCTTAATAAAATATTGCAAGAAAAACTGATGAAGGAACAAGCACAACAGGATCAAGCCCATTTTGAACTAGATTCAAATGCTAGCGGACTGTGAGCTCCTTTTTAAAGGGTCCATGGGAGCAGGGGTATATACATTTATCTTCCATGCCGCCTCCTCTTCCTCCTCCTCTTCCTCCTCCTCCTCCTCTTCAAAGATTTGGTGCCGTCTCTTGTTCTTGTACTGTAGTGTTCATTGTATGTGTCTGTCATCAGATAAGGTTTATTTTGAAAAATGTTGGCTGTCCATTGATTTGAGAGAGACCAGGATAGCTACTGTGGCTAAAGTCCATTAGCACCAGTCTGTATATCTTCAGTCAAAATAAGCAATGGCCATCTCTTCAGCGCAACCACTTTGAGAGATGAACTCTGGTAGAGTTCTTATTTATTGGCAGAAAGTAATTGTCACACACTGACATGTCTGAAATATTATTTCAGATCGAAGACAAAGGATGTCTGAAACTTGCAGCTTGCTAGGCCTGAGATCAGGTTCATGGGCGCCAGAGAGTAATTTGGTACAGTAATGTGCATCATGACATGTTTTCTTTGTGTAAGCTAAACGAGAGAAGTCAAACATGACATTAAAAGGGATTCACAGCATATTATAAAGACAGTTTTACTGTTGAACTAACAGAAAATCACATTCTGAACTGAACACTATTTGAAGATGTCAGTCTTTACCCACTCTCTCATTTACTGCTGCCTCTTCAGCCAACTCTTCTGCCTCCTACTCAGATTGGCAACAACCAAAGGACACAATCCATACAAAAAGCAGTGCTGCTTATAGCTTATAAACTCATATTCACACCTCCCTTTGAAAAGCTATAAATTAAGATCTATTCTTTATAATTTCCTATTCAAAACTTATATTTATATTTCCTAAGTGTGGGATTGTGAGAGACTGCAGGTGGATATATACACAGGAAAAACACACATACTATAAATAAGTCAGAAATTAGATCGTTATAACAAAAGAAAAAAATCGCTATGGAAAATCACGTCTTAAAATTTCCTGCTCTCTGGCGCCATCTGGTGCTGCTTGTTTATAGCGCATTCAAATCGCTGTTCCTTTACTAATGTAGCTGAGTCCTACGTGAAGCATTTTATTGTATCCTATTTCCATATAGCTCCCCATTATGTCCATGCTGTTCCTCTGAATGTCTTTATTCTGCTGCTGCTGTTTTAGTGTGAACAGTCCCACCTCATGAGAGAGCACGAAGATGTGCAAGAGCGGACGACGCTTCGCTACGAAGAACGGATCACGGAGCTCCACAGCATTATCGCAGAACTAAATAAGAAAATCGATCGACTTCAAGGAACTACTATAAGGTAGAGTGGTCCCTTATCAATTGTGTCAGCCTAACACCAGCATAAAGCTGCCTCTTGAGCTTCGATAAATATTTGCTCCCATCTAATCATATTGGGACGTGGGTGGCACTGTGGGTTAAACCACAGAGCCTAGGACTTGCCCATCAGAAGGTTGGCGGTTCGAATCCCCGTGACGGGGTGAGCTCCCGTTGCTCGGTCCCTGCTCCTGCCAACCTAGCAGTTCAAAAGCACGTCAAAGTGCAAGTAGATAAATAGGTACTGCTCCAGCGGAAAGGTAAACGGCGTTTCTGTGCACTGCTCTGGTTCTCCAGAAGCGGCTTCGTCATGCTGGCCACATGACCCGGAAGCTGTACTCCAGCTCCCTCAGCCAATAAAGCGAGATGAGCACCGCCACCCCAGAGTCAGTCACGACTGGACCTAATGGTCAGGGGTCCCTTTTCCTTTACCTTAATCATATTAGGTTGCATATACACACAGAGACATACATGTGTGTGTGTGTACACACACACACACACACACACACACACACGGCACGCATGCATGTACCTGTTTAGAAACTTCCTTGTTTTATATCCCTTAATCCTTACAGTTGTATGCTGCTGCTTCCCCATACACTTGCCCAGTCATAGAATTGTAGAATTGGAAGGATCATCTAGTCCAATGTAGGAACCTATTGCCCAATGTGGGGCTCAAACCCACAGCCATGAGTCTCACGCTTTACTGACTGAGCTATCCATCCAGTAATACTTCTCTCCCCTGAGCCAGATATACACTATGCCGCCCATAGTAAATAGATCTGCGGCCAAAACACCTCTCGTCCTCCCTTTTGAGATTCACCAGTGGGCCACAAACCATTATTGTTGAAAACTAAACTTTGCATTTTGTTGGTTGTATATGTGAAACTTCTAAAGTGGCTTATGTTTTTCTTTACACAATTTGTAAAGAAATTTTCATTGAAAAGGGTATGGGGAAATGACAATGGTGATGATGGTTGGAGCATAAATGTAGGACCCAGTTGGTGTTCAGGTTCAGATTCTTTATGGAAATGACACTGAGTTTCTTCTATGTCTCTTCAATGTGATGCTGTTTCTTTCAGATACATTTGGTATTTGTGAATGTCTGGTAGTACTCTCTGCAAAGTACATCTCTGGCAATACTAGCTATGGAATTCGTCTATGGAATCTATCTAGAGCTGAAGGAATTTTGTTGCAAACATTAATCATATTGGCTGCTTTAGATCCTCACGCTTCTTCCTAAGTTGAATATATTCCATTCGTGATCAGCGCTATGAAATTACCACAGAACGATATTAGATCTTACGGTTGTAGCTTATGCTTTACTTCTGAAGTAACAGAAGATCTTGCACCTGAAGAAAAATCACATCTCGAGTCTGAAATAAGCAAAATGAGTTATCTGCAAAACCCTTAATTACTAATGAATTTGTAGGTGTCTCGCTTCAAGATAGCTCCTAATTGGCTCATGACACTCGCGTAATATCTCATATATATTTTCACTGCCCAGAAAGCGTTATACTTTATTCATGCTCCATAGGAGAGGAATCTTAACGTTAGAAGATTGATTTCTTAGGAGAGATGAGAATGCTGCCCTTTCAACGCCAAGGGTAGATCAGAGGTACATGGAAAACTAGCACCTGCCCTCACTTTGGTACAGGAAATAAAAATGGCAGCTGCTTATTTTTGAGTAGATGCGACAAAAATATTAGCATAAATATAATTCTAGCAAACGTTGTATTCACAGAGGACCTAACACCTGAGGATATCAAAGTGCTTTACCAGCACTAATTAAAGCAGAGCAAATGTTGGAAACCAGCCAATGCCTAGACTGGGTTTTGAAGCCATGAGTGAATTACTTTGCACACACCCTGTCAACACCCCAGATGAATTCCTTAGCGGAGATAGCAGTGGGGAAATACAAGTGCCACTTGCCTAATTTCTTGCTCTGATATGCTAAACTGATGAAGACAAACTTACATATTACACTGTTCGTTTCCTTTTTCCAACTTTTACCTATCAGGATAAGTCATTGCCATAGTTTAAAGCAGGGTTTGGTAATTGTGATCTGATCAAAGTGCCAGCAGAATACTCCAGAGGAACAGCCAACTAAGCTTTCCTGGCGCCTAATGGCTAAGAGGGAGCTGTATGGCACAATATGGAAGTTGTTCACCCAAGTCTAGAGACCACAAATGGTTGTCCAAACATATTTCAAGATATCTTTGTCACTGGTATATAGTATACACTGTAAGCCAACTCTGTTGCAGGGTTGACTCTGAATAAGGTAAAGGTAAAGGGACTCCTGACCATTAGGTCCAGTCGTGACCGACTCTGGGGTTGCGGCGCTCATCTCACTTTATTGGCCGAGGGAGCCAGCGTACAACTTCCAGGTCATGTGGCCAGCATGACTAAGCCGCTTCTGGTGAACCAGAGCAGCGCACGGAAACGTTGTTTATCTTCCCGCCGGAGCGGTACCTATTTATCTACTTGCACTCTGACGTGCTTTTGAATTGCTAGGTTGGTAGGAGCAGGGACCGAGCAACGGGAGCTCACCCCGTCACGGGGATTCGAACCGCCGACCTTCTGATGGGCAAGTCCTAGGCTCTGTGGTTTAACCCACAGCGCCACCCGCGTCCCATGAAAAAGACTGATACCCTAACTTTAAATCAAATTGTCAGGAAGGAACACAAAAAAATATTTTTAAATGCAAAAAAACACACATAATTGCGTGTCAAAGCCCTAAGCCAGCCCCATGAGAATAAAGACACAAGGACACAGAATTTTAGGTTAATGGGCAAAATTTAGGCCACAACTTCATTGGTTACAGAATGTGAGCGGTATTGGCTTAGGCATTGGCATCAACATACTATATCTGACTCCTGCCCGCCTTGCAGGAAGTCTGGAAGGGTAAACCACCAATAGGGGGAGCCCCACCGATGTGGATCGACTTGAGCCCCCCTGGTTTCCTGTTGGGGTCATGGCATGGCCCTAGCCCCACCTCAGGCTTCAGACAAGATCCACGCCCCTGGATTCCTTTAACAGAATACCCTTGAGCACAGAGGGGCATGTGATGGCTGCACCTCCCCTTCCCCAAACATTGCTATTCCAATGCCTAACCACCAAACCTTACAAAGTTGGGACGATTGCTACGAGGTAGGCAAAAACCAAGTGGCTGGTGCCAATTTGCCAAGTGGAAAAAGTCCTACCGGGCCCCTCAATGGCGACCAACCGAAGTCCATAGCAAGGCCAATGATGCAACCTGAGCAGAGGGTGGGAGGGCGGGAGATCTGTGGCACGAGGCTGAAAAGGGACGATTCAGCGTCACACCATGGTTTAAATTGGCCCTGGCCATGCCCCCCAAGCCACCTGCTTGGCTAACTGTCATGGCTGTGCCTCCCCAGCGTAAGGGGAGGCCCCCCACACTGATGGGGAAGGCTTGGCGGCTCCCCAGCAACGCGTCCCCACAAAGAGGTAGAGCCGATAAAGTAGAAAATGGCCAATATATGTAAGTTGCATTAAAGTAATATACAAGGCAGAGGAAAGCAAAATATCATTCAGTTATTTTTGTGTTGTTTTTAAAGCTACCTTTACCTGTTCTTTATGATGTTTATGAATCACCTTGACACACATGTAGAAGATGATTCATAAATCAATGAAATTAATTAAAAATTAAAATAATCTGTTTTGCCAACTGCATCGTTGGGAAGGCAAGAAGTCCTTTGTAAAAAATAAAATAAGCAATAAGTAACCAGAGCAACAAAAATGTAATTGGCAAGCTCCTCTTCTCCTTCATGCATTTTTTGTTTAATTCACATGCCAGGTTTGAAAGTTTGGCCTCAACCATATATTGGTTTGCAATATTAATTTTCACCAAGCTGCGGTGGGGAGGGGGAATTGTTTATATGGCTCATACTGCCTCATATTTTGGATTTAAAACCTCTAGGCTAAAAAGAATAGCATCTGCTGAGATAAATAAGATACTTTTCCTACTCAGGAAATGAACTGAAGTTGTTCTCTACCTAAGTTTGCATTGTGAAAGTGATGTAACACATGTTGTGTTTAGTATAAATAAATGGTCTTTTTGGAAGAAGAGCATATGAAGCTCACTAAAGCTTGTGTGTGTAAGTGTTAGCACTATGATAAGCCCATCCTCTTTACCACTCAGAAGTAATTCAGGTTTTAAAATGAAGAGCTAATTGCAGAGAGTCGACATAAATGAGCAAACATATTAGCCTTCTGACCAAAAAAAGACAGCTCTTTGACTGCATGGTAATTGTTTTTTGTCTAAAGCTAATTATTGTTGGCTTGTGTTGTGCCTAATAATTAACTTATTCATAGAACATTAATCCACGTTTATAGGTCTTCATTATCTTGTACTTTAATTTGTGCTGTTTGGGGCTTGGTTTTCTTGCCTACTTTAGCATGTATCGCATAGAACCTTCAAGTGCTGCTTTCATCCAATTTTAACTTAGCCTTTTGGTGTATTTTGAATGTTTGCTTGGCGTCATGGACAAAAGGTTCCTCATGCTTCAGTATTCCTAAATAGTTAAAAAGCTATACTTTCAATATGCCTGAGTTCACACTGAAACAGGGCAATGTGAAGAGCAAATAGTCATATTTGTTTTCCTTTGACTTAATTCATTCTTCCCTTCTGTCTCCTAAAATCCATTGCAGCTGTTACTGCAACTGGAAAACTGAAATAAATGATTTCTGAGCATTGTAAAGTGGGAGGAGGGACTCATTGAAGCTCCTTTTCAGTGATTGGAAAAACCACTATGTGGTTCTTTTAATCATGGAGAAAGACACAGTCTTCTGCAAGACTCCCCCCTCCTCATCCCCATTCAGTTTATTTACATAGGTAAACCACTAGCAATTATAGCTGCACAGAATCTTAGCAATAATGAGCACTTTTAAGCAACCATTAATTTAATTTAGAGCTTAAGACAAGTTCCCCGGATATCCAAATGTTACTTGCACGTGCCACATAGAGATGAGAAGGAATTGTACAAAATGCCTTTTGCAAAGCCATGTATGTGTACACACACACACACACTTATCCAACTATTTTAATGAGTGCTTTTACGCAGAACATTCCATTGGGTTGTTTACTTACTCATTATATATGCTAGATGTGCTACAAGTTTTTGTAGAGTAATTCTTAAACTACCATTCAAAGTGATTATGAGGATAGAATTTCAGTACCTGACATGCTGGAAGGAAGAGTCAGGTGTAATGATAGATAAGAGAGTGAAATAGTATTCTAAAACAGTCTAAATAACCATGCCACCTGTTTGGTAAGATGGTCTAATGCACCTAATCATCTCCTTTTTAATAAGTATGTGGTGAATTTTGTGAACTTCAGAGGTCATATTCTAATGAAAGTTTTGTGGATATTAGATGCATGATAGTTTTTGTAATGCTTACTTATTGTGATTATAGGAGCATCAGTTGTGCTGTTTCTCTTAGGTGGTTAAAAAAAAGGAAAAATCATTTGTCTGTGGCTCATTCCTCAGGGAAGAAGATGAGTATTCAGAACTGCGATCAGAACTTAGTCATAGTCAACATGAGGTCAATGAAGATTCACACAGCTTGGATCAAGATCAAACTTCTGTTTCAGTCCCAGAGAACCAGTCTACAATGGTCACAGCTGACATGGGTGAGCAATATTTTAAATGCCTCTCATGGTAGGAGCAGAATACTGCAGCAGCTTTCATAAGACAGAGTAAAAAACTTCAAAGCAAAAGTAAGGGATATGGTGGGGCATCTTATTATTAGACTTAAAAGTATATATTATTCAAGCTGTCCTGAACAGCAGCACATAATAAAAACAAGCATTTAACAAACATTTTTTTTAAAAAAAACCTTAATTTTTATTATTTCTTAGTACATGATACAGAAAATGAAAATAAAATAAACAAACAAATACTGATACAAAATCTACCAAAAGAAAATACATATACACACCCTACACTACAAACAAAAACCCTACACATACCCGTGACTTCCCTCCACCACGACTTGAGTTCCTTTGGTTCAAATTTGAATACTGTCATTGCATTCTTTGGATAATACACCTTATAACCGTTTCTAATTATTATTCTCGCTTGTACTTTACATACTTAATCCATGCATATCAGCATATTCTTTTTAGAGCAGTGTTTTTCCATACTGCTCCATTAAATGTCCATAACAAACATTTAATAATATATTAGCAGTAGAGCATAATTGAGCAACTTTTTGTAAGCAAAAAGGGGGAAATGGAAGCTAAACGTACATCATCTTCAATAGACAATGAGTCCTGACCCTTTAATTTTAGAAAGCTCACAAAAATATTTGGGGCTATGTCTGATGTTTGAAACCAGAAGTCACAAACATATAAACAAAATCTTTCATTCTCGCATGTCCATCTAATTTTTTTCTACTTCTAATTATTAATTTACAAGATTATTTAGCAGTACTTTCTTCTTAAATATCACCCTTGGTTATTATTTGGTGATTTCTGTTTTCTTTTATTCAGTGCTGCATGTAGCTGTATCATCCATTGCTTCTCAGCACTGCATAATCAATGTTCTTTAAAAGCCTCTTGCTTTCAGAAAGCTGTGTAATTTCTCTACAGATGGCAGGTTTCAAAGTAACATTTGGCTGAATTGGGAAGTGCTAGGGACATTTGTTTGTGTCAGAGTGACTCTGATAATGATGGCTTTTGTCAAACTCCAGCAGGTTTTCTGGTTCAAAAACTTAGGCTTACAGCCAGCATGTTCTGTTGAAATAACCTGCTCTAACTTTTGGGACAGAGGGATTTGAAATGTTGTGCCATATTTTGCAGGTTCTGAAGGGTCATTGCTATTTAGTTCAGAGGGACAACATATAGATCACACATTCAGTTCTGCTTTCAAGTATATGACTTAGATATATGCTGATTAAAAAAAGGCTTGAAACCGCACCCACCGAAAAGTAGATTGTTCCCCACCATATTGTTGAAGCAGTATGAAATACTGAAGTTCCCCAAAGAACAAAGAAAATGGCTGGCTGTTAGCCATTTCCTTGATGATGTTTCACCCTTAAGCATGAAGGTTTACCATGCAGAATTCATAGCTGTTCAAGTATGGGATAACCTTCCTGTAAAGGGGAAATTAATACAGAGCATCTGTAATCTTACTCCCTTGTTTGTGGTGTTAGACAGACACGATTAATATTGGTTAAGTTCTGTGGTGCTTCGGACGGCTGAAGGAATTTGGCTCCGTATGTTCAACTGTAACGTTGCCCAAGGCAAGGTTATAGATGACTGATACAGCGATGTAGGAGAACATTATGAACTTCGGGGGTTTAGATTTGTGAAGATACGCTTGTCTTAAAATGAACAATTTATGATACATATCTTGCCAGTTCCCAGACCTGGCCTGAAACAAATTGACATAACAGGGCAAGGCATTCTCCCTTGTATTTTGAAATGCCTTACACTACAGTTTAACCACTTTGGCTCTATACAGCCAGTGTGGTGTAGTGGTTAAGAGCAGTGGACTCGTAATCTGGTGAACTGGGTTAGATTCCCCGCTCCTCCACATGCAGCTGCTGGGTGACCTTGGGCCAGTCACACTTCTCTGAAGTCTCTCAGCCTCACTCACCTCACAGAGTGTTTGTTGTGTTGGAGGAAGGGAAAGGAGATTGTTAGCCGCTTTGAGACTCCTTAGGGTAGTGATAAAGCGGCATATCAAATCCAAACTCTTCTTCTCTTCTTCTTATGTAAATCAAAGTGGGGGCTAAAACATTTAAGAGTCTGCTTCTCTTGTTGTTCAGATTCAGAGCAATAAAAAGGCCATAGAATATCAGAATATAAAAACTTTTAGTGAAGCTACTTAAACAAGCGGCTGCATTCATTCTTTCTCTCTCATTCTCTCTCTCTCCCACACTCACACACACACAACACACGCTATATGTTTCATTGGGGCTTTCTAGCAGTTTTTGGAACAGGAGTTCCCACAGCTGAGAAGACAAGTGTAAATTAAAACTTTGGCTTGTCTTGATTGCTGGCGCTCCTCGTAGTGAAATTTGTAAAGATGGCCCTGATTGCTACATCTGTTTCCTGCAAATAGTGGTAGTGGATATCACAACACAATTTTGCAAGTTTTTTTAAAAAATGTATTTTCATTCCTCTTGATTTTGTATGTGTTTTATTTTATCACCGAATTCTCTGGTACATTCACTTAAGCCCCCCACCCCCTTTGAGCCCCTTCTGTTGGATACACTCAGAATGCAAATCTATCTTGAGATGAAAAGGTGGAACTGCACATTGCACGAATGCAGAAACCTCATTGACATACGAAGCTAGACTCACATGTCATGATATACTAGTAAATTTAGATATGCCTCTCTACTGCTACAGGCAATAAAACATCAAGGGCTAAAACAGCTAATCTCCCTTGCTGTATGTTGTAAATCCTATGACTGGGTTTAATCTACTTTCTCCTTGAGATGTGGGTCTCTCTAGCCTTGTTATAAAGTCTTATTTCCTGGGAGGAAAGCTGCCTGAGGGCTAGAACTTAGAATACAAGAGCTTGTTTGGGGCAAGGCATTGTCTTGTAAAATGTGACAAAATGTGTACAAATTGTTATGGCGCTTCAGGAATGCAGGCAACACAAATAGGTTTTTATCAGTTCAGCAATCTCCTTGGTGCATCTGTGAGAAACTGTATTTATAAAAACAAACATTTTGCGGCTGAATAGCTTCTAATGCAGGAAAATTGTTTTTAAGTGGAGCCGACAGGGCAGAGATATTTTTTTATGGGGACAATTAAAGCACTTTTTGCACATGAACGGACTTCAGAAGACTCCCATGCTCTCCTTTTTACCAATCCACATTGATAATAGCATGGAATATGATTTGTTGAGCAATTTACTCAGTGTTCTTCCCAGATTAAAGCATACCTGTAGGACTCCTGTGAAGGTCTAGTGTGCAGGGCTTGTGCTCTGCTGTGTCCATGTTGCAACAGAGAAAAGAGTGTCTCACATGGAGCAATGAGTTGGATTATGGGGGGTTGAATTAGATTTGGAATTGGATGAAATAGCACCTCCAGATGCAACCAGGACCAGCATGATATGATATGATATGATATATGATATGATTTCTTACCCACTCTTCACTGTAGCATCCCAATGTAGATTACAACAATGTAAGAATACAAAACTTAATTCTGTTAATACAATTTACAGTCTAAAGGTAAAGGGTAAAGGGACCCCTGACCATTAGGTCCAGTCGCGGCCGACTCTGGGGTTGTGGCACTCATCTCGCTTTATTGGCCGAGGGAGCCAGAGTACAGCTTCCGGGTCATGTGGCCAGCCTGACTAAGCCGCTTCTGGTGAACCAGAGCAGCGCACGGAAACGCCGTTTACCTTCCCGCCGGAGCGGTACCTATTTATCTACTTGCACTTTGACGTGGTTTCAAACTGCTAGGTTGGCAGAGCAGGGACTGAGCAACGGGAGCTCACCCCGTCGTGGGGATTCAAACCACCAACCTTCTGATCGGCAAGTCCTAAGCTCTGTGGTTTAACCCACAGTGTCACCCGCTTCCCTCAAAATTTACAGTCTAGGCAACCTTAATTTCAAACATGTATTAAACATTTATTTGTATATTGTCCCCATGAAAATTGTGCCTCCAGTGGCAGTGCTGGTAGACATATTATACCTGTTCTATGCTTCAGTCCTCAAGTATAGGAACTAGAAACATTTTTTAAATAATGGGGGGGGGGGAATTGTGCTTTCAATCAAGAAAGTGCAGGTTGCACAAAAATGCTGCTAGGGCCACATTCAGCTACCATTTATCCAAAAAGGAGGGACTTTGTAAGTGCAGCTGTGATTTTAATGGCCTTTCTGTTAGCATGTATTTGGCTGGCCATTGAATTAGATTGTGGGTGTATGTTAGATGAGACAGAGACAATGCAGATCAAAAACACTTCACTACAATGCTAATTGTGTAGCCACAACTTTTTCCCACTCCTGTACTGTACTTGCACTGTAATAAATTGTCTGTTTCTCTGTTGGGGTGCTTCATGCCAGAAAGTAATAAGTATCTGGATATTAATTGTTTTGTGATGTGTTTTCTTAATTGTGAACTCAAGCCCTAGATGCTTTGATGATGCTACTCTGTAGAGGCAAAAGAAGCCAGAATGAATTCATCCATATTTACATATTGAGAACATCTGCTAATGCTTGCCCATTAAATCTGAGCTGGATGTGGATACAATTAATATAATATTGGCATTGCACTAATAATTATTTATCAGTAGATTCCTGGAGAAAAGGACTCTGTAATATTTGAAGAAGCAACTTTTTCTCATACTAATGCCTTAGAGAATTAAAACATAATTCTCTGTTTAAAAGAATTAAACAATGAAATGCAATTCTAAAATAAAATACTAAAATGTAAAACACTAGGTTTGTGAAAATTAATTGCCTCATCTTGCTTAACCCCAGCCTTGTAAGAGGCAGCCAATATTCATTTATGGAAAAATGCTCAGGTTCAGAATTATATGGGTCTCCAGTGGGAAGCAAATAACCATTGTTTTTATCTGTGGTCAGTCACTGGTGAGCCAGAGCTCTCTTTGAGAATCATAGGCATAAGATGCCCTGCAGGACATAACACAGTACTGTAATTATTCAAGAAAAAGAAATCGGCAGAAGAACAATGATGAAGGCTAGAACAGTGGAAAGCAGATGGGTTAGCAGTATATGCAAATGTTTGACAGTATGAACTTCATTTTAAAATAATGTCTTCCTGGTGTTAAACCTTTTTAGATTAAGTCATTACTCTTGATCAGCACATAGCAAAACGTTTCCAGCGTTCCCAAACTTTCCAAGCAAGGTTTTATCTGGGCTATAATCAGAAATGGTTGCTTCCTAGAATCATAGAATCATAGAATCATAGAATCATAGAGTTGGAAGAGACCACAAGGGCCATCGAGTCCAACCCCCTGCCAAGCAGGAAACACCATCAGAGCACTCCTGACATATGGTTGTCAAGCCTCTGCTTAAAGACCTCCAAAGTAGGAGACTCCACCACACTCCTTGGCAGCAAATTCCACTGTCGAACAGCTCTTACTGTCAGGAAGTTCTTCCTAATGTTTAGGTGGAATCTTCTTTCTTGTAGTTTGGATCCATTGCTCCGTGTCCGCTTCTCTGGAGCAGCAGAAAACAACCTTTCTCCCTCCTCTATGTGACATCCTTTTATATATTTGAACATGGCTATCATATCACCCCTTAACCTCCTCTTCTCCAGGCTAAACATGCCCAGCTCCCTTAGCCGTTCCTCATAAGGCATCGTTTCCAGGCCTTTGACCATTTTGGTTGCCCTCCTCTGGACACGTTCCAGTTTGTCAGTGTCCTTCTTGAATTGTGGTGCCCAGAACTGGACACAGTACTCCAGGTGTGGTCTGACCAGAGCAGAATACAGTGGCACTATTACTTCCCTTGATCTAGATGCTATACTCCTATTGATGCAGCCCAGAATTGCATTGGCTTTTTTAGCTGCCGCGTCACACTGTTGGCTCATGTCAAGTTTGTGGTCAACCAAGACTCCTAGATCCTTTTCACATGTACTGCTCTCAAGCCAGGTGTCACCCATCTTGTATTTGTGCCTCTCATTTTTTTTGCCCAAGTGCAATATTTTACATTTCTCCCTGTTAAAATTCATCTTGTTTGCTTTTGCCCAGTTCTCTAATCTGTCAAGGTCGTTTTGAAGTGTGATCCTGTCCTCTGGGGTGTTAGCCACCCCTCCCAGTTTGGTGTCATCTGCAAATTTGATCAGGATGCCCTTGAGTCCATCATCCAAGTCGTTGATAAAGATGTTGAATAAGACCGGGCCCAAGACAGAACCCTGTGGCACCCCACTAGTCACTCTTCTCCAGGATGAAGAGGAACCATTGATGAGCACCCTTTGGGTTCGGTCAGTCAGCCAGTTACAAATCCACTGAGTGGTAGCATAGTCAAGACCGCATTTTACCAGCTTCTTTACAAGAATATCATGGGGCACCTTGTCAAATGCCTTGCTGAAATCAAGGTAGGCTACATCCACTGCGTTCCCTTCATCTACCAGGCTTGTAATTCTGTCAAAAAACGAGATCAGGTTAGTCTGACATGACTTATTTTTCAGAAATCCATGCTGACTATTGGTGATCACAGCATTCCTTTCTAGGTGCTCACAGACTGTTTGCTTAATGATCTGTTCCAGAATCTTCCCTGCTATTGATGTCAGACTGACTGGGCGGTAATTATTTGGGTCCTCTCTTTTCCCCTTTTTGAAAATAGGGACAACATTTGCCCTCCTCCAGTCTGCCGGGACTTCGCCTGTTCTCCAGGAATTCTCAAAGATGACTGCCAGTGGTTCTGAGATCACATCTGCCAGTTCTTTTAATACTCTTGGATGCAGTTCATCTGGCCCTGGAGACTTGAATACATCTAATCTAGCCAAATATTCTTGTACTATCTCCTTAGTTATTCTGGGCTGTGTTTCCTTTGCTGAATCATTTGCTCCAAATTCTTCAGGTCGGGCATTGTTTTCTTTATCGGAGAAGACTGAGGCAAAGAAGGCATTGAGGAGTTCAGCCCTTTCTGTGTCCCCTGTTTGCATTTCACCATCTTCTCCTCTGAGTGACCCCACTGTTTCTTTGTTCTTCCTTTTGCTACGAACATACCCATAAAAGCCTTTTTTGTTGCTTTTAACCTCTCTAGCAAGCCTGAGTTCATTCTGTGCTTTAGCTTTTCTGACTTTGTGTCTACACGTGCTGGCTATTTGTTTGAATTCCTCTTTGGTGGTTTCCCCCCTTTTCCATTTTTTGTACACATCCTTTTTTAATCTTAATTCAGTTAAAAGTTCTTTAGATAGCCACCCTGGTTTCTTTAGGCACCTTCCATGTTTTCGTCTCATTGGTATTGCCTGACGTTGTGCTTTTACTATCTCCCTCTTAACAAACTCCCAGCCATCATGAACTCCCTTTCCTTTTAGTATTGCTGTCCATGGGATCTCACCCAGCACTTCCCTAAGTTTTATGAAGTCGGCTTTCTTAAAGTCAAGAAATTGAGTCCTAGTATGCTTGGCTGCTACTTTCCGCTGTATAGTAAACTTCAGAAGAGCATGATCACTCGCGCCTAATGATCCTTCCACATCTACCCCACTAACCAGGTCATCAACATTGGTTAGGACCAGATCTAAAATGGCTGTTCCTCTTGTTGCTTCTCCCACTTTCTGGACAATGAAGTTGTCTGCAAGGCCAGTGAGGAATCTGTTTGACCTTATGCTCTTGGCTGAGTTTGACGTCCAACAAATATCCGGGTAATTGAAGTCCCCCATTACTACTATCTCCCTTCCTTTTGCATGCTTGGCCATCTGTTCCAGGAAGGCAGCATCTATGTCCTCCGTTTGGCTTGGGGATCTATAGTAAACTCCCACAATGAGGTCTCTGTTATTCTTCACTCCCTTAATTTTGACCCAAATGCTCTCACTTTGGCTTTGAGGTTCTAAATCTTGGATCTCTTCACAGGTATACACATCCCTGACATATAACGCCACTCCTCCTCCTTTCTTGTCTGGTCTGTTTCTCTGAAATAGATTGTATCCCCCCATTATTACATTCCAATCGTGGGACTTATCCATCTCATTTTGTGTAGCTCTCGTACCTATGAAAAATAAATGGTTTATCATAGGATTAAGTGCTACTGAGTCCAGCCCCTTCTCACCATTACCACTAGCGTGAGGCCAGGCTGACAGTCTAGATGTGCCATAAGCAGGAAGCAAGATCTACACACTTGCTGCTGTGGCAACACGCAGTTACCATGCTTCAGATAGTAATAAAAAAAAGATGTTTGCAAAACAAATTACTCCACTCATGCTCCATGCCACATGGGGAAAAAATGTTGAAGGCCACCAAGCAGTCTTTCTTGGGGGTCAGGGAAGGAGATATTCCTTCCTGCTTCCAATAACATCACAAAATGACACACACACCCCTCCGCCAATTCAGTCACATGTGAAAGACTTCTTTGTTTGTATTTCCTGATCTTAAAAGTCAAGCACGCAGATTTCAAGCTTGTCTAGTTGTTAGCCCCACAGTAAATTAGTAACTTTCAAGATTACCTTGATGTTGTTTGTGCTTGGGAGATTGTGAAGAGAAATGTTTGCCAATTTGAGTTACCTCTTGCAGGTGTGCAGCCTTCTCCTCCCCACCCTCAAGATTAAGACTGAATGGAAACTCTGTCTATTGGTGACTTGGAATGTATGTCTGACATGTTCTTTCTGCCCCACAGATACCTGTAGTGACTTGAACTCCGAACTGCAGAGAGTGCTGACGGGACTGGAGAATGTTGTCTGTGGGAGGAAGAAGAGCAGCTGCAGTTTGTCTGTGGCAGATGTGGACAGACACATTGAACAGCTTACCACTGCCAGTGAACACTGTGATTTAGCCATTAAGGTGTGGAAACATTAGCTGGTTGCTAATCTTTATTACGTAATTTCTGACATAATAGAGCATAATTTGTACCTATATGGCGTCTTTCATCAGATAATCAAAGCACATGTTGTCATACAGTTCCGATAACAGTTGAGCAATAAAGCCTTTTTACTGAAAGGATAATTAAGTCACAAAGACATCTTACCTATAAAAATGGGCTGAAAACTGGTTGTTGCCTGACATCTTATCTGCAGAGCTTTCACTTGTCATTAAGCTAACCTGTTGTCGCGTTACAGGATATTCACAAACATTTTAACCGTTGAGTGCCACTGTGTTGGCAATATCATACCAAGGAGTTTTGTGCATTGTAGAGGCTTTAGGTTGGCCTGTAGAGATGGAAACCAGGCCCGAGAGGTAGAGAAATTAAGGGACAAGGGAGCACCGATTCAGAAAAAAGGAAGAAAGAGAGTACAATCTGAAGGAAAGGTAGATTGAGAAGGCCAGTCCATGGTGGAAATAATAGGTTCAAAAGTGAAGTTGAAAGGGCATGGGGGAGAGGTTTACATAGGGATGGGTGGAACTGGAAACAACCTAGCTATTCCTGAAGTCATTTCAGATATTATATACTTGTCTCACTGCGTGCTTAATTGTAGGTGGTTTCAGTAGCGTAGGGCCTTCAATGCAGTAGGATATGAACTTCCTGCTCATTGTGACAGTGATGGCATTTGGTATTCTCTGCAGTCCGACAACTGTGCATGGTTTAGCTGTAACATTTGACTTTCTAGCAAATAGGTCTGTTTTAGATAAAGTTAGAAAGAAGTCACTGTGTTTATCTTCATTGGTTGTTTCCATTGTAGAAGCTATGTTTGGTTTCTTCTTTTTCATCAATCTTTGTCAGACATGCTCTCTGTGGGAGATATCCCAATGCAAAGAAATCATTCTGCATTTGCTAAGGGGTTTTAAATGAGAAACAGGATAGGTGAAAAGACCTCTTGTTCAAATATTACTCTATTTTCCTAGAATTTGCCTTAGGTATAAGAGTTTAATGCCAGGTTATTAAGGTTCTCTTATTCTAAGGTTGGTGTGTGCCTGTTTTTTGGTGTGTGTTTTTTTAAAAGAAAAAGCACAATAAAATATTTTCCAGTTCTGGGAGCAAGAATAACAATAGTGTCTGAATAAATGTAATACTGCTCTTTTCTTTTTGCATAGAACATTTAAAAGGATGGCCTCGTATGCAGAATCTGTTCCATGATTTTGCATCCTATTGTGTTCATGTTAGAAGCACTGTGCTTTTACTACTATGCTGTATTTTGGAAGTCAGGGATTGCAGTTTGTTTAATCTTTTCCACCTCCCAGACGTGAGGTCAAGAGGGAAGGCTGCAGCCTTCCCTTTCTTGCTGTGGTTACTCCATTGGAAACTGCCAAGTAGATAGTAAGGGCAGTAATCCTCAATCCATCCCTGAGATGGTATACTTTAGCATTTGCTTTACTTTCACAATAAATATGAGATGTGGCCTATAGGGTAAAATTATGGAAGATAGAAGAGACACTGCAAAAATTCCTCTAAAGGGAGAGACGTCTGAGCGCATGTAGTTTGCATATAAAAGATGATTCACATAGACTCTTCTCACCTTCTGTACTTCCCTAAATTCCATACTTCATTGGCATTTTAAGAGAGACATTGTCAGAGCTATGCAAAGTCTCCTGGTGAATTTATTTTTGTACTTTGAATTGTGCAGCATAGCTAAAGTACACTGAGAAGCAGCTTACAGTGCACATTTAGCTTTGAGTGTTAACAGCGCTGGTAAATGTTTGACCGAAGTGAAATCTGGTAGTTTGTGTAAGTAAACATTTCCCTGCTTTGCAGACAGAAAGGGCCTTGAATCAAGATAGGGATAGGTTATCTGATTGGTTATATACAGTTTTTTAAATGCCTTGCTTGTTTAGGAAACTACTTTTCCAATAGGCTAAGCTCCCAACTGAGTGAGCCTCCTTGTGTAGGAAAGGATAAAAAGTTTGACTTTCCAGCTTAGCTACTTGTTCCCATCTCCTTTTTAGAAACAAGAAGTCTCAAAGCAAAAAAGAGGGGTAGTGGAACTTGCAAAGCACTGAAACCTCTCTTTCGACTCCATACCTGAAGTCAGGGGTATAACAGCTGGGTTTAGTTTTTGGCAAAGATGGCTTTATGAGCTAAATGGAGAGGGCTGGAAGGCATAATTAAACCCACAGGCTGAATGCACCCCTCCCTTGGATTAGAACCTTTTAAGCAGGAGCGCTCCACATACTGAATTCATTGCCTAGGAAGGCCCACCTGGACCCTAAGCTGCCCTCTTTTAGGATATATACCAGGCATAGGCAAACTACGGTCCTCCAGATGTTTGGGACTACAATTCCCATCACCCCTAGCTAACAGGACCAGTGGTCAGGGATGATGGGAATTGTAGTCCCAAACATCTGGAAGGCCGGAGTTTGCCTATGCCTGATATATACTAATAGCAAACTCATTATTCACATGTGGCTCCTTTATATAGCCTTCATATTTTTCATGTAGAAAACATCAGAAAGCTTGGAGGAACCCCAAGATCTGCAGAAGTACAAAAAACCTGAGTGTTGGAGGGGGCAGAAAACCGGGGTGGGTGGGTGGAGTAGAGTATCTTGGAAGAGGGCAAGGCAGGCAGGTTGACTGAGTGGAACACTGAACTGAAACAGTCCACACTTTTAAGAAATTTATACCCTTCTTTTCATCATATATCTAAAAGTAGCTTGGAGAAAGAAAAATACAGTATACAAAATTTTGGGGGCAAGGCAGTTTGAGTGTATTACAGTGATCCTGGCCCAACTGCCTGGCTACCAGTTAGCTTCTGGGCCCAAGTCAAAGTGCTGGTTTTGACCTATAAGTGGCCTAGAACCGCAGTACCTCAAGGTCCACCATCGGGACCCTGCAGTCATCATCTGAGGCCCTTTGTGTGCCTTCTCCACAAGAGGTCCAGAGGGTGGCAACACGAGAACAGGCCTCTGCAGTGGCTTTTCATTTGTGGAATACTCTCCCCAGGGAGACTCTCCTAGTACCTTCGTTACATATATTTAGGTGCCAGATAAAAACATTCCTCTTGCTCCAGGCCTTCCATAGAGTTGGGTCTGCTGTACCGAAGTTATGAATCCTTATTGGTGTCAGCCATGCTTCTAGTTGATTGGGCATCACTAATAGCGCTCCCTCCAGATGATTTCAGTGTTTAACTTGGGACGTATGGGGTAAAGTGGGTTTTCTGAGCCCAAGTTGTTCAGGCCTTTGTATGCTAGTACAAGAAGCTTTAACCTGGCTGACCCAATAGTGGACAGGAAGCCAGTGTAGGTCTTTCAACACTGGTGCCATGTGCTGGCAATACGGTAGTCTGTTTCCATCATCGGTCTAGCGGCAGGATTCTGCACTAGCTGAAGCTTCTGGGCCGTGCATGCAGACTTAATTTCAACTATTTTAAATGGTATTGATTTATGCTGTGTGTTTTGGTATTACGTGTTATGCTTTGTAAAAGCATTGCTGGGAAGCAAGGTAGACGTATCGTTACTATATACATTCTTATTCCGGTCAAGTTATTTTCATCCTCTTTGGGTTTTCCTCTGTATTGCAATTCTTGTCAAAGGGGAAGAATTCGGGTGCCTTTTGCTTCTTTACTTCTCCCAGAGGGTTCTTGTTTTATTTCCTCCGTCACACTTCAGAAATGAAGTTCACCCACGCATCCAGAATGCCGAAACCTCTGAGGATGGAGGTGGATGGATTTAATTTCAGAACTTCGCTAGGTATTGGAAATGATGAGGAAAATGTGTATATAAATATAATGAATAAATGAATAATGAGCAAACTGGGAAGGTAATCCAGAAATAAACCTTCCCGCAAACATAATGGTAGGTTTCATTGTTTGAAACGAAGAACTAACTAAAATAAAATGTGCGGCTTCCGTTCATTTCCACCCACATGCAGTCTAGTTCCTCCTATGAAAGAGGAACTCTATGAAGTGGATTGCTGCTTTTGCAAACTAATTTTCTATTTAAAATGCTACTGCATCTTACCTTAGGCTTAGGCAGTGTATTGCAGATTTCTCCGGTTCAGCACTCTTTGGTTACAGGCTTGGATAGTTTTCTCTCTGTTGCTCAGCTTTGACATCTTCCGGTAGAAATACAGAGTATTTCCTTAAATCAGGACTCAGCCATTTGCAGTTGGTGGATTTAAATGGCAGTATGGCACACCTTTCAGTCTGAACGTTTACGGTGGGGCAGACTGCTTCTATCCTATCCTTCACTAACATAAGATGTAGTTGGTAGAGCATGAGACCTTAATTTCAGGGTTGTGGGTTCAAACCCCACGTTGGGCAAAATATTCCTCCATCGCAGGAGGTTGGCCCAGGTGACCCTCGTGGTCCCTTCCAGCTCTACAGTTCTATGATTCTAACATGCACAGCTTTAAAAGTGGTTTAGATATATCTGTGGAGCATAAGATTAGCCATTATGACAGAAGACTGCTTCCTGTATCAGAGGCAATATGTTCCTGAATACCAGTTGCTGAAAGACGGCAGGAGACAGGTGAAAACCCATCAGAGGTCACGTGACCTTCCTAGAGGGCTTTAAAAGCACTTTCTGCACCAAGCTTTTCCTGCTATGGAGACCTTTTTCAGCTCTCTACCTTGCTTACCAGCCTTTTGGAAGATTTGTGAGGGCTCTGGAAGAGCCTGCGAGGTTCCTGCGATCTCGCCCACTCAGCTTGGCAGCATCGGACAGGTAGAAATGGTCGTGCAGGTTTTGGGGGGTCCCTCTGACTTTGCGTGCAGACCCCTGTAACGTAAGCCCCTTGCAAGTTTCAGGCCTTCATGTCATGTATTGCCTTCATGTCCTGTGCTTGGACTTCCCAAAGGCATTTGGAAGAAAAGGATGCTGGATTAGACGGGCCTTTGGTCTGATCCAGCAGGCATCTTCTAATGTTCTCAAAGCCTCCAGTCAGTGATCTCCAACATTTTTGTTAGTGGGTTGTCACCACTCATCTGGTCAACTGCGGCTTTGGTTTTGCTCAGTTAGTTCACCAAAGCAGCAGTCCACTTTGTATATCAACTGATTAAGTGGGATGTGCACTCTTTCCTGTTTTTCACCTTCATTAGTGTGTTCGATGCCTAATGCACTCTGTAAATGCCATAGGTTTGCAGTTGCTTCCATTAATATAACAAGATGTAAACAAAAATGACCATTTTTAAAAAATTGTTTCATTTTTTTTCAAAACAAAGCTGGCATTTGCTAATTAAAATGGCTTCTGTAAAATGGAAAAGAGCAAACTGAAATGTGTCCGTTAGTGTGAATAATACGTTTAGTGTTTCGTGTATGAATTATTGTTCCTTTGAAATATTCTGCAGACAGTCGAAGAGATTGAAGGTGTGCTCGGGCGGGACCTGTATCCCAACCTGGCTGAAGAGAGGTCTCGCTGGGAGAAGGAACTCGCGGGCTTGAGGGAAGAGAACGAGAGCCTTACGGCAATGCTGTGCAGCAAGGAGGAGGAGCTGAACAGGACGAAGGCCACCATGAATGCCATCCGGGAGGAGCGAGACAGATTGCGCAGAAGGGTGAGGACAGTAACCACTTATGTGGCACGCTCTGCTACAGAAACGTTAAGAATATTTTGTCAGAATATAAAAGGAGTTGGCAGCAGGCAGGATCCTCGCTTCCAGGCTCCATTTCTCAAGGCATTTACTGTTTTGCTTCCTCATCTGCCGTGTAATGGATTCTCTCTTCAACCTCTTGAGTTTCTTCAGTTGCCCAGCCTCATCTGCTCAGCACATTATCATATACAGGTGTTCCCCAGTTTACGTATGACAGACTCATGCATGACCACAATTTTAGTTGTGGTTGTCGTTGGGTTTTTTGATAGTATTTTTGGACTGGATTGGGAAGAGAGCAACAGAAAGGGGTTTAGAGGCTTTTTAGAGAGTGCTGCCCACTTAGATGCTTTTCACCTATGCACATGGCAACACAAAACATAACCCCCACGGAAGGAGGGATGCACCTGTATAGAGAGTTGAATTAGAAAAACTTGATAGAAGGCTTGACCTTTCCTTGAACAACCGAGATACCAAATAACACTTTTCGAAAAATTTCAATATGATGTGCTGAAGCACATGTTGTTGTTGTTGTTGTTAATAATAAAATAATAATAATATATACCACACTTCGTCTGAAGAACACAGGGTGGTTTACAGTATTAAAACACAAAAATATATTAAAAATTGTCCAGCAGCACCTTAGAGACCAACTAAATTTGTTCTGGGTATAAGCTTTGGTGTGCATGCACACTTCTTCAGATTCAGGTATCTGAAGAAGTGTGCAAGCACACCAAAGCTTATACCCAGAACAAATTTAGTTGGTCTCTAAGGTGCTGCTGGACAATTTTTTAATTTTTAATTTATTTTGACTGCGTCAAACAAACAAAATGACACCCCCACCCACAGTTTAAAAGGCCATAGATTAGATAATTAACCAAAAGTCTGGATGAGGAGGAGTGCTTTTGCCACGAGAGCTTCCCTTTATTGTATCTAAGATGCAATACACAACACGGGAGCTTGTGCATAAACATGTGAGTAGAAAGATACAGCAGATCTTCATCTGTTTCAACAATATATGCAGGGCCACAGATTCCCCATCCCTTTTCTAGAGTACAGTCGTACCTTGGTTTTCAAATAGAATGTTCGGAAACCAACAAACCGGCTTCCGATTGCCTTCTGATTGTGCAGGCGACACCAGAAACAATAGTGGAAGCCACATTGGATGTTCGACTTCCAAAAAAAGGTTCGAAAACCGGAACACTCGCTTCCGGGTGTCAATCGTTCAGGAGCCGAAACGTACGAGTACCAAGGTGTTTGACAACCAAGGCACGACTGTATATTCCAATGCGGAACTCTCCTCTTCCCACTCCCTTTGTGAACACAATAAGTTTAAAGTGGTTTTTTTTTAAAAAAAAATGTGCTAATTTGAGTTAGAAGAAAACCAGTCTTCTCTTACTTTTTATTTGAAGCAGTTCTCATGAACTGTGACTGAATGGTCCATTTCTGGCTCAAGTCCTTGTTGATTGTATGGATTATTGTTGCCAAAGGGTCATCAAAAAACTAATTTCTAAAGGCACTTGTGGTTTTTTCTGTGCTGTGTTAGACTTTGTCATTCACTATTTTCACACTTGTAGTATTCATTTGCAGAAACCATCTCACTCAAAGCTTTGGTCCAGCACAGTCTAATGTGTGTGTGTTCGGTGTGTTCGAGAGAGACAGTGTGGTGTAGTGGTTAAGAGCGATGGACTCGTAATCTGGTGAACCGGGTTCGCGTCTCCGCTCCTCCACATGCAGCTGTTGGGTGACCTTGGGCCAGTCACACTTCTCTGAAGTCTCTCAGCCCCACTCACCTCACAGAGTGTTTGTTGTGGGGGAGGAAGGGAAAGGAGAATGTTAGCCGCTTTGATACTCCTTCAGGTAGTGATAAAGTGGGATATCAAACCCAAACTCTTCTTCTTCTACTCTTCTTACTGAAACAGATTGCATGTGTAACCTGCTTTGTTGTTTAGTTAGATAACCAGAGCTGTAACGTTTTAAAAGTGTTCTCAAAGCAGTTGTATGAATCTGTGTGGAAGTCTCATCTGCCAGGAATTCTAGCTCTGTGAGGGGGACAGTTCCCAGAATTATTTGAGGAAAGCCATGCTTATAAGTATGCTATAAATGCATGGTGTCGGTGTGATCTTCATTCCTCCATGTAACCTCCCTTTGCCCCTCACCCTATAACTCTTAAAGCCCTACCCTTTCCCTGCTTGTTCCATTCCATGCTCATCTTCCTGCAGCCCAAAATGAATCTGAAAGTTGCAGGTCCCTGTCTGGTCTTGGTTCTGAGACCGTAACTCTTAGGCATCTATACGATGTCTCCAGGGAAACTGCCTTAATCCATCTGTATTTGAAGATTTGGCACATTTATGTATCCTTGCATGGGGAAAAAAATCACAGATGTTTTGTAGGGTGTTTCCTTTTTTTTTTCATTTCAAGGAAGAGCACTTGTTGGCAGTGGGAATGCACTTTATAGTGTTCACTTAAATATATTTACCACTTCTTGGCCAAAGCGTTTAAAGCAGCCCTCTCTTATTCTCCTTCAGAGCTGTGTACATTTTTTTTTGCTGTGGATCGCAAGACCTATATGAAAGAGTTTTAATTCAGATCTGTGTCTTTGAGATTTTCTGTTTAGATCCAGCCAAAATCTGGTTTTCAAGGTAGTGAAGATGATATATTGTCTTAAACTGGCCTGTCCAGAAAGGAGATGCATGAGCAAATCATCAGTTTCCATCTAGCCTTGTGGCAGTCTAATGGCCTTTTGTGCCAGCTGGTGGGAGAGTTAAGGTTCATTACCCAGAGGAAGAGTACACAAGTGTTTTTCTGAGGTTCAGGTGTTTAATTCCTCTACTGTTTACTCCCACCTCCATTCCTTTCTTCCTTGGATGCTTATTAGAGCTTTTTTCTTCTACCCTGTTCTCCAACAGCTGATCTTAATTAGATAAATTAGCTTGGTTATATAGACCTGTCTTCTTACTGACGCACAGTTGACACATGATTGACACGCTGCTGGGTATTCTAACCCCGGTGTTGCTGAAAATTAATCACCAGACCAGCAGATTGTCACAGTCAGAAAGCAGGAGGTGAGAAATGTGGATGTAGAAGTTACATTTCTGGAAGGGTGGTTTTTGCAAAAACAGCAAAGTTTGCTGGTGCACCTTAAATGCTAACAAATTTATATAAGGTTTCATGGACCACATTCCACTTAATCAGATACTAAGCTAGCCGAGAGGATACACAACTAAAAATGTTTTGAATTGTGACAAGGAAACACTATTTCTTTTTGTGACTATGTTTTCCAAATATTCATGTGTTTTTGATTCCACAGTCATGTTGCAGAAGTCATTGCAGGCCTAATAAGAAAGGATTATGATGTTGAAAGGAATGCAAGTTAGTTTATAACTATGGATATCTTCAGAGAACTGTGGGTAACCTAAAGGAATAATCTTTTTCTACAAAACTACTAAATGTGTGGGAGCTTTGAACTCCCCCCCCCTTTTTTTTTTTTTTTGCAGCTGGTCATTGTAGATCAGGGCGACTTTTCATCCCAAGTGAGCCACACACGGCACGGCATTAAATCTCCATATCGTAAATTAAAGTGTTTGCAATATATTCAATATAATTTAATATACACAGTTAATCTAGCTAATTAAATATATATAATTGCACAATTAACGTATTTTATATTTTTAATTATTAAACAAATTTAATACACAAGCAGATGTATATGCTTTCATTAAGAACGCATGACACAAACAAAAATATTCTTTTAAGGCTTTAAGTTGTTTTTTCTTTAATGTTTCCAAGGGCTGCCAAAATAGGGCCATGAGTTAGCCACCCTGAAGGGAGAAGCTGATACAAAGCCTTGATGCTGGGCGGGAGGAGGGAATTTCCTTGCCCAACCCATTGTTGGGGCATTTCACCTCAGGTGCCAAAATGCCTTGGGCTGCCCCTGAACATCCCCAACTTAGATAGGGGCTGCTGCAGAGAAGGCCCTCTCCTTGTCTGCCACAGCCTGAGCTTCTGAGGATGATGGGACAACCAACAGGGCGCCCTCCACTTCTCTTAGCATCCAAGATGGTCTGTAGGAAAGGAGGAGCCCTTCCAGGTATGTGGGGCCTGGGTTGTTTAGGGCTTTTAGCGCCTTGAATTGGCCCCGGAGACCGACTGGAAACCAGAGCAGCTGTTTCAAAACAGAGGTTATATGAAATCTGGAAGATTCCATATAATGTCATTGTTTATGATCATTGATAAACTTTCCCCCATCGGTGTGTCTAATCCTCACAATTTATGGCAATGAATGGCTTAAAATAAAACGTTGGCCCTACTGTGCTTTTGCTCTTTTTCCCACCCCACATCTGTTCACCTCTCTCTAAGAGAGATGAGCAGTATGGTAGGATCTTCTTGGGGATGCAAAAGAAACTGCTTTGTAACCAAAGAGGAGCGTCTACTTCCCTTCAGTGTTGAACATTAAAATATGAAGGGACAAATCCAGATCGGTAATCACAGAATTGATCATTACTTCTACCTTTATCCTTCTTTTGGGTTATTGGAAAATAGTGAAGCCTGGTGCTGTGAACTGTATGCTAATTTGGTGAACAGTGGGTTTATTTCCCTTGAGAGGAGTCTGTTTATTACAGATGTCCATGTCAGCCACACTATGTAATGGTGAGCACTAGGGAGTTTATCTGCATCTGTAATGCAGTCAATAGCTGCCACACAAATAAATGTTTTCTTTGACCTACTAAATATTTTATATATGCATCCGTGAACCAAGAGTCACTTTATATTATTTCCCTAGAGAGTGAGGAAAGGAGCCCTTGCAAAAAAATAATAATAGTTTTTTTGTTTGTTTTACACACACTAAATTGGGTAGATAGAAGTAGTTGGAGCCGAGCAAATCAATAGGGCTGTTGCTTTAGCCCAGTGTCTGTAATCAAACAAAGTGCTCTCAATGGGGTTTCGGAGCCTTGTTAGAGGTTTAATTAAATTAGATATTTAATACATTCAGTTAACAGATTGTGCTGCTTTGCAGTGCAATAACTAAGAAATGACATGTGTATGGATTTTTATCCCTCGCAGGTCATTAGTAAATGAGGTAATTACTTACTTCTGTAGAGTGTCCATAATGTAGTGTTACCTCTGTGCAAAATAGCCATAGACAAAGAGAGCACCCTGAATACTGGAGTTGTTTGTGACCTGTAGAAACAGCTTCTACCAAAATACGCATCTTTGGTTTTGGGCAAACATGTGGACTGCTTATTTCCAGGAAAGCAATAACATGTACAATGCTCTATATGCAGATAGGTAGCCGTGTTGGTCTGCCATAGTAAAAATAAAAAAATTCCTTCCAGTAGCACCTTAAAGACCAACTAAGTTAGTTCTTGGTATGAGCTTTCGTGTGCATGCACACGAAAGCTCATACCAAGAACTAACTTAGTTGGTCTTTAAGGTGCTACTGGAAGGAATGCTCTATATGGTAACTCTGTCCGCAGGAAGATCTAGTTTCTCTGTAAGCTCAGTACAAAATCTAGGGGAGCAAGCAAGCTGAATGGTGATATTGCCTGGCCGAAGTCTAGAAATGTTCTGCTCTCCTTGCGCTTCAGTCTGCCATGTCGGATGTGCGTGTGTGTTTGTTTAAATGCACACCATCCACTGATTGGTCCTCTTTCTCTACTTTGGAATGACCTTAGATAAATAATCTTGAAAATTCATGTAAACCAAAGAAGAGTCAGACTGAAAGTATGCAGACCAATATAATAGTTGATTATAACTCAGTTAAACACCAGTAGGAGGCAAAGTATTTGTTTTATCAAGGAAAATAAAATCTCTTAGTTCTTCATGGGAAACCCCTAAAAATTATTTAAACAGAGCTGAATAAGTGAAATTATAGACTGACTCTTTTTCCTTTGAGCTTCTTGCCAGGAGGAAGAAAACACTTGCACTAGCTTAACAGCCTAAAGTGGTTCCATCTTAGTTGCAAGTTGGACTATTTTCCTTAACAAGAGTCACTTTGACAGTTAGATAGTAAGGTAAAGGTAAAAGGTAAAGGACCCCTGAACGGTTAAGTCCACAGAACACTGTGACAAAAACCAGAGCGCACGGAAACACCGTTTACCTTCCCACCACAGCTTTTCCTATTTGTCTACTTGCACTGGTGTGCTTTCGAACTGTTAGGTTGGCAGGAGCTGGGACAGAGCAACAGGAGCTCACCTTGTCGTGGGGATTCGAACCACCGACCTTCTGATCAGCAAGCCCAAGAGCTCAGATGTGACTTAAGTCTGCAAACAAACCAGATGGGCCAACAAAGAGATATCAAATTAATAGTAGCAATAATACTGGAGCTTATGTGCACCTTTCCCCCAAATATTACATTGTAAACAGTCTAACATTTGACTGCGGTTTTTATTTATTTGTTTATTGTCTGTCCTTCACCCTAAGGCTTAGCATTGGGAGTAGGACTATCCAATTATTAACATGGCCTAAGGGGATTATATAATATATGCAGTGCTTTTTTCTGGGGGGACGCAGGGGTACGCATACCCCTAAACATTTTGTGAATCTAAGTTTGGTCTCATTGAGGGGCAGTATTTCAATATGAGTAGGAAAATGAGAATACCCCTAAACATTTTTTAAGGAAAAAAGCACTGAATATATGAAAGGTAAAGGTAAAGGACCCCTGGAGGGTTAAGTCCAGTCAAAGGCGACTATGGGGTGCGGCGCTCATCTCGCTTTCAGGCCGAGGAAGCTGATGTTTGTCCACAGACAGCTTTCCGGGTCATGTGGCCAGAGCGCATGGAAACGGCATTTACCTTTCTGTCGCAGTGGTACCTATTTATCTACTTGCACTGGTGTGCTTTCAAACTGCTAGGTTGGCAGAAGCAGTTATATGTATAATATAATATTATATGTATAATATAGCCACAGAATAGATAAATAAGACTAAATAGCTAATATGTCTCACCTATAAAAGACCTCTGAATGCTTTTTAAATAATACGTTAGCTCTGACATGACAAATCTCCTTAGGAAGCCTAATATATAATATTAGGTCAGGAATGGGAAAGATTCTGCTCTGTGCTCCCATGAATCTTGCAGCAAAAGTCAGGATGGGGCTAAGCATATTTTTCTTACCAATCTTTACAATCACCGTACAGACATGCTGCTTAAGGGAACAATGTTCAACTGGCCTTTCCTCTGTTCTTTAAGCATGAAAACGTGTGTTGGTGGTTTATTTTTTTAAAACCAATCTAGATATTTTCTGGGCTCTTTGAAAATGTTTCATTTTCACCTTTATTGTAAAGCTGTGTGAAAAGGGCATTACACTACAGACTTGCTCAGAATTCAAGCCTAACCACCTTCTGGAAGTTTTAAGACCTGGCTATTTGGGCTGCTTTTTGGGGGGCTCTGAGTTAAGCTGCAAAGAATGGTTGGGGGAGAATTTTTGCTAGTGAATTCATGTTCTTAGTTGGATTTTATTTGCTTTGTGTGTGTAACCTAGTTACCTCTAGAAATGCATATAAGCAATTGGCAAAGGAATTCTATTTCTAAGTGGCATTCTAATTGTAAACCATAGAGGCAAAGCACATCAAATATCAAATGCACAACAAAATAAACCAGCCTTAGTTTTTAAACTGGCCTTTTAAACTTTTTTAGGCTTATAATACATTGGTGGTTATGTGGTTTGCTATGAGAAGGCTGAAGTGCGCAATATCTGCAAGCCACTCATAATTCCTAAGAGGCTGTGTTGAAATCTAGCCTCTCTGAGGAGGGATTAAAAACATGTGTCTATATACAGAGTCATACTCAATTCTAAAGTAAAATTGACCAGAAACGTAGCAAGGGGAATGTGCAAAGTAAACAATAGGAGGTAACTTTTTCCGCCTTATGAACATTGTCACGGCTCGTTTTGGAACTACAGGTCCTCATGCTGAGCATAACTGAGGCATTATAAATTGAGAATGAGACAGGCTCAAGTGACTCTGGCCTAGTATAATTGTGAGAGAACACGAGAGCTATATTCTTCCAGGCAACTCATCCATGAAGCATGTATCCCAAGTGAATAAATCAATCCTGGGAAGTGTATTGACTTTGAATTAGAGAGCGCTACTTTCATTTCTTAAGATACACCGAAGGTATCGCAGCCGTTCAATAATACTATAATAATAATACGGGTCAAGAAACCTTAAAATTAGTGTTCAGATCCCGACTGTCACTTTATTAAAAAGTGGAGTGAGAACTAGCAGTAACTACATTTCTCTTTAATTAAGATACAACCCAAGAGGCTTAGATTTCTCGGCTAATTTTTGCATGGTAATTACAGCTATTGCTAGCTTATTGCTGAAATTGCTGATTAAAAATTACTTTAGTAAGCGTAGCTAACAATTTCATTAGAAATCAACTTTAAGAGTTCTAGTCAAGTTTGTGTCTTCTACGTATTTACTTAGAAACTGTAGAATACCTGATGTTTAGCGTGTAGTTTTTCAACTGCATACTTAAACACTGAAAGTCATATGAATTTAAGAGTCATGTTTTACATTATATTTAGATACAATTTACCATGTTATACTTTTGGATCACCTTGGTGGGATGTGGGTGTGGGGGTCACAACATTTAAGTGGTGGACACTGCTTCATTGGAGATTTTTAAGCAGAGATTGGATGACCATCTATCATGGACGCTTTAGTTGAGATTCCTGCATTGCAGGCGATTGCCATTCTCTGCCCAGGGAGATGGTTTTTGTCTGTAATTAAATAGCATATTTCTTTAAAAAAGACAGCAAACCATTAATGCATCCTGCCATAGTCTTAGATGGAAGGACCTATTTCAGCGTGATGTTCACCGAGGCAATGCTAAGTATACTACAAAACAAACCCTAGCTACTGACCCAGATGACAACGCCTTCTTATGCCACTGCGATATGCTTGGTTGGGCTTTGGTGAATCTCATTGGAGAAAGAATTCCATGGCGGCAACCATAGGCAGCAGTGTGGAGTGTTTCTGTGTTTAGAGCCAGTGTGGTGTAGTAGTTAAGAGCGGTAGTCTCGTAATCTGGTGAAATGGGTTCGCGTCTCCGCTCCTCCACATGCAGCTGCTGGGTGACCTTGGGCCAGTCACACTTCTCTGAAGTCTCTCAGCCCCACTCACCTCACAGAGTGTTTGTTGTGGGGGAGGGAGAGAAAGGAGATTGTTAGCTGCTTTGAGACTCCTTAGGGTAGTGATAAAGCGGGATATCAAATCCAAACTCTTCTTCTTCTTCTTCTTCTTTAGCCTGATGAACAGTTAAGAATGACCTGGAAGTGTTCTGAGGCCCAAGCACTTGCTTGGCAAACCTCATGTTGTCACCAGCAGGAGCGCACAGGTTTGACAGTTGGGTGGGAGGTGTGTGTGCACACATGGGTGTCCTGATAGTATGAACCAGTGGTTCCCTACATAGCCTGTATGCACAACTGCTGCAAAATGTGCAATCATGGCAGCCCCATGCAAGGATTCCATGTGGAAGTCCCAGTTCATTTAATCAGTTTCTTCACATGATGCCTACGAAGAATCATGTAGGTGTTGCCAATACTCCAAAATGGGCCTAAGTCATCTCCAAGGTTGCTATGAATAAGACATACCCTCCTTAGACGTGCTCATGTGGCAGGTTGCTAATGCCGGAACTAAGTAAGAATCCCGTGTTTGTAGCTGTCTAGTCTTAAGATTTCCCATTTTTCTTTATTCTGTTCTTTTGCAAGCCCATAAACTGGGTAATCTCTTTACCATGTCCTCCTTTTGTCCACAAACATTTTTCTCCTCAAATTCTTTTTTAGATTTGATGGATTATTAGATGTGCAAAACACCCCCTCCATTCATTCCCCAGCTACCTTTTCTTGGCACGGAAAATGTGAACTGCCTTAAAAAAAAAGTTCTTAGCAGCAACATAAATTTATGCGGAGAGAAATCATTTCTCTTTTCTCCAGCCCTGCAGCCAGACTTATGCTTTCCTTCTCTTGATTCCTCCCTGTAGGCTTTTTATCCCTCCCTTGCAGTGGCATTCCTCTTTTAATTGGGCCATGCTCCCTCCTCTGCCCTCCTTTAACCTACACGGCTCCTCAACCTTCCTTCGCAGTAGGTCCCCCCCCCCAGCCTTGAAGTTCTGAACTGAAGAAACCGCTTGCAAATGGTTTTAACAAATGGTGCGCTAAACCAGTGGGTTTCCCCACCACCACCTACAAGTGGACCTTAAATCTCCTGTCTGCATAGTTCAGAGCTGTACTGTTGGCCATGGATGTTTCACCTTGTTTCCCACCACCCCTTGTTCTTGCAATGTTCCACTCTTTTATTTAATATATCAGAATGTTTACTCACTCTTCTGAGCCAGCAAGCTACTTCCTGAACCACCACTGACTTGCCTTATGTATATGATCTGCTGTCACTTCATTTCTTCCATTTCATCTCTCTTGAATTTTGGCTTAGAGTTGCGTGTGAACAAGGCCACAGTCAGGCTCCTGCTGACACAGATAGAAAGTCTGCCGCTGGCTTGGCCTCACAGAGGTGACACAGCCTCCAGAGCCTCAGGGGAAGTGTTCTTTGTGCTCCTTCAGGAGATCCGCTTGCCTTCTTCAGCTCCTTACTCTCTACCCTGGCCTGCAATACCTCTCTCTTGCCTCCCTAATCACTTCCACTTTCTCACCAACACATTGGGCCAGCTGCAGTGACATTTGCTGCTTTAGATCCATGAGCTCCCTCTCTCCCTCTCTCTCCCAGCCCCAGTGAGGAACAACAGTACTCCCAGTAGGTAAAGGTAAGGGACGCGGGTGGTGCTGTTGTCTAAACCACTGAGCCTCTTGGGCCCGCCGATCAGAAGGTTGGTGGTTCAAATCCCCGTGATGGGATGAGCTCACGTTGCTCTGTCCCAGCTACTGCCAACCTAGCAGTTTGAAAGCACGCAAGTGCAAGTAGATAAATAGGTAACACTCCGGCAGGAAGTTAAGTCATGGTTAAGTCATGCTGGCCACATGGCCTGGAAAGCTGTCTGTGGACAAACGCCTGCTCCCTCGGCCTGAAAGCAAGATGCGTGCCACAACCCCATAGTCACCTTTGACTGGACTTAACCGTCCAGGGGTCCTTTACCTTACTGCCTGCACTATGGGTGGAATTCAGCATCATGCTATGTATGAAAGAAAGATGTTCTATCTGGGCAAGCATTGCAGCCAAGGGTGCCAGTTGGAATAAAATATTGGGGGTGCCCAGGTAACCCCCGCCCTGCATAACTGGTCACAAAACATGGCACATGCACGCCATTTGAATAGCAATCCCCATTGACTTGGGCAGTGCCTGCCGCCTTCAAATAATGTATTGGGGCAGCCAAAAGACCTTGGCCCCCTAAAAGCTAGTTCCTATGGTTGCATGTTTCCAGGTGGAGTGATCCTTCTCTCCTCACCCCTATATTCTGGGAGGTATCACAACCCCTGCAGAGCCCATTTTGGGGCACAGGATTGGGGGAACCCTGTTTTGCAAGTGGAAGTCCTTGTGCAGGGGCTTCCAGTGGTGGCGTTCATTAAGTGAATCCCACCCTATACTGTAGTTTTATTATTTGCTTAGATTACAATTTTTAAACTTTCTTGAAAAAGGATTTTCCACCCTAAGTGTGGTTTGAATATTACTCATATATTTTTCTTTCCGTTATGAATGTTGTTTTATGGTGTATAATTATGGCTAGCAGTCACTGCTTGATAAGTTGTTAGTGGCTTTTAACTTAGCATTGAAATTTTAACAAGCTTCCCTTCCCCACTCCGGCCACCCCAAATATATCCAGATTACCATATGTGTGTGCGCATGTACAAATGAATATCAGAATATTGCTATTCAGTGGCAATTGTTGGCACGATTTACAATGAGTTTCCCTTTCATTCCATTATGGAGATGACATCTGTTATGAAACCTTCATAGCAAGGAGACAGAAATTTTCCTATGTTTTCTGTGAAAGTGATTTATAAATCATTGAAAATAGGGGAAATTGCAAATATCTTTAGTGTTTTGATTATTAGAAGAACAAAACGATAAAAGCACTTGGGTGTTTCTTGATAAAAACATGCTTGGCATTGTCTGTTTTTTTTTTGTTTTGTTTTTAATAGAAAAAGTAACCAAGTAGGCTCCAAACTCGCTCCATGATGTATATGAGAAAAGGGTTTAACCAAAAATTACCCTATATAATATCAGTTTTTCCCTAGAAGTGCTATTTGCAGAAAACATAACTTAAAGATATCTTAAACTCATTTACTAAAATATTTATATCCCAACTTTCCTCCTCACAAGGTACCCAATGCTGCTAACTTTAATTAAAATGATGACCATCAATATGGAAATCAAAACCAATGGACCATACTAAGACCAGCAGCCTGTTAAAATAACAGAAAGGAGAAAAACTCAACCAAACCGGAAGCTCGGCAAAACTGTGTTTTTGACAACATAAAGGTATACGGACCCCTGACCATTAGATCCAGTCCTGACCGACTCTGGGGTTGTGCCGCTCATCTCGCTTTATTGGCCGAGGGAGCTGGCGTACAGCTTCCGGGTCATGTGGCCAGCATGACTAAGCCGCTTCTGGCGAACCAGAGCAGCGCACGGAAACCCCGTTTACCTTCCCCCCGGACCTGTACCTATTTATCTACTTGCACTTTGACGTGCTTTCAAACTGCTAGGTTGGCAGGAGCAGGGACCGAGCAACGGGAGCTCACCCCGTCGCGGGGATTCGAACCTCCGACCTTCTGATGGGCAAGTCCTAGGCTCTGTGGTTTAACCCACAGCACCACCCGCGTCCCTTTTGACAACTTACCAAAACACAAATCAAAAGGGGGCCAATCAAGACTCCTGGATGCCACCCCTGAAAATACCCAGGCTAGCATACTAACCATTCAGTACTCCAGTGGAGTGTGAAGCAATACTTCTGATGCTTCCGGTGGAGCATCAGAGTCACAAGGCAGAAGTGACTCTTCTGAAATCCTGGTCCCAAACCACATACCAAAGCTTGCTTTGCGAAGGACCAGAACTCTCTGGCCGAGCACAAGTTTTGCATGTTGACAGGGGTGGCTTCCACTTTCCAGCCGTGAAATCTCCAGGTAGGACTGGGGGGAAACGCCTGTCTGAAAGAGCCCCTAATAGCCAGTAGCAAAGAAGAGGGCTGCAACATCTTTAACAGTTGTGCAGAGGAGGGAATTTCAGTTGGTGTGATGTGAACAAGTCGCACATGACACTAAGCATGAGTGAATTTTTATCCATGTGCTTAGCACCAACTACAGTGGTACCTCAGGTTACAAACACCTCGGGTTACAAACTCCGCTAACCTGGAAGTAGTACCTCGGGTTACAAACTTTCACCCAGGATGAGGATGGAAATTGTGTGCAGTTGGAAGCCCCATTAGCGAAAGCACGCCTTAGGTTAAGAACGGTTTTGGGTTAAGAACGGACCTCCGGAACAAATTAAGTTCGTAACCTGAAGTACCACTGTAATGGTTTTTCAGGAAAAAAGCAGCTGCATGAAGGTCTGGTCTAGATTGGAACTGTGGGGAAGGGGTTTCCTTCACATGACATTTTCCTGCCGCAAATCATGTGTTATTTCCCTTGAAGGTGTTGCTTTACTGCAAACAGCAGCTCTGGGTGGGAATTGAAACCAGGAGGAATAATTTTGGGTTAAGCCCCCTTTGTACCCATCATTCTCCCAGTCTGGGTCAGAGTCTATGAAGCTGGAAGAAGGGAAGGAAGGAATAGTGCTAAGCATCCTTTTAAAATATGGCTACTTAGTGTAACACATAGCTCAAATATTAGTATTATCTTTTCGGAGTAGAGCTTCTAAGTATCCTGTCCTTCATGAGCTGCCAACTTATGTATATATGTAGCAACTCATTTTTACTTAAGTTCCTCTGGGTTTAGGGACTATAGCTCACTGCACTTCTTTATTCTGTCCACAGCTATAATCGGAAGGGATATTTATGTGTTTCAATAAACAGTTTGACTTTCAAGGAAATTTCCCCTTCAGACTCCATGTTTATTTCCTTTCTTCTTCTTTTATTTTCTATGCTAGTGGTGCAGGAAAAATGAGCTCTTGATTTCCCTTGTGGCCCAAGTTGCTGTGCTGAAGAAGGCCATTTGTTTCTTTAAGTATTTGTCCGTGGCAAAGCTTATAATCTTGCATCAAAAAATGTCATTTGCAAGCTCCCCCCCCTTCCTTTTCTAGTCCTAAAGCCATTTTGAGGTCATGTCTGCTTTATTTTAATACCTTTTTGTTGTTTTTAATTGCATATAATAAAAGCAATGCAGTTGTTCAGCAACTTTGGGGGTATTGAGTTACTTCACTGATTTGTTGGGTACCCTTTTCTAATTTGCTGTGTTTCTAGCATTTAGCTGCTCTGCAGTGCTGCATTTCAACTATAGCTTCTGAAGTATAAATAAATTATTTACACTTCAATCACTTTGGGTTTTTAATGCAATGAGGTCATCCTAGGATGTTTCTCTACAAATAATTATTTCAAACTGCTTTATTACATGCAGACCATTAGCTCAGTATCCTGTAACACAGAGTCATTGAGCCAGTTCAAAATATCTTTCCCTACTTCTTAAACCATAAATTCAGGGACCAGCATCGTGCTTGCTCCTCTTTCACCTTACTCCTCCTCACTTCATGCGCCAGCTTCAGTGCTCAATTCCTGGCATGTGTTAAGCCACAATTCCCTGTTCTATCTGAACCAGGATACTGGTTTAATTGTGGTGAATAAACCAGGATTATAACGCAGGGGCACATTATGAGGTGTGGGGAGGAACATTCGATCCTGTCGCTTGCCTCCAGATGGATAAATCATGGTTTATGAAGCTAGGGAAAATAGTCTGAATCAGCTCACAGATGGAAATTTGGGGTGCCAATTTATCCTAGTAGCTGAGAAGAACCTTCCAATTTACTTATCGGCGTTTGCACTAAATTGGTTAGATTTATTATCGTTTTGAGCTTTGTTGTGTAGGCATTTCTGGAAATGGGTTGCCTGCCTATGTATGTTTGCACTTCGATATGATGAAATAAAGCACAGTGTGTTTGCTTTTTTAATAAGTTACTTTAATCTTAGATTTTGTTAACTCTTTTGTGAATGAATACCCAACAGCGACTGGCACAGTGGGGTGGCACCACGCTGCTGCTCCCTCCCCATCCTTGCCTCTGCTCTACCCTAGTGCAACTCTACCTGCTGCCAGGAGGATGGTAGCATGGCACCTCATCAGTAGCTCCTGAAATCAGTTTCTCTTCTCCTTCCCACCAGCCCTGCATACTGACATTGGCTCCTCCAGTCAGACTTTTCTTGACTCAGAATTATTCCTCCCCGCAGTTGACCAGAGTAGTGAGTTATCTCTCACCATTAAAGTGAGGATCCATTTGCTTGTCACATTCTGGGGAAAAGTCTCTAATCTGTATGATGCCCTGATTTTCTTTGCAGGCACCTCCTTCTCTCGTGCGCGGCAAGAGAAGAGGATGAGCGAACTGGGCTGCACTGTGTTTCTTTAAGCTCATTATTGTCCCAATCATTTGATCTGTTCTGGAAGTAAATTATTGTTTTGGGGTCAGATGATCATGGATGTAACACATTCAAATGTGGAGCTGTGTGGTTCATTTGTAATGTCTTCCTGCATTGGGGCAGAACATTGTGTGCATGTGAGCATTTCACTGGTTTGAAGGCTCTCTGTAGTGTGCATTGGAGTTTTCAAGCACCGAGATTGATTTAGCAGCTAGTTTGACACACGTGGAACCATTTTGGAAATGGGAAACAGAGTGAACTCTAAGCTAGAAATGCACATTATGTGAGAACTGAAACTTCTTAACTGCCACCTGTTAATCCTAGTGAAGCTGATAGTGCTAGAGAGCCAGTGTGGTGTAGTGGTTAAGAGCGGTGGAACTCATAATCTGGTGAACCGGGTTCGCTTCCCCGCTCCTCCACATGCAGCTGCTGGGTGACCTTGGACTCAGCCTCACTCACCTCACAGAGTGTTGTGGGGGAGGAAGGGAAAGGAGATCGTTAGCCGCTTTGAGACTCCTTAAGGGGAGTGAAAGGTGGGATATCGAGTCCAAACTCCTCCTCTTCTTCCTCCTCCTCCTTGCGTTTAGCATTCATTTTGCTAAATTGAATGCATAAATCAATTTCTGAGAACTCTGGCCATAATCCCAGAGGCACACCTATGGATTCTACGTGGTTCATTAGTCTCCCCTACCTAACCATGTCTTTCTGCCAAGTTGCTTTTGCAATGATGCAATGTGGATGGGAGGAATATCCTGGAATGGTTTGTGGTCTGGAAGGAATCTTCAGCTGAAATAAATTCATATAAAAGAATTCATACATCCGCAGCTTTTATGTATATCTAAATAAGGCTAATTCTTGTGGCACATACCTGTATATTTGCTTATACATAATATGTGCCTAAGTCCATGTCATTTTACTCATCTGAAGTCTGGGGACATAACAGTTGTGGGATCCAGTACAATTATTCCTCCCCTTTCACCACTGCAACTTTCATCAAGAGTTAACTATTCATCTTGCTCGGTAGCATATAAGAAGTGAACAAGATCCACCGCTTTCCCCCCCGCATGCGTTGTTTGTGTTTCTTCCAGTGGTGTTCATTGAATCTGACCTCTAACTAAAGGTGTTCATATGGCCAGAAAGACAGATTGCTCTCAGTAAATATGTCCATGCTTCATAAAACTTGGTAGTACTAGAAACTGCTTTGTAGCAGCCGAAGAACCAATGTGTCAGGTGGTGGTGTGGTTGCTCGAGAGCAAACAGGCAATATTCCAACCCGTCTTTTCCAGACTTTATTATCTGTACAAACTATCTTACAGTGCAGAGCGTCTCAAGTCCATGTCTGCTCAGTCACTAGCAGAATCTGGGAGTGGGCGGTCCTTATACCTTCCCCAGCATAACAGTCATGTGACCCCCATCCTTCTCCTCTCTCTGCGTGCAAACCTACCTACTGCGCAACGTGGGCGCTGGCAAAGGGGGACTTGCCTCCCCTCCCCTTTGCTCAGGCTCGGTGTTGAGGCTCTCCCTAGCATCTTCTGATCCCTGCGCCCCTTCCCCACTGGAGGCGGGGTTTCCCTCCCCACCAGAGGAAGAACTGCTTTGCAAGATCTTCAGAGGCTCCCTGTAACACAACTGCTCTTCCACCTCTCCCCTCTGAGCTGATGGCAGTTCCCTGACACAATGGAAAAGCTTTTGCTTCAGAACTTTTTCAAGCTTTTCTTCCTTCAACAAATAAATCAATAACCCCAGGCTAAAGCAGAATTTGGCTGCTGCAGCCAGTACTGCTCATCAGACCAATGCAAAGGAAAACAAATGACTTTGCCTTAATATTGTGTGTTCTTCCAGGTTCGAGAACTGCAGACACGTTTACAAAGTGTCCAGGCAACTGGCCCATCAAGTCCCGGCCGTCTTACTCCTGCCAACCGTCCCATTAACCCTAGCACTGGAGAACTGAGCACCAGCAGCAGCAGTAATGACATCCCCATTGCCAAGGTGAGTCCTTGTACATTGCCACAGTGCCTCTCATTATCTGGGAGACGCAGCCTTTGCTGTGCGCAGCTGCTGTGCAGGCGTGCAATTAACTGGTAGGCATGAGCCAGAGCGCCCGGGGAATTTACAAGGATCCTAAGTGAGTCTGAAAACTCGAGCTGCAGGGAGAGATAAGTGCTAAGGATTTTAAGCCTCTGTTAGTCACAACACACATGCCAGTTTACATTAATCAACTTAACATACAATTTCTGGATGTGTGAAGAAGGGGGAGGGATTTGCATAGCTGTGCAAAAGCTACATACGACACCTAATATTTGCGGTGGGGTTTTTCCCCCCCCGTTTTTAGATAGCTGAACGAGTAAAGCTCTCAAAGACAAGATCGGAATCTTCAACATCTGACCGCCCTGTCCTGGGATCTGAAATCAGCAGCATAGGGGTGAGTGCTAATGATCACTTAGGATTTATGCTCATGTCATGAACTGCTTTGTGACCTTTGGATGAAGGGTGGTATAAAAATTGAATTAATATATATTTAAAATAATCTTCTTTTAAGGGGGAAAACGGTCCCTGTACTCGCCATGAAGTTGTTACAATAAGTGCCACACTTTTAATATCTGGGAGGGGGGCGGTTTGCTGGTACTGAGTATCCCCAGAAAAAAACATAAATGCTACAAACATATTATCCTTCCATAAGGATTTGTATATATTGTACATGGCCTTACATGAGATGGTGATATATAAGTAATCTTATAAAGAAAATCTGAGCAAGAAGTGCCCATTAGCATTAGACCAAAGGCCTGTATACTTCAGGATAATGCACTCACAATGACCAACCTGCAAGTAGGACATGATTGCAACAGTGCACTGTCTACTTGTGCTCACAAGCAACTAGTATTCTGGAGGTAATACAGTGGTACCTCTGGTTACGTACAGTGGTACCTCGCAAGATGAATGCCTCGCAAGACGAAAAACGCGCAAGACGAAAGAGTTTTCCGTTTTTTGAGAAAAATCTGCAAGACGAATTTCCCTATGGGCTTGCTTCGCAAGACGAAACTTCTTGCGAGTTTGTTTCCTTTTTCTTAAAGCCGCTAAGCCGTTAATAGCCGCTAAGCTGCTAATAGCCGTGCTTCGCAAGACAAAAAAACCGCAAGACGAAGAGACTCGCAGAATGGATTAATTTCGTCTTGCGAGGCACCACGGTACTTAATTCGTTCCAGAGGTCCGTTCTTAACCTGAAACTGTTCTTAACCTGAAGCACCACTTTAGCTAATGGGGCCTCCTGTTGCTGCCGCGCCACCACTGCGCAATTTCTGTTCTCATCCTGAAGCAAAGTTCTTAACCCGAGGTACTACTTCTGTGTTAGTGGAGTCTGTAACCTGAAGCGTATGTAACCCGAGGTACCACTGTACATCGTGATTGTGACTATAGCCACTGAGAGCCTTATCGTCATGAATTTGTCTAGACCCCTTTGAAAACCATCCAAGTTGGTGGCTACATCTCTTGTGTTGGCAAATTCCATAGTTTTAGGTGCTGTATGAAGTCTGTCCTGAAACATCCAACATTCAGCCTTACTGAATGATCCTGGGTTCTAGTATGATAACAGAGAAAGAAAACAACTCTTATAGGGGTGTTTGGATGCACCTTTTCAAGCTCTACAATATCCTTTTAAGGTGTCACAACCAATTGTACACAGTATTCCAAGGGCATTTGCACCATCAACTTGTATAGTGGCATTATTATATCAGAAGTTTTATTTCTGGCCCTTTTCCTAATGATCTCCAATACGGAATTTGTGTTTTTCACAGCTTCTGCATACTGGCTTGACATTTTCATTCACCTGTGTGCCTTGTCCCCAAGATCTTTCCTCATCAGTCAGTCCCATTTCAGAACCTCTTCTTTTCCTTTTCTTTTTTTGCCCCAATCTGCTTTGCTTTACCCTTGCTTACATTGAATTGCATTTGCTTTTTTAAATGCCCATTCACCCAGTTTACTGAGATACCTTTGGAGCTCCTAACAATCAATTTTGTTTTAATCATCCTGAGCAATTGGGTGCCGTTGGCAAACTTGGAAACCTCACCCCGCCAGCAGCAGGTCATTTGTGAACAAGTTAGAAAGCCCAGTTCCCAATACTGGTCCTTGGGGAACCCCACTGCTTGCACCCCTCCATTGTGAAAACTGTCGGTTTATTTGTGTACAGTCGTACCCTGGAAGTCGAACAGAATTCGTTCCTGAAGTCCATTGGACTTCCAAAACATTCAAAAACCAAAGCATGGCTTTTGATTGGCTGCAGGAAGCTCCTGCAGCCAATCGGAAGCCCCGTTGAACATTCAGCTTCCAAAAATTGTTCAAAAACCAAAACACTCACTTCCGGTTTTTGGTCGTTTGGGAACCGAAATGTACGAGTTCCAAGGTGTTCGGCAGCCAAGGCACAACTGTATTCTGCTTCCTGTTCTTTAACAGTGGTTTTAAATTATGCAGATTAAGAAAGCGTACCTATATTCACATGATACAATTCTGTTTTCGAGAGGAAAGAGAGCAGAACTTATTTTCATGTTGCAGCATAAGGGTGTCTTGTTATTGTACCATGTGCATGGAATATGCAAAGCCATGCATTTGGTTTCTGTGGCAGAAGTCCATGACCAGCTTTTACAGCTGGAGATTATATTATTAAGGAGACTCAGCATGAATTTGTGGGGAGGGAGCTGTATTTTTGCAGTTCTAATACAACCCAACAGCAACCCTATGGATAAAGATAAAATCCCACTCACATAAATAATTCTACCCACATCAGAAGGATATCATGCAATAACTGAAAATTAAGATGATTTACAACCTAAGCTTGATGCCAGAGAATAATTCTGATCTCTTGCAGAGTACTTCAGTGTAAAACATTCATAACTGCATTATTGTTCCAACTGTCTATTATTTGTTTATGAAGCAGCAAAATCTCTAGTCCTCATCTTAGGGGTTTTGTTTGATGCTTGGACAACATTATTATACGGAAGTGCACTAGAAAGAGGATCGTACTAGAAAGAAGATTGTATCTAGCAAAGCTTTACTTGGTATCCAAAGACTAATTATTTTATAATTCACCTGGTTGTTGATTCTGTTTTAATGTCAGGATTATTTTTCATTTTGTTGTGCTTTGTAAGCCACCTCAGGTTTGATTTTATTTTACAGAAAAGCAAAGCATAAGCATTCAAATAAATATAGAGGAAATTGGAACCCTCTTGACTTACTATTACTAGAGTGATTCCTGTTAGTAGTTTGGTTTTTCAGTTTGATCAAGCTGATGACCATTAGCAGCTAAGAAAGTTCACGGCCACACCTTTTCTTCATTCTTCTTTCTCTGTAATTCTTACCTCAGAGTCACAGACAGGAAAGCAGTCTATTTTTTCTGCTGCAACTTCCTTATTACACTGATGCAAAAACTCAAAAAGGTTCCTTGAAAGTAGCAATTCATGAATGGTGGTTCATCATTTCACATGGTTCTGCAAAGCAACTTCAGAAGGCTATACAGTGGTACCTCGGGTTACAGACCCTTCAGGTTACAGATGCTTCAGGTTACAGACGCTTCAGGTTACAGACTCCGCTAACCCAAAAATAGTACCTCGGGTTAAGAACTTGATGAGAACAGAAATTGTTTGGCGGCGGCAGTGGCAGCAGGAGGCCCCATTAGCTAAAGTGGTACCTCAGGTTAAGAACAGTTTCAGGTTAAGAACGAAACTTCAGAACAAATTAAGTTCTTAACCCGAGGTACCAATGTAGATGTGGCGGAGAATAACAGCAGTTAACTGACACCTGTGCAGATGTGGACCACATAATAGCAGAGGAAAAATCCGAAGGCAAAGTAAACAGTTCACTGTGATCTGACACAAGTGTGGACAGCAATACATTTGGACAGTCCCCTCCCCAAATCTATTGTTCATATCAGGAGAGATTGGTTAGGGAAGAACTTCTAAGAGCTTTTAGGTTCTTCAATCTGAACTTTCGTGACACAATTTAAATGAGAAATTTAAGACTTACTCTCTTGCAAATGAGCAGATGCCCCATTTCTTTTTAAGTACCTGGTGGATATAATGGGTGATATCTATTCCTGGTCATGCTTAGTTGACCCATGAAAATCAAGTAGAGTCAAGTTACTCAAGTGGCCTCAAGTTCTTTACATCTATAAATCTCAATGGATCTACTCTAGGAATGACTTAGTTGAATAGCACTCAGTGTGCACCCTTTCTGAGGCCTCCTCAGAACAGTCCATACAATATTTGCTGTTCTAGAATAGGAATGTAATGTAAAACACTTTGTGATTTTCCTAATGAAGAGCAGTCTATTGCTGAAAATTATTAATTAATGAGAATCAGGTGACCCCCTTATACCCTTTCCTGTTCTCTTGTGATTAGCTCTTTCCCTTGTCGCCCTTGTCTCCTTCGTTACCGAATTTGCATCCCGATCCCAAGCAGTGATTCCCAGGCTTAAGAGTGAAGCCTTAATGTCTGTGGCAAAACCACACTTCCACTCGCATTGTTTGTTACCTCCTTTGCTGTGACTTTTAAAGAAATAAAACCCACAAATATTTTAATTACTAAGAAAAGTCAGTCCCACATGGATATTAAAGAAGGCTCGAAGTGCCCCTTTTCTGGACTGCTTCATTTGTTACAGTACCCAGCGTCCATATTGCTTTGTGGATATTTTAATGTGACAAAAGATTCCCATTTGATGGCTCTGGGATGCTGTAAAGGACTTTGCTTTAGCCACATGCCAATTGAGGAGTGATGCAGGCATGGTTGGGCTGCGGGCACTAGTACACAACTGGCATATTACAGTATATGGTTTAGTAAACCAAGGTTTATGGCTTAGTGTCATTTATTTATTAAATTTATATGCCACCCTTCATCCAGTGTGTTTGTTTTTTCCTGTTTATTACTTTGACAACTACTTTTTACAGGTGATAAATCTGTGAAATACAACATGCATAGAGTTCGCTAACTGTTTTCCATAAATACCCCATTTCATTGCAGGTTTCTAGTAGTGTAGCAGAACACTTAGCCCACTCTCTTCAAGACTGTTCCAACATCCAAGAAATTTTCCAGACCCTCTACTCGCATGGATCTGCTATCTCTGAAAGCAAAATCCGAGAATTTGAAGTGGAAACTGAGCGGTTAAACAGGTAAAGTTTACATATATATACAGAGTTCTGTTTTGCTTAGAGTGGATTTCCCCTTTAATTTTATTTCAGAAATTGGGAAATTCAGCTGGGTCATGGAGTCTTGCCTGCATAGGAACACTAGTGACCAATGTGAATAAAGTATCAAATAAGATTAGCTTACCAGGGCAACTATACAGCAACACTTTGGAACCTGCCTTTCAGAGCACGACTCTTTTCAGTAGCCAGTTTCTGTGTATTACATATTCATAGAAAATATTTTGGATATGTATGTAGGCATCGCGCTGACTTGCAGGGGGAAATTCAGCATCTGAAAATCATATAATGGTAATCAGCTCTTACTTTCAGTTGATTAACTTGATTTGTTACCCCCATCATTTTGATTTGTGTGAATTATGCTTATGCCATCTGCATATAAATGTGGGAAAATATGGTGATGAAAAGGAGGGCTTAATCTGAATTAATAGCTTTCTTTCAACAAGATAATTTAGTCATCAGCATTAGGCCATAAAGTGATTTGTTAGGATTTGCATATTATTCTGCAGGTCTTAGCAACAGCTGGTGCTGCCTCCAGAGGAACCCAAAATACAGTTTTCAAGTTGATTTGTATAGATCAGTGTGATAATTTTAGTGGAGATGAGTAGGTGCTGTTGGCATTGTTGTACTTGTTGACAGTCAAAGCAATGTATTGTACCTAAATATTCAGAAGTAATACCCAAACTGTATCATTTCCACATCCACCTCCTTTGAAACAGCACAGGCAAAGGAGATAGGCTTTGCGTGCAAACCCCACCTTTGGCAGGAAGCCATGCCTCCCTCACACCTGTTTCAAAGCGAAGCAGCCATGGTGTTGTTGTTTTCTGTTTTTGTACAGTTCCCTCTGAAACTGACAGAGTGTCATTGACTCCCATTGCTCCCAGGGAGATTTGCTCTGCTCTATTCCAAATGTACAGCAGCAGTAAACCCTGGGTGCTCACTTCTCCCAGCTGTTGGCAGCTGGATGACTGAGCTTTCCCAAAGGAAAGAAAAAACATTGCTAGCATACCAGACAGAGGCAGCCCTCCGACTCCTCATAAAGGGATCCATAGGGATGTGAGTTCTGAAAGGGGACCCATGATCTAATCAGGATCTTGAATGTGGGTGTAGCCAGGGGGCAGGGGAGCAGCTCCCTGCCCCCAAATCAAGTAAATGAATAAAAATACTTAACTAAAAGTAGAAAATATCAGAATATTTGAAACTGAAATGCTCGCTGAGGTCACTTGGAAGACGTTGCGGTGCATTTGCAACCCAACTGAGAGATAGGCATGGCTTCTGCGAACTGAGCAATCGCATTGCAGGCAGCTCAGTTCTGGAAGCCTCTCAGTTTCCGGCATTTTCCCCTGAGCGCGTGCACCTGTAGGGCCTTTTTAGGAACAACTGGAAATTTCCCATAGGCTATTTATACTGCATAACTGCCCTCACGCCTCAGTCGATGATATAGTTCCGTTTATTCAAGTTCACAATTTGGATCGGTGTGAAGTTCATGTTGTGAACCAGTGTTTTATTTAAATATAGTGGAGTTTCCTGGCTATTGTCGGTGTGCCAACTCCAACCTAGTCAGCCTACCTAAGATACACAAATGACTGAAGATTTTGACAGGTTTTTTTGAGCACTTGGGGTCAAAAGTTGTTGAGACATTTCATTCCAAATCTGCTCGTCAGAACCAGACAGAAGATGGTGACAGGTGGGTGTCCTCCTTAAAGGTAAAGGACCTCTTGACAGTTAACTCCAATCGCAGACGACTCTGGGGTTGCAGTGCTCATCTCGCTTTACTGGCTGAGGGAGCCGACGTTTGTCCACAGACAGTTTTTCTGGGTCATGTGGCCAGCATGACTAAGCCGCTTCTGGCGAAACCAGAGCAGCACACGGAAACTCTGTTTACCTTCCCACCGGAGCGGTACCTATTTATCTACTTGCACTTGAAGTGTTTTTGAACTGCTAGGTGGGCAGGAGCTGGGACCGAACAGCGGGAGCTCACCCCATCGCCGGGATTTGAACTGCCGACCTTCCAATCGGCAAGCCCTAGGCTCAGTGGTTTACACCACAGCGCCATAAATTCTGGCATCACCCAATGATCCTGATTGAATCAAATGAATCCACTTTTGAGTCAGTCTTCCATGAATTCCACTCCCATTCCTAAGCATAAGGCAAAATATGTTCATAGGCCAAATAGGGAGGCCTGGTGGGCTTTAACGAGGCTCGTGGGCCAGAGGTTCCCCACCACTGATATAGTGAATTGTATCACTGATGTAGGGAGTTGCACAGATAACTGCTTCCATGACCTCAATAGGGCTTTTGACTTAACCTCTTACAGCAGCAGCCTCCTTGGCTCTTGAAAACTTGCATCATATAAACTTTTCCAATATGGTTCTGAAAACTCAGGACAGTTTTAAAAGCAGTTTGTGACAATGCAGTACAGGGAGCTACTCACAAAGCTGTAAGGACACAAGAGTTGTTGAGCTGCTTTTTTCGCAAAATCTCAAAAGAGAGGTTTTTGACATTTTGCCGATTTCTGCCTGGACATATGGCAACCCTAGTTTTTGTTTTTTATGTGATGTTCTTCCTGTGCCAGTTAGCTGCAGAACTCCTTTAAAGCAAAAGAAACCGCAAGGTTGAGAACAGAAGGGTGAGGTGGGCATTGGTAAGGAAAAATGTACACCAATGAAATGTGTCTATATAAGCAGCTCCATATCATTTCTTAAAAAATAATAATAATAAAGCCACCCACATTTTCATTGGACTTTATTGGTGAAAGGGTTTTCTCCGTAAGACTTGTTCATGCAGTTTGCATTATTTATTCCTTCCCTGCCTTTTCCAGTAATGGATGAAAATGATTAAGGCCAGATTACTTTTCACATTTTGAGATGGAGCCATTTGGAGAATGTTCAAGGCAGGTAGGGCTGAGTAGGTGCTCTGTGAAAGTTTATAGATGGTTTTCTTCTCCGCAGCCGCATTGAGCATTTAAAATCTCAGAATGATTTATTGACAATAACTCTGGAAGAGTGCAAGAGTAATGCGGAGAGGATGAGCATGCTGGTTGGAAAATATGAGTCCAACTCCACAGCCCTGAAGCTCGCCTTGCAATACAGGTACGTGCACAGAGAACGCAAGAGACAAAATAAATGAGGCAGTACATTTTCATGGAATGCTTGTTTCCTGGAAGAGACTTGAAGGTATGTAAGTACACATAATGTACTGTTCCACCCCCGCCTTAATTCTACTCACTTCCTTACCTTGCACCATTACTTGTTAGGACTCCACTCAGTGTGAGTTGGCAGGGATAGCGTGTAGGAAGATAGTGTCCATTTCATGCTCTCTGGGGATTGCCTCAGAGAAAATGAAGAGTTGCCAATTTGGCTTGATACTAGGTAAAGGGTAAAGGACCCCTGGACTTTTAAGTCCAGTCAAAGGAGACAGTGGGGTGTGGTGCTTTCCAAGCCAAGGGAGCCAGTGTTTGTCCCCAGACAGCTTTCTGGATCATGTGGCCAGCATGACTAAACCGCATCTGGCATAACGGGACACAGTGACAGAAGCCAGAGCACACAGAAATGCTGTTTACCTTCCTGCCACTTGTGCTGTTATGCTTTCGAACTGCTAGGTTGGCAGGAGCTGGGACAGATCAACGGGAGTTCACCCTGTTGCACGGACCCGAACTGCCCAACCTTCTGACCTGTGAGCCCAAGAGACCCAGTGGTTTAGATGGAATGTGCAAGTATTTAATAATTATTCAGTTCACATCTGTACATTAACTGCCTTACAGGTTATTCTCATTCATGGCACTTAGCAAAGTGCCTAAATGTTGGCTTAAGAGTACAGTGGTACCTCAGGTTACATACGCTTCAGGTTACAGGCTCCGCTAACCCAGAAATTGTGCTTCAGGTTAAGAACTTTGCTTCAGGATGAGAACAGAAATTGTACTTTGGCGGCGCGGCGGCAGCAGGAGGCCCCATTAGCTAAAGTGGTGCTTCAGGTTAAGAACAGTTTCAGGTTAAGTACCGACCTCCGGAACGAATTAAGTACTTAAGTATGTAACCTGAAGCATATGTAACCCGAGGTGCCACTGTACTGTACTTCATCCAGAGATCACAGGGCCCTTTACAGCATCATAAGGTAGGGATTGGCTAGGATCACCAAGCCTAAGCTGCAAGAAAGTTCTAGTTTCCCAGCTAACAGACAGAGAGGAAATGACATCATTTCAGACATCACTTCTGTCCTGCTATCACCTATATTGCCTTTTTCCTGTCTCGTAAGTTACAAATAGTGAATTGTTTGTGTTGTTTCCAGTGAACAGTGCATTGAAGCCTATGAGCTGCTGTTGGCATTGGCAGAAAGTGAACAGTCCCTCATTCTTGGGCAATTCAGAGCTGCAGGTGTCGGGTCTGTTGGTAAGAACTCAATAAGTTACTTTCTCCATAATCCATTCTGTACTTCGCCCTCAAAGGGTAGTTTGCAACACCCAGTCATCTTGTGACAGTTTAGGTAACCCCCTCCCACCTCTGCCCCCCAATTAATCAAGTATGTTTTCTTTCAATCGCATTTTTAACCCAAGCTAAACTGCAATCAAATGAGAATAGCCATAGTGTCTAGTATAGGAAATTGAGGAAAGTTAGTGATTGAAGCTCTTGGTTCCAAACCCACCAAAAGGGAACATCAAAGGCTGAACGAAGGAGGCCACATACTTTGTATAGTCAATTCCTGAATAAGTGCTATTTAATTTGTATCACATGTTTCCAACCCAATATTGTAAATGCATCATTCAAGTGAACTGCATAATTTTTTAGTGGCTAGATGGCTGGACACATGTATGAGAGAAGAAGTTGGTTTTTAACACTTCCAGGACTCACAGCCAAGATATAATAGTTTCTCCTGTTTTATCAATTGTTCCACTGGGCAACAATTTTTTACTTTTTGAATCTAGATTTCTACAACTGCTTTAGGGTATTTTTGCACTGCTGAATCAGGAAATGGTATCCGTTTCTCTCCATCAGGTCAGGTTTTTGTGCTATGTTGATTTGAAAAAAATCAGATCTTGTGACAAAATCGATTACATTTTTGTGGCATTATCAGCTGATTTTTGTCAACACATATCATCCTAAATATGTTTTTAAGAGAAAAAAAATGTTTTTCCAACAACATATATTGATTACCTGATAGAAACATCGATTACTGTAAACTGAATGGTGGGCATTGATAAAGGATATGCACGTAAATTGCATGTTGCTTCACCACAGACAACAAAACGTAGACAACAAATTCGTTGTTGACCAGTGTTATTTATTTGATATGTTGTGAGGCACTCTGGGACCCATTTTGTGGAAAGGTAGCATACAAATAAGATGATGATGAAGATATCTCAAAAGAGCTCACCCTAGACCTGCCATTATTCTTTTGCTGTGAATTTTCACCCTGTCTATACCTCAGCATTTTGGGTCAGGTTTTAGTGCCATGAACCACAACCAGTACTTTAGGGACAGCATGGTCTAATAGTGAGTGAGCCACTTTCTAGACACTTTCCTAGCTCATTTATTAAAATTACATCAAGATTGCAATTATTTGTTATTGTAGAGAAGTTGAGAAAAATGTGTGATTTCACACATTTTCCACTCACCAAAATGGCAATTCGAGGTTTATAATACAGAGTTGTAGGGCATGGGGAAAACCTTTGGGCCCAGGAAAAAATGTTTCCCATGCTCTACTGTGACATGGAAACTGCTTGTTTTAAAATCTAATTTATATCACCAGCTTCTCAAGAGCCACTGAAATATAATGTGAAAACTCCTAAGGACAAAATGACCAGCTGGCTTCAGTGTTACAAGATGGATGAGTTTCAGCAAACTAGAGTCAATGATCCACAGATGTGGTGGCGTTTTGTTTTGAGTCCTGTGGATTGGGCATGTTTTGTTTTGTTTTTTTCTTTATGAGGCAACACATTTATCTGTGGAATTTTAATGCTGTGTTTCTATTATTAGAGTCCAAAATTAAGCGCAGATAGAAATTTCAATGCAAATTTTAAAGAGCTATTTAAAAATAATTTAAATGATAAAAGACACAAGCAGCAATAAAATGTCAGTCATCAGCCTAAATAAAAACTAACATGAGTTTTATAAGTAATTCACTGGAAGGACATGACTGAACAAGAAGCTTTTCACAATCATCTAAAATTAAAGAGATGCCACCCAGGGAAAGGCATAGCAAGTAATTGTGTGAGCTTGTAGAGATGAGTTTGCAGGAGGCAGTGTGTGTTTATGCCTCTTGTATTAGCAGTATGCATATGTGGATCACATGGAAATGCATAATGACTATTTGTTTTCCCTGTATCCTGGTAACATAGGAGAGATGTAATTCACATTTATAAAGGTGATGAAATATGCTAATACGTATTTTTCTCACACTTTGAAATAGAGACTGTCATTATTCCATTATTCCATTATAAGTCCTGCTTAGGTACTTCATTACAACAACAAAAAGTGTTTATTTTAATTTTAAAATGCACCAGCAACGACTCCATTGAACGTTCCACACACAAACAAAACAAATGCAGAGAATAAAACACAAACAGAAATGACTAAACACAGTGGTTCCCAGCTGAGGTGCAAAAAGGGGTGGTGATTTTCAGTTGCCGAAACAGTTGTATGGGTGGATAAGTTTGGACGAACCAACTGCCGTTGCTTTGCTTCACGTGATACAAGGGGAGAACGATATAACAAAAGAGAGCATCTGCTAAGAGATCTCATCTATGGCAGTGGTGATCCTTAGGCACGTAAATGCAGTTCTATGTAGATTTCCAAAACTCAGACCTCACCTGCTTCATTTCCCTCAGCTTTGAGAGTTGTCAAGCAGCCTCAGAGTCTGCTTTCTGAAGAGGAGAGTCAGAAACCATGCTCTGCATTTGGATCGTGGCCTGTGGGTCCACTATAATCCTGGTGTATTTAATCAGACATTTAACTTCCTAGTTGGAAGCGCAAGATGACATCTTAAGAGCCCATCTACTCATATTAATGCTTATTACCTGCATAGCTCTGATCATTTGCTTGGCAAACAGGGGACCAAACAGGTGATGAAAACATCACTCAGATGCTTAAAAGAGCTCATGACTGCAGGAAGACAGCTGAGAACGCAGCCAAAGCCCTGCTGATGAAATTGGACGGTAGCTGCGGTGGAGCGTTTGCGGTCACCGGCTGCAGCGTTCAGCCCTGGGAGAGCCTGTCATCCAATAGCCACACCAGGTAAGCATAGCTCATTGGGTCTGTTAATCCCCAGGCCTTAGCGTTCAGAATGAAGTAGATTATGTTGTGTTTCATTTATCTTATCTATCTATCCTCAAATCAGCATGCTGGGTTATACTGGTGTTCGTTACAAATCACTTCAGTGCTTCGGTGACTGAACTCTCTCAAGATTTTTGACAGGCTCTGTGCAAAAAAGAAGTTTGTGTAGATTTGTTGCGTGTGGGTGATTCTGATCTCTTTCATAAAGAGCAAACTCATACCATTTGTTTTACTTCAGTGATTTCCCTGCCCTTTCTTTGTCCCTCAATTCCCTCTTCTCATTGAAACCTAAAGCAGGTACCTGTATTCTGTGAAGGCCGCAAAGGTTTCCAATCTAAAGACTTCGTAGGTTTTTGCCTCAAACTTTTGAAGTGGCCGCAAGTTGTGTTCTCATTTCATAAATATATTCATTTCATATTAGAAGAAAAGAGTGGTTTTTTAAAAAAAGTGGTTTTCTATCAGCATTTATTGTTTTAAAAAGCAACACTCAGCAACTTCCATGACTGCAACTGCAGGAAACATCAGTTCAGTATGTGAACTACTGGAGTTTAGAATAGAATAAGAAATTCCAAATACTGAATTTGCCTTTAGAGCCACTTATTCAATCTTTCTTCATTTTCAATCAAAATATGCTTGTCAGTGTTGAATTTTGTCTCTAAAAGTGAATGGCAGAACTCTCACTGTGAGACTTAATGGTATATATTTGCTTGGACTTACACAAGTATTTTTTTATTGCATTGTGGCCTTTGGTCTTTAAAAAGTCCCAAAAAGCCAGTGTCCATACATGATAGAAAGTTAATGATGATTTTATTTGCGTATTTCATTTGTATTCAGCCTTTCTTTGGTGGATCCCAATATGTTTCTCCATCCAGGCACAGACAAGACTCATACCTGCTTTTGCTACACCGCTTCATTATGTGCTGTAGGGCAAAGGATGACTACCCCTTGACCAAAAATACTCACAACCAGGCGAAACAATTTAAGCCATTTGAATCTGTCTGCCAAACTGTATGCAGATAAAATAACTCAAAATGGCAGTTGAAACTCCTCTTGTAAACTTTGAGGGTGGTGGTGGTGGTGAGGGGGAGGCTTTCTCCTTGGCAAGGACTTTTCATGTCAAAGTGAATAATTTCCCCTGCAGTTTGAAGCTCTTCAAAATGGGAGTTTGTAATGGGAGTGTTGACCCAGACTTAACTTCAGCATCAGGAATGAGTCGCTGAATGTCACATTGCAGAACACATTACTGGGAACAAATGCACAGGCAGCCACTGGTGACAAGGGGTTAAAAGACTGTAAAAGGGAGCAACTGCAACAAAATGGGACGGGGGGGGGGGGAAGAAGAAGCAGTACAGAGGCTGTTGTTAGTGGAGTGAATAAAAATAATAGCTAGCATTTCAATTTGTTGGGCTGGCAGCATCCCAGCAAGGCTGCCAATTTATTTGTGAAAATAAAAAAAATTCCTTCCAGTAGCACCTTAAAGACCAACTAAGTTAGTTCTTGGTATGAGCTTTCGTGTGCATGCACACTTCTTCAGATACACTGAAACAGAAGTTGCCAGATCCTTCTATATAATTTATTTGTGAAAACAGAAGAAAATCTGTGGCATATTAAGAAATCATAATTGTTCTAATGGAGAAAGCCTAGAAGGGACAATTGTTATCATCAAAATATCTGCTGCATTAAGAAGATCCCTTAATTATTTGAACCAGTCAGTTGGGCAATCAATGGGGTCAAAAGTAGGACAGAAATCTGAACCTTTCCTCAGCTAATATAAAATGTAGAATTTGTACCACCTAGACAGAGTTCTGTGATATATTAAACCTGCTGTATTTATGTATTGTGAATAATAGATGGAAAGCACTTGCGTGATAGCCAATAAATCCTTTATACCGCAGTGTATCACACAGTTCAGTTTTTACAGTTCTTACATGAGTGTTGTAAGAGCATGTCAGATGGAACATAGTTGAGGTCAATACAAAGGCATTTTCCACTACAAGACATCTCATTTAGTTGGATACAACAATGTATTATTATTATTAGTAGTAGTAGTAGTAGTACAATTATTATTATTATTATTATTATTATTATCATCATCATCATCATCATCATCATCGCTTTATATTCCTTCCTTCTAAAGGAGCTGAGGGCACAAACAAATGAATAACAATATCATGAAAAACAATCACATTTTCTCAGGCAGTGATTCCAAGATTGCCAGGAATAAATAGCATATTTCAGCCATCGAATGCCTGGTTAAACAGGAAAACTCACAAAAACTATGAATAGAGAAGTCTGTTTGTTGCATTTATAATCTGCCCTTCACCACATGGTCTTAGGGTACATAAAAGGATATAATATAACAATCTGAAATACACAGCATAAAACATGTAAGCAGTAAATAAAATCACCGTTACCCTTCACATTACTTCATCCTTCCTCCAAAGGCTTGGGTAGAAAGGTGTGTCTTAGCCCTCCAAAGAAAAGCATGAAAGGTGCACCTCGGAGGGGAAGGGCATTCCATAGCCTGGAGGTCACTAAAGAAAAGGCCCCCTTTTGGGGGTCAAGAGCGAGGCGCAGGTCACACGACTCACCTGCGAGCCTGTCCAGGGAGACGTGCGTCCCAGTTTTGCATCAGAAAAGTTTAAAGGTATGGCCTCACCTGCTGAGGGATGCATAAGTCAACATAAGCCTCTTGAAGTGGCAACCAGTACAGATCTTGTAGGACTGATGTAATGTGAACCTAGCCAGTGATGCCCGGTAGCTGCTGGTTTCCACCCAGTTGCCGTTTCCAAACCATCTTCAAAGGCTGTAGTACAGTAGTCCTGTCTGGAAATTACCAGGACATGGGTTACTGTGGCCAGTCTTTCTGTCTGGAAGGGACCATAGCTGGAAATAGACATTCCTAACCACCAAGGCCAAATCTGGCCTTGAGTACCTGTGCTGGATTCAAGAGCTGTTCCTCTTGGGGAGTGCAACCCTCTCCTGAAGGGAGTGTCCCTGCTTCACGGACCCAAAAGCCCAGAACCTTCATATTGTCAGGATTCAGCTCCAGTCCGGCTCTTTACTACTTCCAGGCAACGGTACGGTACCTGAGCTACCTCTCCCGATTCAAAAGGAACAAAAGGTTAGAGCTGGGTGTCATCAGAAGACTGGTGGCACCTCATTCCAAATCCCCTGAGGACATTTCCCAATGACTTCATATGTCAACAAGACATGGAACAAGACTGAACATGGTGGACACCAAAATTGATTTTCATAAGGTTGAGCAATAAGTTTCCCAATACTACTCTCTAGAAATGACACAGGACTGGATTTCCTGTGACTCTCACGCCCAGCCCAGAACTGCACCGATACATGGTCAACGGTATTGATCACTACTGAGAGGTCAGTGAGAATCAACCGGGCCACACTCCTCCTGTTCCACTTCTGACAAAGGTCATCACAGTTCCAGTGCCACACCCAGGCCTGAAGTCAGACTGAAATGTGCCAAAATAATTCCCTCAAGTATACTTGTAGTTGAACCACCACTTCCCTTTTGTGTGCCTTTCTCCAAAAGAAGATATTAGTGACTGGGGACTACTTTTTCAAAACTTCTGAGGCCAGGGAGGTCCTCTGAAGTGTGTTTGAGGGACAGTGCACCACTGTACCACTAAGGTCAGATGATACTTTTCTCCACACCCCCTGCAATTAGGTCTTCACAATTGTGTCTGTGTGAAGATTTAACTTGTGTTGTGTTGCCTAGTGAGCCCATAGAAAGTTTTTCAGAAGCTTTGGTGTGTATTTCTTTTTTCCCCTGCCCCCATCTCTCGCTCTCTGATGGTGAGACCAAATTAATTCATATTTTCCTCAAGCCCATATGTTTTATTTAGGGCAAGCAAGACAGCACGGCCATGATTTTACTGCAGAGGAAGGCCCAGTTTTCAGAGTTCTCTGCCCGCCAACTTGAGAGCTGTTGCAGTAGTATGAGGATGAAAATAAAGGTTGCGGCAGCTTGTGGAACAGGAAGTACTGGGACTTCAGCAATCTGTTGCACAGCCGTAAGAACCATGCTGGCTTCCTTTGCCTTCTTTTTTCAGAAGCCATTTTTGTACTAGCAAAACTACCACACTGCTAAACAAATCTGTATCATCAGTGTTGAATTCCTCCCGGAATTTAAGGGAAACACAACAAGTAAAATTGTTTGCTTGCTGCTGCTTTGCCTATTACCTGTTATCCCTAGGAGAGGGAAGAGACCAGTTGGAATCAGCAAGAAGCTGCAATTTAAAAGCCTGTGTAATGCGACACTTTGTGGAAAGGAGTAGCTCAGGGGAAACCTTTGGATCCCAGCCAATTCTGTGTGTTGCTCCTGAACAGCAGTCTGCTTGGAAGCCTCGACCAGATCGTGCCGGCTGGGGCTGATGGGAGTTGTAGTCACAAGGATCAGGAGGGCACCGGGTTGGGGAAAGCTCCTCTACAATGTCAACAGGCCGTTTCATCTAACTTACTTCTCAGAAGTGAAAGATAGTTTTGAGCTTTAAGCCATCCCTTTTCATGAACCTTGCCTTCATCCTTTGCCTCAAGAGCAAGCCATGTTCAGCATGGCTATAGAAACCATGCTGTGTGTGTGTGTATCTCTGTGTGTGTGTCTCTGTGTTTCCCTTCCTTTGTCAAGAAAGATGGAAAAATATTGCAACCCAGTGCAGAAAGTGATTTATTCCCCTGCTGATAACTGAGATCATCTAGCATTCCAGACAGGCACAGCTAATGGATGACTTAACCCTCACCCAGCAGCTGATTACAGGTCCTCAGGAGACAGCAGGCAGCTTTGTCTCTGTGTGAGACTGTAAGAAAAGCAGGCTTGTTTCTATCCTGTTTTAGTGTTGTTGTAATTATGCCGAGGAGTGGAATGTTAAGGAATGGGTAGTAGCATTGCAATTAACCTCTGCAAATCTTTTTTTTTTCTTTGGGAGACTGGAGTGGTGGAAAGACTTTAATGAGGTCTGCTCCTAGACTTGTTTAGAAACTACACAATGTGTATCTTAACATTTATTTATTTTAAAGCTGCTAATGTACAAACTGGGGTCAAATTGCCTCGTTTCTCTCTCCTCTTTTTTCCTTCCTAATTTGAAACGGTACCCTACAAAATGGAATATTGCATTAAAAAATATTATATATTTTTCCATTGCCTTGTAAAATGGCCATGCTCGCTAGGGCTGATGGGAGTTGTAGTCCAACAACATCCAGAGGCCCAGCAGGTTGGGGAATGCGGGGCTTGGAAGCTGCCAAGGCTGTGGTGGGCCTAAAGAGCACAAGGCTTGGTTTCTAAGCCTGTGATCAAACCATATCCTGGAAGCCCTGCCCCAACACAAGATGTGTAGGAAGTGAGGCTTGGTAGAACAGGAACATAGTCTATGTTCACAGAGGCATTTTTGTCATCAAAGTCACTGGTTTCACTATATGCCACAGTATCAGAAACTGGCTTTAGGAGCAAGCACTGGTGACCCATGGCTTGAACCCTGATGAGGAGTGCCAGGGGCCTCTCTCCACAGCTGATACAATCCTGAGATAGTAGAGTTGGCTGTGGCAGTTCAGGATACTGGTGAGATAGGCCCTTTTGCAGTGGCACCGGATTGGCAGTTTGTTTGTTTTTTAAAAATCCCTTCAGATAGAAAACTGGCACATCTGGGAGAGACGTTCTAACCTAGCCAGCTTCCAGAGCAGCTAGTTTTCCGAGGTGTGTGGTGACAGCAGTACATATGTATACAAGGCAACACTAAAAGTGTGGTTCCTCATCTTTAGTTTGAAATTGAACCATTTTAATACATTTTATGAGGGACGTGGGTGGCGCTGTGGGTTAAACCACAGAGCCTAGGACTTGCCAATCAGAAGGTTGGCGGTTCAAATCCCCGCGACGGGGTGAGCTCCCGTTGCTCGGTTCCTGCTCCTGCCAACCTGGCAGTTCAAAAGCACGTCCAAGGGCAAGTAGCTAAATAGGTACCGCTCCGGCGGGAAGGTAAACGGCGTTTCCGTGCGCTGCTCTGGTTCGCCAGAAGCGGCTTAGTCATGCTGGCCACATGACCCGGAAGCTGTATGCCGGCTCCCTCGGCTACTAAAGCGAGATGAGCGCCGCAACCCCAGTCGGCCATGACTAGACCTAATGGTCAGGGGTCCCTTTACCTTTAATACATTTTATGCTGAACGTGTACGCCATACCTGGGTTTAAAACTTAGGAGTGTGAGGCAGATGACAGTTGGTCCCCTCCCTTTTGCAATAAGGATATAGGTGACATAGGGAACTTAGTTATAACAGGTCCCTCTAGCCCAGCAATGTCTGTCTGGATTGGCAAAATCCCTCTGGGGCCTTGGGCTGAAAGACATCTTTCACAACACCTGATTAGGTCAACAGGTCTTTAACTTTTGCCTAACTAATAAACAAAGCACCTTTACTTTTCTACATGTCTGCCTCTGTGTTTAAGAAATAATGTGCACGTATTTGCATTTTGTCCTTTACTTTTCACACCAAACGAGATACTGAGCGCTATTGGGACTTACTGTTTCCTAAATACTTCCTCCCCTTTTCCAAGCACTACTAGTTCGACAGCAAGTAGCTGCGATACAGAGTTCACGAAGGAGGACGAGCAAAGGCTGAAGGACTACATTCAGCAGCTGAAGAACGACAGGGCAGCTGTCAAGCTGACCATGTTGGAGTTGGAGAGCATCCATATCGATCCCCTCAGCTATGATGTCAAGCCTCGCGGAGACAGCCAAAGGCTGGATCTAGAAAATGCTGTACTCATGCAAGAACTCATGGCAATGAAGGTATTTCATTTAGGGACTTATGAACGGAGCTGTTTCGGGGTTTCCGGTTTTTAAAATGTAGCTGCAGCATCTCTCGTTACCTGAAAAGCATTAAATCCTAGCATACAACACCCCCTAAAAACCCTGGCCCAGGAGACCCAGTCCCTTAGAAGGAGGAGGCCTGAGGGCACAAAGTATGGAATCCATTGCCCTTTATAGCCAAATATTAAGGAGCCGGCATTATCAGCCACTCTCTGAATGTTGCGCAGAACTGTGTGAAACTGCAGTCTACCATGATCTTCTGTGCTTCCCCACCAGGAGGAAATGGCAGAGCTGAAGGCGCAGCTGTACCTGCTAGAAAAAGAGAAGAAGGCTCTGGAGCTGAAGCTGAGCAGCCGGGAAGCTCAAGAACAGGCATACCTGGTCCACATCGAGCACCTGAAATCGGAAGTGGAAGAACAAAAGGAGCAGAGGATGAGGTCCCTAAGCTCAGCTAGTAGCAGCAGCAAAGACAAGTCAAGTAAGGTGAGGGGCTGTCGTGGGTCTTCAGGTGAGAACTAATTGGAACCTCGATACCCTTCGGCAGTATTCCTGTGAATATCAGGGATCACTCACAGGGCAGGAGAGGAGGAGGAGAGTCTATGGGAAGCATAATCAGGTGTAGGGGCTTTCAGTCAAGGAGTGAGAGTGCTATATGAATGGAAGCAACATGAAAAGATGTAGGATGTGCTTGGAAGCAAATAGGGAATATCCAGCAAGGAGGTGTTGCAAATTATTGGTAAACATGTCTCTGGGTTTTTACAACCTCCACTTGCTATGCTTTATTTTTCAGGAATGCACAGATGGCACCACGGCATCTTTAACGCTAGCTGAGTTGAAACCCTACAGTGAAAGTGAACTGACTACAGAACTGGCAAATGCACTTAGGCGGTAAGCAAAATTTTCATGATATCGTTCGTTTGGGGCTTTAAATCATTCAGATACCAAGCGATCGCACTTCCTTGCCCCTCTGCGGTTTTCTAAGAATACCTTTCCTCCTTTACTTTTCTTCAACGCTCATCAACATGGTCCCTCCAGGTTTCTTCAAGCCTCTAAAGATAGAGGGCTTAATTATTGTCACTAATTCCCACATCACACATGAAAACCCTGAGGCACAAGAATAGCTGACTGAGTTAATGAAAGACCCCAAGGGAGACACATTGCAAATCTGGGAATAGCATTTCAATGTCATCTCTGTGACAATTAGACTTCCTGGTTCTGCATTAATAGTAGCACAAAAAATAACTGAAGACAAGGACTAGATCAACAGAGTAGTAGCTGGACAAAGGTCCCCGTCTCGTTCAGGAAATGTGTAGGATTGCCCCAAACAGCCATCCCAGTTGAGGTACTACCCCTTCCAATTATTATGTTCATTGGTTGAATAAGAATGGAAAAGCATCTACTCATCTGCTCTTCTGTACTGATTGAGCTATTTCTTAAACCACGAATAATACTACCTTTTAGAAAATTCAAAAAGCAAATAGCTGAACGTTTTGTTTAGAAAACATTGGAAGCAGGAAGGCAGGCCTAGAGGCAGTGCTGCTACCATTTGCTGGCAGTGCATCTGATAAACAATAGCAAATAAAAGATGAAGTTGTAGAACTGATTGACAAATTTAAAAGAAACAATTCGCCAAGGCTTGAAAGTATTCATGCCAGAGGTTTCAAATTGCTGGGCTATTAAGTAAATTCCATAATGTATCACTGGAATCACTGACCTGAACTATTATCTGACCTGACACCAGTTGGTTTTTTTTTTAATGGATCCAGGAAATTACAGACCCTGTAAGCCTAACTTCCTTCCCAGCTAAATTGGTGCGAAGTGTTAAGGGTTAGACTTGTTAAACACTGAGTGAAGAAAGGCATAATGCAGAAAGAGGGTTCAAAGCATGTTATTCAGCCCTGATGCTAGACCATCTTAATAAGCATGCAGTGTATCTATTGGCAAATGGAACTCTGGTACAAGCCCATCAGTTCTGTTGCTCCTGCATTTGCTAATGATGTTCCCTCAAGCTGGTCAAAATTAACAAAAGGCCCCATGACTGGACTTCATCTCTTGCATGCTTAGGGCAACCTTTTACTGTCACAAGTATGGGATTTGCGGCATAACCCAGTGCATGTTTACTCAGAAATAAGCTCCACTGTCTTTCAGGTAAACGTCCATAGGTTTGCAGCCTAAATATATCAAAGATCATCACAATTATAGGATCAGTACCCATCTTATGTACTTTTTTATATATAAAAGAAAGTGATTTTTTCATCAATGGAGATTTAGTCTAATCAGTGCAGTAGACAAAACAGCAAAAAAACCCCAGCCCTTTGTAAACTGCCCAGTGCTTCTCTTTAAACCCACTTTCCTGGGGTTTCAGGAGTAGTGCAGAGCTGCTTGCAAAGGGCTTTCAAACAGCCCTGCACTTTGCTATGAAGTTCCGACAACTGGGCCTTCAAAGTGCAGCATCACCTGACATCACTCTCTGCTAGGGGCTGGGAAGATTTATGATCTGACCCACTGGCCAGAAAACCCACCCCTGGTCTACGGTGATGTGTTACATGAGTCATTGAAAGCCTTGATTATCACTTTGTTAACTTGTCAGAGCAAGCAGGATCCATCAGTTGCCCCGGCACTCTAGCAGGTTATGTCATCGCTTCTGCTCTTTAAAAGAAAAGTTCAGGAGTTGCACTCCCTAGTGTTTCCCTAGCACTACAGACAACACTTTTCTGAAATGTAGTAAAATAAGTGAATATCATTGTATGGTGGTTTCTTGCGGTAGAAATAAAGGCTTTCTTTGATAATTCTGTGTATTTCAAAACATGTGATGTAAGGTTGCTTTCCTAGATAATTGTCTATGTAGGAAAAACTACTGTTTGTTGGAGCCTTAAATGTCTATTCAGACACTCGTCCCTTTGAGGTTAGTGCAGCTTATTTCCAGGGAAGTGGGGACAGGACTGCAGCCTTAAACTCTAGAATAAGTTCAGCACCGTTCCTTCTTGTAATGCTTACAGTGCGTTTTCCTTGCTGCATGTAGACAGTGATCGTTTGCTTTGCAGACTCCCCCATTTTGCCTGTTGGGCTTCATCCTTAATAAATTCACCAACAGGTCACGAGCACTTACAGCAGTTACTCCCCAGGGAAAAGGAAATGAGAGAAATGTCCTGTAGGGAACAATCATGCACTGGCAAAGCAGAGGATGAGATGACCTAACAGAGGCTTTTTTGTGAGGGTGGGTTGACTCTGATTTCTAGGAATCTATGAAAAATGGATGAGAAGAAGGGAGAGATTCAAAAACTCTGCCAATCCTTTGAAACAGATAGGAGTAAATGGGAGTAAATGTCTCCCCTCTCCATCTGCGACACAGGATTTTTTTGAGAGAGATAGAGACAGAAATTTTATTTTTTTGAAAAAAAATGCATCATACATGATTACTGAGTTTAGCAAGGAGAATACAAAGGTATTCAGATTTACTTCCCCAGTTCAAATCTGGAGCAGATAATTATTGATCAAAAGCCAGTCCACTTAAGGGTGAGTGATGTGAACAATTGCATGAAGTGCAATGATTTCAGCTGAACTCCCTGTGGAATAGTATCTTAGGTCACGAAAACATCCATGCTACTTGGCTAGCACAGACTCGTGACCACCTCAGCAGCAAGACCAATAAGTCATGGAGGAAATCTGCCTTCTATACTGGACATTCAACAGAGTTGGAAGTAGTACTGTTGCCAATAACTTAGAAATCCCTATGGTTAAAAGGTTAAATTCTGACTCTTGAGATTTTACTGCTACTGCTTATCATTGATGGCATTATAAAGGTAAAGGGACCCCTGACCATTAGGTCCAGTCGTGGCCGACTCTGGGGTTGCAGCGCTCATCTCGTTTTATTGGCCAAGGGAGCCGGCATACAGCTTCCAGGTCATGTGGCCAGCATGACTAAGCCGCTTCTGGTGAACCACAGCAGCACACGGAAACGGCGTTTACCTTCCCGCCGGAGCGGTACCTATTTATCTACTTGCACTGGCGTGCTTTTGAACTGCTAGGTTGGCAGGAGCAGGGACCAAGCAACGGGAGCTCACCCCGTCGTGGGGATTCGAACCGCCGACCTTCCATTATATCCGGCCCCAAAACTACACACACCTCTCTTATTCCTACTTACAACAGCCATTGTGGAGTAGATTGTTATCTTCATTTTGCCAACTGCAAAACTACTGATGATAGTGGCTCATTTAGGGTAAACCAGTGAGCTGTAAATTAGCAGTGTGGCACGTCAGGCCTGGATGTCAAAGATACAGGCTCAGATCCACTCTCAGTAACCTTGCATAGCTCTCACACAAATCAGCTTTACCTTATCAGGTTAAAATTCCTCTGAGAAGTCTGGGGTACAAAAGTAGCCAATAATAAAAAGCAGCTGTCTGCTGCACCACAGTGGCTTGCTATAATAAATTATTTTCAGTTTAATAGTGGTTGTCTGGTCCTTTTCCTTCTCAGCAGAATGACCTTTATTGGGTGGGTGTTTGCTGTTTCGCTCTAGTGCCCTTAGTGATGCTGGCAAAAACTGGTCTAGGCTGGTGAAGCTCCTCTGTTATAAGACACAGCCATTCTAATAATGGGCTGCAGAACAAAAATCTTTGTATGTGCCTCTTTTAAAAACATACGCATTTTGCGGGGATCAGGACCTGCTCAGTCGCTTTTCAGGAAGACAATTGATTTTGATGAGCTTGGTCCTCTCTTGGATACCAGAAGTGCTTGAAGAAGCAAAACCAAAATGAAATACAGTACTGTACTGCAGACATACAATACCCAATTAAAAAGTGATAGCAAAAATTAGACTGCAGTAGTTACACACAGATGCCAACTCAGATTGTGTATTAAAGCAAACCCATTGCTCCTCCCAAAGCATTGTGCTCACAGCTTCTTGCCAGCATTTATTCCACACTTCGCTCTTACCATGACCTAATTACCATGTACATTAAACAGTGGGGGCTCTGCTACAGTTCAGTGCCAAATCCTGAGACAGATTGTAACAGAGGCTATAGAGCACTTCTGATAATGACGTGGCCATCTGCAGGGTACAGGGATTCCTGCCTTTTCATTAATCCCATCTTTCCTCAACCTTTCCTTAGTCAAAGGAAGTCCCTAACCTACTGAGAGTTGAGATGTGTCATACCTTTCTTTGAAAATGCCCATATTGCTAATAAAAGGCCACCGTATTTTTTGCATAACTGCAAAATAGCACAGACTCTCTAAACCAGGACAATATTTAAGAAAGACGATTCCACCTAAACATTAGGAAGAACTTCCTGACAGTAAGAGCTGCTCCACGGTGGAATTTGCTGCCAAGGAGTGTGGTGGAGTCTCCTCCTTTGGAGGTCTTTAAGCAGAGGCTTGACAACCATATGTCAGGAGTGCTCTGATGGTGTTTCCTGCTTGGCAGGGGGTTGGACTCGATGGCCATTGTGGTCTCTTCCAACTCTATGATTCTATGATTCACATTTCAGCAAATGATTGAATTTACCCTTGTTATCTGGCGTTGAAAAATATATGTGTGTATTACTGAATTTGTAGGGAAGGGGGAAGAATGTTTGAGAAACACCTTCCAGAAAAGCGGGTATACTTCACAGAATTTTGCAGATTTCTTTCGGCTATCATGAGAATACTTGTGCGATGGATGTTTGGGGCTGGGGAGAGAAATATATTCTTTGACACCCTACTTTGATGGCCAAACCATGTCCTGATGGTGAAATACACTCTTACTAATGTCTTAGCTGTACAGTGTGATTTAAGTTTTATTTAGGAAGGCAGAAATGCAAAGCACTTAGTTACATGAATCTACCATTAACAAAAGTGTATTCCCTTTATTGATGACGGTTGTTCTGTAAGTATCAGCATTAGTATGAAAACGTTTTGTGGAGTTGACGGTAACAGATGCATCTTTGTGTTTGGTTTATATTGCCAGCCAGGAGGATGAAGCAGTGCTTAGGGGAGAAACTGTAGGTGGGACATGTTATTCGCATGTAGTAGGGCCCAGGTTCAGACACTGGTATCTCCAGGTAGGAAAGGCTCTTGTCTGAACTCTGGAGAGACACTGCCAGTCAGAGCAAGATACTGAGCTCAGTAGTCCTGACTCACGCAGTACAACACAGGTTTGTCTGTTCAACAGCATTATTATAGTTGAACAATGCCTTATTGTTCCATGTTGCGTGTCACTACACAGAAAGGAATGATAGGTCCATCACTCAGGAAATGAAATTTGGTTGTTGCAATAGGGAGCTACAGAGTGAGTAACTTTTTTCCAAAGCAGGCAGCAATTTGCCTTTAATCCAGGTTTGTGGTTTACTGGAAGAATAGTTCCCCAAATCCATAGTAGGTCAGTATCTTTATTAAGCCGACAAAAAAAGAGAGACAAAATATCAAGCAATCTTTGAAGTTCTCCAGGACACTTCTTTAGGCGGAGCGTTATGCAAAGCTGGGATGGGAAAGTAAAAAAAGCCAGCTTGGTCTTAAAAGCATAAAGACGGCAAAGGTCGCATTCTTAAGAGTGGGGGAAGAGGTATCAAATTTCATATGATATGCAACTCTCCTCGGTGCTATGCATTTTCCAGGTTATATCTAAGATGTTCTAAGGTGATTCCCAGTGGCTGATTTTTGAAAATATAAAAACCAGCTGTTCTCTGGATCTGGAAAGAGTATTTTATAAAATACATCTTGTTGAATCCATGTGTTTGGGTAAAAAGCTATTATTATGAAAATAAATTTGAATAGGACTCAGAAAGCAGCAAATCTTGGGACTACTGCACTCTTTGCAGCTTCATGTATATCTTCTAGCTTCTGTTCTATAGAAAGGAACTTGAAGATCAGTGGAACCCAGGTCCTGAGGGTATTAGATCTTATAGCTCACTAACTGGTAATATTGTTGGACTCAAACTCTCAGCAACCTCAGCCAGCAAGGCCATTTGGTATTGTAGTTCATCAACAGGTTAGCTATTCCTCATAAAGAAAGCTTCTCTCTTAAGGAGGCACAAATATTCATCCAAATGTGTTTTGATTGCCATGCGCAGTTTTAAGAAACTGAAATTTCTCCCAGGTTGTTAGGACAATTGTTTAGATATTTTTCACGTATGACACAAAGCTGCCTCTTTGTCTCTTACTATTTATTATCTCGCCAATTGAGGCCCACTCCCCTAGCTATATGTTTAGCAAGTTGACTAGTGATGACTATTTTAAGTGCATTTCCAGCACATCTCTTTTTTCAAAAAAATAATATATTTTTTTGCTGAACTCTCAACTTTTTTATTTTGACTATGGCAGACCAACACAGCTACCTATCTGTAACTTTAAAAAGCATCTGAAGAAGTGTATCTGAAGTGTATCTGAAGAAGTGTATCTGAAGAAGTGTGCATGCACACGAAAGCTCATACCAAGAACTAACTTAGTTGGTCTTTAAGGTGCTACTGGAAGGAATTTTTTATTTTGACTATGGCAGACCAACACGGCTACCTATCTACTACTTTAAAAAGCATGTTTGGCCACACTTCCTGACATAGTGGGACAGTGCCACCTACAGGCCAGTCTAGGACTATGTGCTAATTAAACTCTCCCCACTGGCTTGTTTTATAGGTTGCAGTAAGCCATGTTGATTGTGCTTGCACAAACTTCATTTCTCATCTCCTTCAAAGTGGCACCAGCCTCTCAGAGACTTTCTGCAGTGTTGCTGAGTGCCTGGAAGCCATTCCACATCACTGATCTCACTTGTCAAGGGGAAAGAGAATACCTTTCGTAGCTCCCAGGCTTAGAACCATCTCCTCCTCTGCAAAAATCAGAACTTTAAGTGGTTGCCTTATCTTAGAGAAACCATACGAGAGCCCTCATTCTGAATGCCAATTTCAACCTTTCACAAGCTTAATTGTGCAATGAAAACACAAGTTAAAGCTAGAACGATGAGAAATAACTCTCTTAAGTGCCCTTTGTTTGTGCAGAATAACAAAATAGACTTGATTGTACTGATCACATCTGATATGCTTTTACCATGGGGATGGCTCTTGTTAGAGAGATCTAGGAGAGACCTTCTTATGAATGCTTCACTTTAGACCCAGCTACTGCAGCTTCTCGTATTGTAGGGCTAATGTGCAAAGGCTTGGATCACACAGGAGAAAACTGTGTGGTGGCTCCTTTACACAACATCAATCCTTGGGGAAGAGGGTTAGCCCCAAGTGTGGGAAGTAAGTGCTCTTGTGGCTTCCTGGACTCCAAGAGTTACACAACAGCAGCTGCAACTTCCAGTTGTGTATATCCATTCCCTACCAGTGATTTTGAACTATTTATTCATTTATAAAACCCAAGGTGCCATACACAATCTCCCCACCCCACCCCATTTTATCTTCACAACCACCCCAATGAAGGCTATAGGTTGAGAGTCTGTATTTGGACCCTTCCTGGTCCTAATCCTCCACTTTCAACCACTACACCACGCTGGGTCTACTCGTCCTTCATGCATAAATGTGTAGTGATAAATAATTGCGCTTTGTGCTTTTCAGAGAAAAGAAGCTGAAAGGCAGAGTGCAGGAGTTGGTGAGTGCCTTAGAAAGACTGACAAAGAGCAGCGAAATCCGGCACCAGCAGTCTGCAGAGTTCGTCAATGACTTGAAAAGAGCAAACAGGTAAAGGATCTCACCCACCCCTGGCCAAATGGCAGTACACACTAGAATCATAGAATTGTAGTTAGAAGGGACCCCTGGTCCAGGCAGGAATCTCAACTAAATTATGTGTGACACTGAACTGGAACTATTTAGGCGCCAGAGTGGTGCATGCTCTAGTTATCTCCCGCTCAGACTACTGCAATGTGCTCTACGTGGAGCTACCTTTGAAGGTGACTCAGAAACTGCAATTAATCCAGAATGCGGCAGCTAGACTGGTGACTGGGAGTGGCCGCCGAAACAATTTAACACCAGTTCTGAAAGATCTTCATTGGCTCCCAGTACGTTTCCGAGCACAATTCAAAGTGTTGGTGCTGACCTTTAAAACCCTAAACGGCCTCGGTCCAGTATATCTGAAGGAGCGCCTCTCCCATCATCCAGCCTGAACACTGAGATCCAGCGCCAAGAGCCTTCTGGCAGTTCCCTCACTGTGAGAAGTGAGGTTACAGGGAACCAGGCAGAGAGCCTTCTTGGTAGCGGTGCCTGCCCTGTGGAACACCCTCCCAGCAGATGTCAAGGCAATAAACAACTATTTTACTTTTAAAAGACAGCTGAAGGCGGCCCTGTTAGGGAAGTTTTTAATGTCAGACACTGTATTGTTTTTAATATTCAGTTGGAAGCCGCCCAGAGTGGCTGGGGAAACCCAGCCAGACGGGCGGGGTATAAATAATAAATTGTTATTGTTATATTATTATTATTTATGTTTGAAACTTGTGTTTATTGTGAACCACCTTGAGTGAAAGTTAACAGAAAAGCAGTATGCAAATAAAGCAACTAACTGTACTCTTAAGCAGACTACAGCTTTTGCAGCTTTCCAGAAGCAATGAAAACTGTAAAATCGTCTGCCCACTTAATAAAAGTTGCATGGGCAACTGGGGTTGGAAGTGGGGAAGATGCTATCCAGAAAATAAGATATCTGTATCTAAGATGGGGATTTGAGATTCTCACATGAAATACCCCAGAATGACCTGTTGATGCTTGTTTTAAAACAGTAACCTTGTGGCTGCCTATGAGAAAGCAAAGAAGAAGCATCAAAACAAGCTGAAGAAACTGGAATCCCAAATGATGGCGATGGTTGAAAGGCACGAGACCCAAGTGAGAATGCTCAAACAAAGAATTGCCTTGCTAGAAGAGGAGAACTCGAGGCCCCATACCAATGAAACGTCACTTTAAGTAGAGGGGAAGATTTTTATTTTAATTTTAATTTTGAAAAGAATCCATGTGCGTTGCATATTTGTCTCCTGCAAAGACTCATATAGGTGGTGAACACACAGGCAGATCTGGGAAAGGTGGTGGTCAGTGTCTCAAAAAGAGGAGTTATGACTTTGGCAATATATAGTCATCTGGAGGAGCCAAAAATTTAAGTGATGCTTTGGATGGCTCTGCATATCAGACAGTGCCTGATGGTTTAATGTATCCGTTTATCAAGGTTCTATGTAATTTTTTTATTCACAAAATTTCCCTTTTTCTTCCTCCAAATTGTTATGGTCACGAACACTCTACTGTTCTTATGCATCAAAAACATTCGTTTGAGTCCCCTGAATTTTTTTGGGGGGTGTTTAAAGGCCATGGGACAGGCAGCTTTCATTTGAATGGGTAGCAATTCTCTATCCCATCCCCTCTAGCTCCTTTTCTCCAGAAAAATGCTCAGACACTTAACTAAGGGAAGAGCCAGACATTTATTTGTAGGTGGCCTCTGGCCACAGATTAAGCCCAAGAAAGCATTACCATAGCCCTGCAAGACACATCTAAGGAATTGTGACTCATTCCTCTCCAGGAGACTGGAGCCAACCAGCTCTGCATGCGTTGCAGCTAGTGCTGCCAAGTGAGATTTTAAAAGGGGAGTAGTATTTCAAAAGGAAGAGGCAATTCAGAGGAGCGTTGAATATGCTGACCCAGTGCCTGACACCCTCCATCTAAGAGGAGGGTGCTATGCCGTTTCAACCTCTCTTCTAGACATACCAGCAGAATCAAAGCAGGCAATCCAACTGTTTTTCCGATCCAGGTAGAGGTGGTACAAAATTGTACATCCCCCCCCCAATGGGAGTAGATGCAATCGCTGTATAGTGTCAGAATAATCAAATCATCAAGTTCTGAGGCTGAACGTGGTTTAGGTTGTAAGGAATGTGCCTAATCAAATGAATGTAGGGTGGTGCTCCCTGAAAAGCTGGATGAAGTCACTTGCAAACGTGTTATGATGCTAGTTCAGCCCTGTAAAACCCATCGTTATCAGTGGGAGTGCAGCAGGTTGCCTTAGTCAGTTCTTTGTAGAACTTTTAAAGCTATCTTTAATATTCTAGCCTCTGTTCTTCTCTAGACATAAACGCAGCAATAACTAATTGGTGGCAGGAAGAGGGAGTCTAGGCAAACATTCTGGGAATGAGGAGTGTCTCAGTCATGGCACAAGCAACTCTATGGTGCCTTGCTCTTTTATACTCCCCCCCCCCTTTGAACTGATTCTCTAAGCAGCCAACGGTCCCAGGTTCTTCCATATAATTTCACTGTAGCTGATCATATGTGCTTTTCTGGACGGGTTTTGGGATTTCTGCTGAAGTCTCTCTTCTGTGTTGTGGTATTTTACCTGTTCAAACTAAGGAGGTGAACAGCAGTGGTGGCCAAACTTGGCCCTCCAGCTGTTTTTGGACTACAGCTCCCATCATCCCTAGCTAACAGGACCAGTGGCCAGGGATTATGAGAACTGTAGTCCCAAAACAGCTGGAGGGTGAATTTTGGCCACTTCTGCTCTACGGGGTGTTTTGTCTGTCCGTATTTTTAAGGTTTAGCATTCAGGAAGAGGGCAAATATGTGAAAATTAATGTTAAGTAATGCATGTTTAACTCTCATTTATACCTGATTTGTTCTCTGTCTTTCTGCTGCATTGTTGTTTTCCAATATAGCACATCTATCCATATGGCAAGCTGTATAGCAGGCGGACAATTTTGGTCATCTTTTGCCCTTCATCCTAATTGGCTTTCTTAAGCAAAATTCAGTTTACAAGCAGACTATTTTAATGTTTCTCCAAATGAATTAATGCCATCCTAAATTAAGATTTGGAGAGGACAAGGTATAACACTTAATTCCAGTCCAAGGAGGCCTTGGTTGTCCAACTCCGGGGGGGAAAGAGCTTCCAGCTATGGCCACTGCTACCCAAACTGGACCTTCTGGCCCAGGAGCAACTCCTTCACCTTAGCATGTTTAAAAGATAAGCAGTGACATCTTCAAGGCTAGTTGGTAGCTGTGACCTGTATTGTCTTGAATAAGATGCAGGCCACAGCTTCTGTGAATAAGCTCTGTTAAATGAGTTGATGGTGCAGGAGCAATAGAATCTTGGTGGATTTCAGTTCAGGTCTTCAGACTATCAAGAAATAAGTATTTCTTTAGATCATCTGCAAAGAAGCCCAAAACTTTTTCTGTCCACCATCTACACAGTATGGGGCACCTTTTTTAAACTCTCCCACTAACCAGTTTTGTTATGTTCAGTGCTCAAGCATCTTACAGAACCAGCCTTTCTGATTAAAGAAGCTATGCGGTTCATGGGGGGGGGTCAGCTCAGCTGACCTGAATGCCTCCTGGAAGATACATGTAGTGCTTCCCACCTGCACCTTTACCAGGTATTTATAGAATGTATACATTCCTCTGCGGTCCTGAATGATGTCTGTTTTATATTATATTAGAGGCACTGCTTTGCTATCAATCCTGATGGATTTTTCAAGGACTTTGAGCACATATAAAAGAGCACCGAGACTCCCTTCTGTCCCATCCTTTAAGATTTTCTTAGCTTTGTCCAATTCATTGGGGCATGTTCTCATAAGACTACTTTCCTATTTTACAAGTTCCAGCTTTAAAGTAAAGCATCTGTCCCCAATGTGCTATGCACCAATTGTTTATTGGACTAAGACTGCTGCCCCAACTCTGGTTTTATATGTTAAATGCCCAGAGCCTGAGCCACGGTTATTAGGTAAGATACCTGCCCACTACCTTAAAAGTTTTAATTCTTGATTTCTGGTGCAAATGGGCAGTTAATAACCTTCTCATCTAACTAACTAATACCTGTGATAAACCGTATCTATCCTTCCTGCAGGATTGACTGCATTCATGCATGTGTGCTGTACTCACCAATTTCACTTCCAGGGAGGGAGTGTTGCTGTGTTTCAATAACCAGAACTGTCTGCGTTATCAAAATTCATTACAGTCATACCTTGGTTCTCGAACGCCGCAAACCCGGAAGTGAGTGTTCTGGTTTGTGAATGTTTTTTGGAAGCCGAACAGCCGATGCAGCTTCCGATTGAGTGCAGGAAGCTCAACAAACTTCCGAAACGGATTCTGTTTGAAAACCAAGCTACAACTGTACTTGGTTGGGGCAAAGTGGTGGGAAACCCACCACCAAAACACTTAAGTTAGAGGTTATTGGCAGGAAAATACAGATCCATTATTTTTTAGTACAACATTGCAATAATGTTACTTTAAAACACTTGTGTGGAACAGCAATTTATGAGTTCTCGAACAACATTTTTGTGAGTATGTTATGAACCTTCCACAGGAGGGGTGGTCTATTAAATTTAAGCTTTGGTATGTTTCTGTGGTGGGAAGTAGCTCTCCCGCCTATCAGATGCTTCCTTCAACAAGCAGTCACTTCATGACAGGGAACATAATCAGCAGCTAGAATGATAAAAAAGCAGACACGGGCTACTGCCAGTATACAGTTCAAGGTGTTTAGCAAAAATCTGTTACTGCCACTCAAGACGAAATACCAAAAATTCAGTTATGCAACTGTTTTAAAAACCATCTCTGTGCCCAAGACCTCAGGCAGACCTGACGTGTGTGGGTGCTGTGTATTGTCATGCTAAGCAAAACTTCCAGAACTATCCATTCCATTGTTACATGGAAGTGATTGTTTTAATGACAAATCTAGTCAATTATTCAGTCCTTTTCGTCTAAATGTGACATGTTGAGTTGTATTATTAGAACAGGTTTCTAGAAGTCGATGAGTTTGTCATATGTTGCATGGAACATGTTCTAAACCTTTTATTTTCCGGTTAAGGTATAAAAAAACTTTTTACACCAGCTTGAATGTACTGTTAGTTATTTACAAAGAACATATAATTTTGCATTAAATGTCAGTATTGCTTTGCTGTTTATATTTGCAATTTTTCATGGAAAACTACAATTTTAATTGATTTCCCAACAGTTTTAGTTCCTTAGCTGCTGTAAAATAGCTACTTTGTTTTATTTGATATAGACTTGTACAAACTGCATTTATTTATACAGAGGCATTTATAATACTTTTACAAATGTTCTTATATTCTGAATAAATTTCTAATGCAAATATCATTACGCCTTCTGCCATGGCCTTTTCTCTTTTTTATCAAAGGTTATAGAGTCACTGCTTCTAGACAGGAAAATGCTTTCCTGGTTCTTATTTTAATCATTGTGTGAACCCTTCTCACTGCTTGCACAATAAACAGCTTTCCTTTTATTTATATGAAAACTAACTTTTAATGGCAAATGGATGAATGTACACAACTCACATGATAATTCTTTTATGCTCTGTTTTCATGTTTTGTGGGCTCCAAGTGCAATTCCACAAATTTTCAGAAAAATGCTTTCTCTTGACAATTCACACACTGATACCTAGGGGCAACACCAGTTGCAATGTTTTATACATCAGTATTGTAGGCATGACCCAGCTGTATTTTGCAGTTCAAAACAATAATCACATTTCAAGTTTACAAGTTATCCAGAAGTCCAAAACTTACTAGTAAGCATTTTTATAATATAAAAGCAGTAATAAGTAAAAACAAATTGCTCAATGAACATAAAAATAAACACATTAACTTACTTAGCACCTAACAGTGTACTTTTTTTAATAGAGCAATCTCAAACCATGTTAACTTAGTGAAAAAGTAACCTATATTACCTAGCCTATAACAAAGAAAGCAATACATACCTATCCCACTGCTCTCCGCCTCTCACAAGTTATGAAGAACGACTTGTTACTATCTCTTCTTTAAAGCTAGGCTGCAAATCACTGTACATTAAAGTATTTTGAAATAACACAAGTTGTCAGATTAGGTGATTGCCGAATGCACACCTCCTCCTATCAAACCCCCCCCCCCATCTGTAGCAATGCCATTTTTCACAAAACATAGCAGTGAACAATCCTACTGTTTAAACACACATTTTCAATCTGTTAAAGTAAAATTTATTTCAGAGAACGTTTAGTTTCATTAAAATTGTTCAGCTTGAAAGAATAAACCAATTTTGGGCAAGAACAAGCTTGTAGTTGAATACAGTGGCTACAGCCGTTATGAAAGGTAGCATCATTGATCCTTTATATAAAATATTTGTAGTTGTAGAAATATATTGTAAAATGTACATTCCTTTCTTGATGTGATCTATGCTTCATTAATGACACAAATTAAATGTCACTTTTTTATAACATTGGTCCATTCAATCAACTCATTTCAAACAGCAACCTGTACATCATTTCCAAGCACAGTTCTAATAGTTTAAACCACAGTTACAAGTTTCATTATGTTATTTAAACCACAGCAGCAAGAATCTAAAGAGCTGCTTTTGTAGAGCGCAACAAGATTGTTTTTCACTTCTCCCATTTTAAAAGCAGTTATTTGTTACATACCATAAAATGCTACTACTTAAACGAAAAAAGGGGAGTGGACGGGGAGAAATCAGTTTCAAGCCTACTAAAATACACAAATGCACAGAATGGGCCATGTGGCTCCTTGGATCATTGTCAAAAAAGATTAAATATTTTAAAAACTGGTTGAAGAGTTCAAAACCAGGCAGGACATTAGGATTTTCGTGATCCTGACAATAACAAATTAAAGAGTTAATTTTTTTCCATTGTTCTTATCAAAAATAAAAGCAACCATAAATGTATGCTGAATATATATGCATACAAGCCATATTGCATCAGTCAGTGCTTACTGCAAAAAGTAAGGTATAAGCCTATTTATCTTTCCCTTTGTGAAAAAGATATAGCTACATATGTTTAAAGAGTATACCAAGATTTCAGTAATAGCTAACTTTCCTGTAAGGATGCCTTCACAGTGCACAGTAAATTATTGTCACATGTAAGCACTCTAGTGTAAGGAACAACTGTGAGCAAGAACATCTGAATTGGACGTTTCACAATTAGGAACTACCATAACAGCTATGCTCAGGCTTCTTGGGCTGCAGAGGAACATGCATAACCTCTGCATGACCGGCTAAGAAAAACTCACAAGCTGCCAGACTCAGAACATTTGCAACTCGCAGTTCCGTTTCAGATGGGACAGAAATGGAAGGAACAGGGAGAGACACCAGCTTTCAAATACCAAGCTTCATGTCAGAAGCTGCTCTAAGGACCCTTGCATAAATCTCCAGCACTAGTATGGGCCACTGCAAAATTTTGCTGTGCTTTTCCTGCAACCAACCATGTAAAACAGCCCCAAAATTCAACTAAAATCAAGAGGGATTTTTGCCACAGCTGTATACCAGTATTTAGTACTACAATTCTGCAAAGCAAACTGCTAACCTTAGCACACAAATATTTGCGCTTAAAGGCTACCTTAACCCTTGGAAAAGTGAAGTGCAGCTAAATGTGAAAACTGCTCCTTTCTCCTCAATTCTGCTTTCTCAAGCTCAGATACTGAATACAAAGCTCTCAATAGCACACAAGTCTAGCAGAAACCACAGACTTCATGAGCCACCAAAAACAAAACAGAGTAGCTATAAATCAAAGCTTCACTAAGCAACTCACAGACACACATACATTTATACAAAACCATTTTCCAAAAGCTCAGTATGCAGTCCCAAGGATCCTGTTTAAAGTCTTTTGTCTGCTGAGCATCCTTTGCTTTTCTAGCAGACATAATTTGACCTCAAAAGGATCAGACGAGTAATGCAATTAGGTGCAGCACAGAGAAGAGTTTTGTTGCATCTCCTCAAGCACATCAGATCAGCAGTCAACATTCAAGCAGTTTGATCTTTCTGTAAAGATTATCTCAAATCAATTCACATATCCATTTATTCCCCCATCTTTTAAAATGCCCACAGAGAAACAAAAATTCACACTTCCCAAATCGCCTTTTCTTCATTGTTTTACAGAAATCTATGTAAACCATATGCCTGGACTTTGGAATACACGCGTATAAAAAGATTCATTTAAACACTTTCCAAGCAAAACAAAAAAACTCTTACCATACAAAAAATGAAAAGTAAACAACCTGAAATGTTCACAGTGCAGGACACCCAGGAATCCATAAAACAGTTATTTTCAGACACTCTTAATACATGATAATAAAATTAAGGAACACAACATTATGAAACATGGTACCTTGTAAAAGTGAAAATTATTGCATATTTACCATGTTTACTTGCAACCCATTTTAAGGCTAGATTTAACAAACCCAAGTTAGTCTTTTATAGCTTCTGGGAAGTTATCCATGAAGAAGCCTGACACTGTCTTTGCTAAAGAATTGCAAAATGGGAGCTACACTTTGTCTATCCAGACGTTAGGGCAGAACTTACACACTCTGAACACAAAGCTGTTTCACTTTAGATGTTTTGTCTCACTGCAACTACAGTGATTTAGCGTTTGTCAGGAAGGAATTCATTTCATATCTGAAATTCACATAACTGTGCCAGAGTTCCATGGTGTACCAAAAAGGAAGCAGCATAAAGAGTAATATTCCTGGAAAATCAAGCTACATATCAGAAGAAGATTGGCACAAGCAGTCCGAAAATGCAATTTGCCATGAACGAGAAGTTAGCAAGTTAGGCACTTTTATTGCTATAAAAAGTCAAACTGCACTAAATACTGACCAAAATTTTCCCCTCTAAATAGAGGTGGACAGGGGGAAAGTTGTGTCTCCTTCCATCACCAACCTTTCAACTGTCTTAACAGATTAGCAGATCCAGTGAATTTGCTGATTTGAATAAATTATGGATGCGGCAGGCATGTAACTACTCAGCAAATCTGTCACTCAGCAATATTTAAAATGGCCTGTAAATAAAACCTGATTTACTTGGAAGTTAATTTGAGTTTCTTTCCCAGGCAAAATGGAGACTCACAAAGTTTACACTTTCCTTGACAGTCCTTCAGCAAGGGAGATTATACAGATTTTGCAAGAGAAGAGGCACTATGCAAAATTATAAATGGTTTACTCAGTTCCCAAACTTTAACCCAGGTAGGCTAGAAGTTTGGTTTTTGAAATCTCAAACACTTATTACAAGCTGTTCTACAGTGCCAAGGTAAAGGCAGGATATGGAGATAAAGAGAGAAATTCAGCAGCAGCTCTGTAGGTAAGTTATGTTCACAGTCATGCCTTCAGAACAATCATGGGACGTCGTTTTGTAAACCATTCAAGATTTTTTTTAGATTAAGCAATCTGTACATTTTGTTAAAATAAAAACTTAAATGCCTTTCTCTTGCATTCCTTGCTGCATTCTTGTTAAAATTGTTAAAACGTTAAAACTATTGTGTTGACACCGAACTCAATGTTGAACCAAAAAGATATTGGTCAAAATTATAACAGAATAGAACTGTACAATGACAAGACAAAACTCATTAGGCTGAATATCATGTGCTGTCATGAACATGCTTTGAATTCTCTCCTTGCAGTACTTTAAAAAGGCTAGTTTACATTCTATACAGTAAAATTATCCCCCCCTAAACCCACATTTTAACATGCTGCATATTCAAACCAGTTGCTGTTATTCCAAAATGGCAGAAACAGCAAAATCAGACCAGGAAAACCAGGTTTACCATAGCTGAACACCACCACCCAATCCTACTGGAACTGGAGAGGAGGGGGGAGACAATCTCTGAGCAGAATTCAGCTTTTCATTATACCATTACCACTTTGAAACATGCCTTTAAAAAAAACCTGGTACAGTGCAAAAGAGAATCAAATGGTTTCACAAGCCAGAAGATCCGAGGGAGGATCCTGAACTAGCAAAAAGAGAAATTCGCCTTTTAGCATACTAAGTCATAAAAGGTCTAACTATCTCCAGAATACAAAACAGGTGTGTCCTCAGAAGTTTCAGGCCAGTTGCCACCCTGTTGTGACATACTGGAAACCAAATAATTATTGTACATCAGAGCAAATCTAAACACTTAAGAGGTTAGTATAGCACTAGGGCTAAATAAAATACTTCTCTGAAATCTAAACACACAGCAAAAAAAATGCCCTCTAATGCATAGTTAGGAACTAGCAAATGAAACACTGGAAAGCATTTTTTCCCCTCTGCAGGTAAAAGCTATACTGCATTTAAAGTGCAACACTGTAATGGTGTCACTCCCATATTGCGATGAGAAGCCTTCCAGCCCATCACTAGGTCCCTGCATTGCTTTTAAACCTGAGAAAGGGTAAAGGCTGGATTTAAGAAACCTGCTCAGCTACTTTGCACCAGGTCTGTGGCAGACTTGTGCAAATGAACAACCATCAAAGGTCGAAACTTTTCATGATAGCGTCATGGTCAAACTTGAAGCTCAGAAAAGCTCGTGAGGAGAAAGTGAATTTGCAGTGGCCATTGCATGACCCTGATTGTCCATGTTCTAAGAGCTGGTCTTCATTGACACAACACATGTCATATGCTGCTTCTGGATTTAAAAAAAGATAAAACAAATTATTTAGCAGCGGCAAGTGTCAGAAATAGTCTTACTATTCAGATTAAAAAAGAACAGTGCATACAGATTACTAAAGAAAGTTTCAAATTATTCGGCCACTTATTCATTAAAAACTGTTGAGTTAAAACAGGTTTGCAGGAAAGAACACTTGGAACAATCTACATTTGAAGTGATTTATTTATAGCATTTATATACAGCGGTACCTCGGGTTACATACACTTGAGGTTACATACGCTTCAGGTCACAGACTCCGCTAACCCATAAATAGTGCTTCAGGTTAAGAACTTTGCTTCAGGATGAGAACAAAAATCATGCTCTGGCGGCGCAGCAGCAGCAGGAGGCCCCATTAGCTAAAGTAGTGTTTCAGGTTAAGAACAGTTTCAGGTTAAGAACGGACCTCCGGAACGAATTAAGTACTTAACCCGAGGTACCACTGTACCGCCTTTTAGCCAAAGACTGTCAAATAGATGTAGAAAAAAATCAGTAACATATATATCTTCCTTCAACACACAGACATTTGTAGAACACTGGTTACACAAGTGACTCTTGAATACGGCATATCAACTGAATCAGGATGTGATCATGGGTCAAGGTTCAACATGTGACTTTCTGAACAACAGCAGTTCACATACAATTGGTCTCCACTACCAAAATCTCCCACATCCAAGCTATGAATTAAGACGTGTGGTTTTTACTTCAGTAGTTTTATAGGACAAAAGGCCCAGTACCTACAAAGAATCAGGAGGTACTATTTTTTCTGCGGTTTGCGGTGTAGGGCTTCAGTGTGATAGGTACAATGGGAGGCTTTTAAATAAATAAATAATAATAATTGCCACATTTGTGGTGCGGGGGTTCACTGGAATTGCAGTACATGGGAAGGGTTAGAGCTTCCCTTGGCAGCTGCATGAGAATTCCCCCCTTCCCCCCCAAAGGGTTAGGATTTATCATAATGAAGTGTAGAAAATGTGTAGATGGTATAAAGGGTGGGGGAGAGTGTCCTACCCCCCAGTTAATAATTAACACTAGGGAAGTGTTTGTGGATGGGTGGGTGTATGCGTGAGAGGGAGGACTGGCTGTATGTGTGTATGAGTGAGAGTGGGTTGGTGAAGAGACTCTCAAGATCACCACTACAAAGGTGGGTGACTCTGGCTAGGTCCACTACCAGCAACCATCCCTTAAAACATGACCCCAAAGGAAATGCAGTTCTTGGGGGGGGGGGAGTTCCCTAGCTGCCAACTAAGATATGAAACCAGCATGTATTGTATCCTGGTTAGCAAGCACAGCTGCACTCATGGCTAGTGCCTGGTTCTATATACCATGGTTAAGTGGCTTGAGAGCCTTACATCTGAACCAGGGTGTCATGTGTTGCTTAAGATACAATGCACAGTGAAAAATAACCAGCAAAAGTGCTAACTTCAGAATGTAGCATACGCATACTTACCTGTTTCAAAATTATCTTGAAGTCTCCTGGGGTGTAACTTCTTTTCACATTTCTGGTTAAGAAGATAACTGTATGAGTTTGGGTTTTGTATTAGTTTTGAGTTTTGTTTTAAATGTATCTGGCAATGGATGAAGAGTGCAGAAGAGATGCCTCTTACCATGTAGATATATTAAAAAATGCAGAATTAGGTTGCTATACCTTGAAAGCTACAAAGAAGAATCTCTTTTGCAGGCCAAACTAACTTCATGGAAGGTTACCACAACCCAATGGTCTTTCACCACATAAAGAAATCTGAAAGCATATGTATGTCCTGTGGCAACTCATACTGCAAGCTCTAACCCCTTTACTTTGCATTCTTTTCTAGCTAACTGAGCCACACATGAATCCGTTACTACTTTTGCTATCCTTCCCATGATTACTTTTGAGTGGCAGTTTACCAATAGGAAGCACAACAGATTCTTCTCAACTACTTCTGGGCAAATCCAAATAAAGTTACGAGAGGACCCTTCCCCACTTCCTTTTTAAACCCAGCCAAAATCTGGGACAGGTCTCAAGAGCAGCAAAAGCCCAGAAGCTGACAGTGTCCAAGCCAACATTTTATCTGTCCACAGCCTGTCTCAGCGCGAGGGCACCTGCAGCTCCAACTATCACTGCAATCTTCTTGATACCCTCTGTGATTCTACAGTACTGCTGACCATTCAATGTTCTTTACACTTATTTACCATTAAACAACTTACCAAAGTTTGGTTCTGTTTAGCTGGCTGACTTTGCACTCCGTTAGTTTTCTTCTTTTGATTGGGAGTGTCTTGGTATTGCTTTCTACCATTGCTACGTGGGTTCTGAGCAAACCACCACACAAAGAAAAAAAAGGAACTGAAGTTAAAAATCCATGGCCACATCCTGTATGCTTATGCATATATTAAACTGAATGAAATTTGATAACTATATTGCAGATGATTAAAGTACTGTGCATATGCTTAGTAATTCTCCAATTACCGTAATATATACAGTCTTATTCCCTTAAGACACAAGCTTGTGAAGTTTGAAAGTTAAAATGCCTCATGTACACAGAAAACCAAGTTTCACAGAATTTGAGCTAGCACAAAAATGTATTAAAAAGAAACTCACCTTTAGTTTTAACGCATCAGATGGCTCAAAATGATTGTTATATGGCTTCTGTTGCTGCAACGGCCTTTGTTTCGTCCACTGGTCTCCTGAAGGACCATCTGTAACCACTGGCTGGCTATAATGGAGTTTGGATCTAATCCATCAAAAAAAGGGGGGAGCAGGGGGCTTGTTTAGAAAAGATCAACAGCAGATTATGATCACAACAGCTTTAACTCGAACTGCTTAGGTATTCCCTACATGAGACTATATTTGCCAATTAACCACTGCGACAGTATGTTATAGATTTCCTCTTTAGGGAATTACTGCTTGTTTCAAAGACACTGCAAAGTGGCGATTGCTGTTGACAAATGCATGATTCTCAGTCCACTCAGATTCATTGCTTGTCAATGCTTATAGTGACAAGGTACAATATGGTGCCGAGCGGGGGGTCACCTGCCTTGATAGCAAGTAACAGAAAAAAAACCACCACTGCACTAGGAAAATTTCATTGAGCAGCACTCATCAAATGATGCCAATGGCACTGGAGCAACTAAGGGTTCACTGATCATTTACATGCTTGCAATTCTACACACATGGTGGACCAGTAGAGATGTCAACTACAGTACATACCAAGTAATGAGAGATGCAAAGTATATTATTCAATTTATTACCTGCCCTTCACCAGCAGGTCCTGGGGCATGTGTGGCCAATTCCACAATCTTTTCATCTCTACAAAGGTGTGATCAAGTTAGGCTTGTGGAAATTTTACCATTATGTGCATTACATTATTTTGCCACATCATCAGCAAATCACAGAAACATCCATATGTATCACAGAGGCAGACACATTGCTCCACTGTCCATACAAAAGTGTCCATTCTCATATGTCTGGAACCAAGTGGTGGTTTAAAGAAAAGACAATATGAGATTTATTGCAGAGGTCTCTTTCCAATATGGAACTGTAAAGCCTGCATGTAAACATTGTTTGTTAAATTTGTGTCCCAGGGGAAAAGAAAGGGCCAGTGAACCAAAACGCCACATCACTGAATAACATTTTCCTGCAGTTCAATGCATTTATTGAATACCCACGATACAAGCATACAGCAGTACCTGGCAGTATTTTAAACTACTACACATTCATACATATTCAGCACTTGCAATGAACTGTAGGTGAACTTGCCTGTGATCCTGTTTGATTTGTAGACTGCCATTTGATTCAGAATTCTGAAGGCTGCTACATTTCATATGTCAGTTTACCAAGCACCTGTTCAGTTGCCCCTAATTATTGGTACGCAACTCAAGAATTTGCTGCTTTCAAAGACTTTCACTGATGTCTTGCCAAGCAACAAGCTATAACCATTCCTAATTTAGGTTGGAAAGACTGCAGTCCTATAGCCATACAACTACGTAGTCCTTCTGTCTTAACAGCCCAACACATCCTTTCACTCTTCTTGATCCACACTGCTCAGTGGTCCAGAAATCTCCTGTCCCCTGAAATGACTCAGCCCTTGCTATTCCTTATGCCTCACTTGCTCCCTTCAAAACCTTCCTCAAAACTTTTCTGGAGGGCCTTTGGAACAATTCCCTAGTCCTGATACCCTACTGTAACTAGGCTGAAATATTGAAATAATGGCACTGTTTACCCCTTCCTCCATTTTCTTCCTTCTGCTTATGTTTAGACTGTAAGTCCTCCAGGGAAAGGACCAGCCAAATCTGTTCTAATTAAAGTACCACTTACATAGATGCCAAATGTATTAATACCACTGCTGTTGATAATGCTAATGATGATAGTTATGTACTCTCAGCATCCACATACACTTTCCCTGAGAATAAGCCCTTTGCATATACAGTGGAACCTCGGGTTACATATGTCCTCCTTATGAACGCTTTGGGTAACAAGCTCTGCTAACCCAGAAGTAGATGCTCCTGGTTGCGAACTTTGCCCCGGGATGCGAGCAGTAGTCAGGCAGCAGCAGCAGGAGGCCCCATTAGCAAAAGTGCGCCTCATGTTAAGAACGGTTTCAAGTTAAGAACGGACCTTCGGAACGAATTAAGTTCATAACCAGAGGTACCACTGCAATAGGTTTTACATTGAGCTAAAAATGTATGGGATTGTACTGCAAGTCTTTTTTCCTCTAACATCTATACTGGTTAACACTTCTGTAAAATAGAACATTATTAATAGAACATTCCATCATTCTTTCGCTCCATTTAGGTGTTATGGACAATGCTTGGGGTGGTATTCAACTAAATAATTGCACAAATGGCGGCTTCCTGTTTCCAGTGCACCAGAAATGGACTCTCTCCCAACACCAATAAAGCTGGGGGGATTTCATTATCTGCATTTCTCTTTGGTTGAAAGAGGTACCAGGCTCTTGCCTGCAGTTTGCCTGGCGGTCTGTCACTTGCTTCCCCATGGAATGAGAGGGCAGGCAAAGGCACTGGGTGCATGGAGCACTCGTGACCCCCCCCCCATCCCGTTCCTGGAAGCACGGGTTATCCTGTTAATTGGATTCTAATTGGAGTAAACTACAGGTGCGTGCCAGACGATGAGACAAGAAACTGCAAAAACAACCCAGCTACAAGGATGTAAAAGGTTTGGACTGAGAGATTTCATTTGGTGAAAGAGAGAACGGAGGGAGGGGAGCCCACAGTCTGCTTCTTTAAAGTTTTTCTCTACATTTATGATACGGCAACCCTCCCTGGGAATGCAAGTTTTATTAAAAATATCTGCACAAGTGAGGACAGAAGAAATTGGAATATAACATGGAATTTAACAAAATAGGACCTGTGTGTGTGAGAGAAAGGAACAGAGGGAAGGCAGGGGAGAGAAATTCTATGCTTTGAAACATAGAGCAAAATCCTCCCTAACCTCCATTATCCAAAGGAATGTATTTGAGATAATTGGCGATAAATCAGCAGTAGGGAGCAAAGGAGTCTACCAGCTGCGGGAATCGAAGTTTTTGGATTAACCATCTGCAGTCTGGGTTCAGACCATTCTTCCTAGGCTGGAAAAATGGTGAAGATGACTTGTTTACTAGAAGCCGAATCACAGGATGAAGTGATGCAGCGACTTTTGGAAACTGTGAGATAACAGCTTCTCCTGGGGTATGATGGGGACCATCAACAGGAATGAAGGCTACAACACCATATATGGATGGGAAAACACCAAGAAGAAAACTGTCACACGCAAGAAAGAATAAGGATTACAGCTAAAGTTCCTCACTTGAAACTTTATAAATTATCGATTATACCAACACGAATAGAAATCACAAGATTGTAGCTGTTGTACAGGGGATTATTATAGCTGAATGGAAATTATTAAAATTTTGGAATGCAGAAAAAAAGGAGAAGAATCAACTCATCAACTCTAGCATGCAAGGGGGCCAGTTTAATTAAATCATATAATTTGACAGTTGAATAATTGGCATTAGTAATTGTATTAATTGGATAAAATTGGTATTGCTATAATGAAGCTGCTATTGGAACAATATTGGAAAATCAGTAATTTTTTAATGTATTTTAAAAAAATAATGCACAAATGGAACAAATCCCACTCAAAAATCCCAATGGGAGTTCCTCCTTCTGCTCCTCTATACATGCCCCACACCAATCCCAAATTGACTTCAGAGGGTTGGGGGAACCCCAGAACAGATTTAGGGGCCAAAAGGGAGAGAATGTTTCATCTGCACAAGGAAATATCACTGATTTCATTAAAATTATATATAATGGCTATAAGGTTACTGGTAGATTTCAAGTTGAGCTAATTTGTTACCTCATTTTTTCCATGTTGGGTTTAGGTGGTGTGCTACTACTAGTTGATGAGAATCCATTGTCACTATCAGAAGAATCTCCATACCGTCGAGAAAGCCAGTCTCTCAGTGGTCTGTGGAGAAGGTAATATTGGGTCAGCAACATCCAGCTTCTTAGGGCAAATTTTAGAACACAAAAATAAAAATTTCCTCAACACAGAAGTGAAATATAAAGGACTGTTTTTCTCTCTCTCGTCCTGAACACACCTGATGAAGGGAATGGCCATGAAAAACTTGTTAGGTGCCAAACCTAACTTGGACTTCGGAGTCATATCATTTCTATGGCAAGGCAATTTGTCAATTGAGAACCATTCAATGTTCTGAAACACAGAAAAGAGATTCCTTATATTACACATAAATAATGGACAGGGATAAGAATCTGAAATAACATTGCACCTAGTCAGAAAACAGCATTCTTTGCCATCTCTAGAAAATCACTGATTAAAATTCAGTTCTATATGTTGCACACCCACCAAAAACAGAAAACTCGGAATATCCCCCCTCAACTGCAAAAAAAACTTAATGTACTGCAATTTCTTCCTAGATGTTGATCTGGTTCAAACATAACACTAAACCATGTAGATAATGTTAACCATAATTAGTAAGCCATGGTTAAAGCTGAGGTGTCTGGCAGACAAACTTTGGTTTAGTACATCACAGAATAGAGAGCAGCTAAGCCTTAAGAGCAGTCATGATTTTGTTGCCACACTTCACCCAGGGTTCTGTAGTTTTTGGACCATGAAGGCATCTTAACCATGGTTAAGGACATCCAGATTTACACATAACACTAAGTTATGATAATTGCTAACTAAGGTTTATAAACCAACTACAAAACTTGTTTAACTGGCAACCTTTATCCTTAGGTAATAAAAGTTAAGCTGAAAGGCTTGGTTCACACATAATGCCAGCCCGTGGTTTAGTGTTATGTGCAAACCAGACCATTTAGACTGCAGATCACCCCTAATATGCATGTTGCCTTGACCCTCTTCTATGTTCTTTGTCTACAGTTTTCAAAATGTGCTAAGTGCCTATGGAATCAGGTTCCCCCCCAACCCCAGGGCCTGGACTTCATGAAAGTAGGCCCAATGGGCAATGAAAGTAAAAAATGGAGCATACAAGTAATATATCATGAGAAAACAGCATTTAGCTGTTTCAAAATGAATACTTCCATGTGACTCTAACAAACAAGACAACAATATGATGCTGGTGTCCTGCATACCAGAACGGTGCACTAGAGAAGGACTCCTTAGAACATTTGACCACTGCTTTAGTCCTGCATAAATCATTATTTTCTCAATACCCAATAATTTGATCAGACCTTACAAAAAAAACACGCATGTAAGTCTATTTACCCGAATCTCTCTCCTTGTTTTGGGATTAAATTTTGTGTCCTTTGGAATTCCTGGAATGATGTACAAGCGTGCCAGCTGATCATTTATTCGCAATTCAATATAGTCATCTTTATTGATGTAATCTTTTATATCAAATCCAGTTTCTTCAAATACCTGAAAATACACAGGCCAGAGTAAAAAATTGCATTTGCATTTTAGCTGCTGAGCAACTAATTATTTCACTTTATAGTTCAAAGTAATGAAAAAGTTGACTAATACTTTTCACTTGGGGAACTATATGTGAGTGAAAATACAAGCTCTTCACTACAGCTTTAAAAAAATATATGAGATTCTCTTAAGAATCAAACATACACTGCAAACCTCTCCAAAATATTTAACAATCTCTACAGCAAGTTTTGACAAATAAAAAACTTTACAATAGGGTAATTGCACATCTTATAAATATACTGAAGAGCCCAAAATGAAAAGAGTAGGTGTATCCTTTCTCAATTTTAGCATAATATTTATTACAGATATTTCTACACTGCTTTATATGCATGCATCTCAAAGCATTTTCTCAATACAAGACACAATTTAGAGAAATTTGATGCTTCCAGTAGCTGGAAATCTTTTTCTCTGAATCATCCACTATTGTTAATGCTATCCCCTTTAGCAGTTTTTAAACTGTTTCTGGGAATCCTGTACATCCTTAGAAGCTCATCAGGGTTTCCGCTATGAAATCAATGCTAGCAAACAAGCATCCTTGAAAGACAGTTTGTTCACAGCCACCTTCTCTTCAAGTGTGTAGGAAAGCACTGAATATGTTCTAGGTCATACCCTTCATGATCACTGGGAAAACCCTGCACAAAAAGAGCTTCTAAGCTCTCTGCCTTGTTTTCAGGCTCTTGGAGTATCCTGTGAGATCTTAAAAGCTCTCTGCCTTGTTTGGGGTGAGGTGAGGTAGGGGGTAAGACTCATACGGCACTAGTTGGGTCAGGAAAGTTGTAATTACACATGTTAAAAGCACGAAAGCTGTGAGTTACCTATAACATCATCCAATTTTAATCAAGAGAAGAACTATAACCTATTTATTACATTGGCTATATAGAAAATCTTAACACATATAATGTCATCTATGAATTTAAAATACTTTTCATACTTTTCATGCTTCATATTAATTCCAGAGAATATTTATCCAGGTAGGGGATTATAGAATTCCCTCTGTTGTCTCTCACTCGCAGTACTAAAAATGACAGCAAGCAACTCAAAAACCCATTGGGGGGAAGTTACTCAAGATGACATGCATTGCGATCCTGTATGTTTACTTTGTCCTTCACCAGAAAAGCACAACAAGTTTTTATTTTATGTTGAGAAAGGGAAACTGGTTACATAGCAGGAAAAGCAATCAAGGAGGCTGTCCATAAAGCAAGCCTTGCCCTACAACAACCAGTTTCCCTATCTTATGCCACTTGGCACAAAGTATGACCAATATATAAACAGCATTAATACCTCTTCTTTAAAGTAATTCTTACATAACTGTGTACAATATTATTGGACTGAATGTCAATGAATGCAAAGGAATGGCAGCAACAACAACGTAAAAAGTTATACCCACGTTTGTCATATATCAGGGGACATAAAAATCACCACCTGATAGAGAAACACTAATATGGTACATGCACTTGAGGCACATAGGAAAATGTCAGAGACATCGTTTTGAGCATAAAAGCAACTCAGTCACCTCTCTAGCAGCACAGTCGTGTGGAGCTTCCTCTTTATTCACTTTCCCTTTTGGAAATCCCCAGCCAGATTTTGCTAAATAACCCTGGACCAGCAGCACCTGCAAAATTTAAGAAGTAAATTCAAGACATAATTAAGCACTTAGAAGAAGAGAAGTAGTTGGGGGGCATAAAATTGTGTTAAGCACCAGTGGGATTGGGAAAGTTTCTTATTTACAAGAACGATACACCAAAATAAATGGTTGAGAAGGAAGAAAATCCAGCACACATTCTTTTCTTACAGTGAGGGAAAGAATCTCAAACGATATATATTATTCAATTGTAAAACTAGTATTTACATTAAAAGGTATCGTTTAGGAGGTTTTGAAATAAGTCACACCTAATGATTTTAATGTTAAAATCTAAATCAATATTAATTCCATTTTCCAAGACATAAAAAGAAATCCTTCAGATCAGTTTCACACTTACATTTTCAAGGCTCTCATCGAGAATAATGGCACCATAGGTTGGCACTCCCATTTTGTATTCTTTCCATTCATCTAAAACCCTCTGCACATCTTCACCTTGAGGCAGTAAAAAAGGACAATGACTGAAAAGTATAGGAAGTCAAGGAAATTCACTGCACCAGGACACACGTTTTCACTCCTCAAATCATGTTTCCTTTCTTTCTTTCTTTGCCTCCAGCAAATCATAATCACTGACATTAATGAGGGAACCTTCACACCACCGAGCTTTAACACCAGTGGGTTGGTTTTTCTTAAGAACTGCCATGGGAATAATTGGGGGGACGGGGGACGGACCTGATATGTTAAGTCACTTGCCTTGTTGCCTGTGAAGAATCTTGAGGCACTTTAAGTTTGCATAGGGATGCTTTCAGAGTCTGAAGCACCTATCTGAAACACGTATTCCACCACCTTAGAGCTATACAGTGGTGCCTCGCAAGACGAAATTAATTCGTTCCGCAAGTTTTTTCTTCTTGCGAGTTTTTCGTCTTGCGAAGCACGGTTTCCCATAGGAATGCATTGAAAATCAATCAATGCGTTCCTATGGAGACCGTCCGGGGACAGAGGGGAAGCGCCGCTCTGTCCCCTCTTTTGAAGCAAGGGGCGGCGGGGAGAAGCGATCTTCTCCCCGCAGCCCCAGGTCCGGGGACAGCGGGAAGCGCAGCGCGTCTTCCCCGCTGCCCCCGGACTTCTTTTGAAGCAAGGGGCGGCGGGGAGAAGCGATCTTCTCCCCGCAGCCCCAGGTCCCGGGACAGCAGGAAGCGCTGCGCTTCCCGCTGTCCCCGGAGCTTGCGGGGGAAGCTTCGTTTTGCGAAGCAAGCCCATAGGGAAATTCGTCTTGCGAGGCAACTCGAAAATGAAAAAACCTTTCGTTTTGCGAGTTTTTCGTCTCGCGAGGAGTTCGTCTTGCGGGGCACCACTGTATCTCTGTCACTTGCCTTGTTGCCTGTGAAGAATCTTGAGGCACTTTAAGTTTGCATAGGGATGCTTTCAGAGTCTGAAGCACCTATCTGAAACACGTATTCCACCACCTTAGAGCTATACAGTGGTGCCTCGCAAGACGAAATTAATTCGTTCCGCAAGTTTTTTCTTCTTGCGAGTTTTTCGTCTTGCGAAGCACGGTTTCCCATAGGAATGCATTGAAAATCAATCAATGCGTTCCTATGGAGACCGTCCGGGGACAGAGGGGAAGCGCCGCTCTGTCCCCTCTTTTGAAGCAAGGGGCTGCGGGGAGAAGATCGCTTCTCCCCGCTGCCCCTTGCTTCAAAAGAGGTCCGGGGACAGCGGGAAGTGCAGCGCTGTCCCCGGACCTCTTTTGAAGCAAGGGGCGGCAGGGAGAAGCGATCTTCTCCCCGCAGCCCCAGGTCCGGGGACAGCGGGAAGCGCAGCGCGTCTTCCCCGCTGCCCCCGGACTTCTTTTGAAGCAAGGGGCGGCGGGGAGAAGCGATCTTCTCCCCGCAGCCCCAGGTCCCGGGACAGCAGGAAGCGCTGCGCTTCCCGCTGTCCCCGGAGCTTGCGGGGGAAGCTTCGTTTTGCGAAGCTTCCCCCGCAAGCTCCGGGGACAGCAGGAAGCGCTGCGCTTCCCGCTGTCCCCGGAGCTTGCGGGGGAAGCTTCGTTTTGCGAAGCAAGCCCATAGGGAAATTCGTCTTGCGAGGCAACTCGAAAATGAAAAAACCTTTCGTTTTGCGAGTTTTTCGTCTCGCGAGGAGTTCGTCTTGCGGGGCACCACTGTATCTCTGTAAACTGGCAATGAGGGCACTAGTCTTTAAAACTACACAACCTAAGCTATGAAAGGGGAATGGGTCAGATACACGGCATGGCTAAATTTACAGATCAATGAGCTAGCAGTACAAGCTGGCCAGTGTCCTTTAGGGTAGGATGTGTTCCTGGTGCCCTGAAGGGGCAGTCGTGAGGCCCAGTTCGAGAAATCATCACTGAATCCTGTCAGGCAAAAGGCCCATCTAGTCTACTGTTCTGTTATCACAGTGGCCAAACAGTCCACCAGCACTCTCTTGGTTACAGATTAATCTCAGTCAGCTTTGGGGTCAGAAAACTGCCTTGTTTCCCTTCTTGATGACCTATGCAAGTAGATGGGCAGAGGAATATTCCGTCTGGATCGTCTCTGTGGGTTGGGAGGGTTCTGCTCTATCATATTTCCCTGCAAGGCAACTGCGTTCCTCAGATCGGGCGCTGCTGAGAGTACCGTACGCCCCAGAAGCACACCTAGCTTGTCCTATAAATGGGTTTTAACGTTATAGCTTCAACCACTCTGTGAATTTTGCAGTCTAAAAGTAGTATATACCGTATTTTTCGCCCTATAAGACGCACTTTTTCCCCTCCAAAAATGAAGGGGAAATGTGTGTGCGTCCTATGGGGCGAATGCAGGCTTTCGCTGAAGCCTGGAGAGCGAGGGGGGTTGGTGCGCACCGACCCCTCTCGCTCTCCAGGCTTCAGGAAGCTATCCGCTAGCCGTGGGAGACCCAGCTCTCCCAGGGCTAGCGGAGAGCTTGCCAGCACTCAGAAACTTGGGGAGCGCTGAGCTCCGCACGTCGCAAGCTTCGGGATTAGAGCAGCGCTCCGCTAGCCCTGGGAGAGCCGCAGGTCTCTCCCACGGCTAGCGGAGACCTTGCCAGCACCCAGAAGCTTGGGGTGCACTGAGCTCCCACGCCCCAAGCTTCGGGATTAGCGCAGCGCTCCGCTAGCCCTGGGAGAGCCGCGCGGCTCTCCCACAGCTAGCGGAGACCTTGCCAGCACCCAGAAGCTTGGGGCGTGCTGAGCTCCGCACACCCCAAGCTTCGGGCTTAGCACAGCGCACCTGGGGGGGGAAATAATTTTTTCCCCTTTATTTCCCCCCAAAAAACTAGGTGTGTCCTATGGGCCGGTGCGTCCTATGGGGCGAAAAATACGGTAAATCATAGCACTTCTTTTTAAAAGTCTCTGCCTAAGAGTCTGGCATGCAGCAGTAAGAAGCCTAATGATCGGCTGTGGCCAGGCAGGTGAGAAACAACAGCTTAAAGTAATTTTAGAATGCATGCTACCCCCACCCCAGAAAAAGCATGAGCTGATTGGCATTTTCCAGTTTTACATGCATTCATTACATAGCAACAGGAACCACAAAAATCAACAGAATCTACTTGTAATGCCTCCAGGCCAGAGCTGTGCATGCATTCCAACAAAGGGCACTCCTGCACAAACCAATTTCCCCATTCATTTCTGTAGAAAGGATAGCCCACTCTACATTAACAATGAGTGAAATTCTGTGCCATTCCCACCTCCAATCACATAGAAATTGTGTAATAAGCACATTTTAAAAAAAAAGTAACAGAAAGCACACATAAATACGTGCAGCAGTGGTTAATGTGAAGAACTTCATAAATTCCAATTCTGGAGATCCCTTGCCTTAAAACCTAATCAGAATGATTCCAAAAGAGGTTACTCTCAAGTGTCTCATGACACAGGTAAATTGCCAGGGCACCTGACATCTCTAGGTAGGGTTGAGAAATACTTTTATCTGAAACTCTGGAGAGCAGCTGCCAGTCAGTGTAGACAACAGTGAGCTAAATGGGCAAATAAGAATAATAGTCTGTTCTCAGTATGAGGCAGCTTCCTGGATGGCACTCATGAACACAGTTTCACCACACATAGTTCACCAGACTACAAAAAGACACAGTAATACAGAAAAGGATATCAGCTTTAGCAAAATCTCTTATCCCACACTGAGGTAATCCTGGTGTGTTCTGCATGTAGAAATCCAAGTAAAACCAATGGGCAAGCTCAATCTGAAAACACACTCGAATGGCATTGTCCCGTTCCTCGCTGGGAATGTGCAGAATAAATCGACTGTAGGGAGGGGAAAAATAATTTTATGAACCAGTCACTGAAACATCTAAAGCACAAAGAACTCCTAAATTACAAAAACAGCAAGCGCAAAGTCAATACGTTTTATTTGAAAAGGACCACACATATTTGAAAAGAAGCCACAGATAAATTTCAAGACATGTATTCAAGATCTGGGACATTTTAGTGACAAACTCCCATCAGCCACCATGAGATTAGAATCCTTAAGCTTCATGCATATGAGTAAATACTATGGTTTACATAGGACCTTCAAATGTTTTCAGCTCTCCATGATTCAGCACCACCGCCATGAACTTCACTTGAAAGCTTTGAAGGGGTTATAAAAATGCAGGAATTGTCAGGATGTTTGTAATATTTGACAATACATATTTTTTTATTTTACTTAATACACTTGTATACTGCCTTTTCATAACTTAACGTGTATTACAATGACTGCTAATAACAGATAAAAATGCAATGCAAGACTAAGATAAATCTAGCAACAAAAGCTAATGAACTAAGGCCAAATGAAAAAGATGTGCCTTGCAAACCCTCCTAAAAGCTAGTACAGTGGTACCTCTGGTTAAGTACTTAATTCGTTCCGGAGGTCCGTTCTTAACCTGAAACTGTTCTTAACCTGAAGCACCACTTTAGCTAATGGGGCCTCCCACTGCTGCCGCACCACCGGAGCACAATTTCTGTTCTCACCCTGAAGCAAAGTTCTTAAGCCAAGGTATTATTTCTGGGTTAGCGGAGTCTGTAATCTGAAGCGTATGTAACCTGAGGTACCACTGTATAGGCATCTGAGTGAAGACGTTCAACAGGCTTGCATTACTTGTGTAAAAGCCTTGCTTCTGGCCATTATGGTTCTTACTTTGTGTGTAATAGGTAGCTGAAGCAGAGAGCATTTAATGTTTGAAGCTCACATACATACTAGGTGGATGAAGAGAGGCTCTTTGTGAGATACATAATTCTAGTTTTATTATCAAATAAAAGCTGTAGCCTCAGTTGAGTGCATATTTTCTCAGAAAAGTTGCTGGATTGGTATTTTTATATCAGGTTTTAGTGTTTTAACGAAAACACTTTGGGGATGCAAATAAATATTTTTAATTTATTGGTTAATTTTATTTGTATTTCTTCCTACAACTTAAACCAAGCGAAGAGAAAGGACTTTTTGGGAGCTGTTTTCATTTTGACCAAAAACCAGGTGAGTTTCATGTTGCAGTATTATCCAGCAACAAGTTGATTTAAGGTCAAAAACTCATAGTGAGTTCTGTAACAACTGGATTGGTTATAAATGGACTTTCATGTTATTAATTTGATTCAATATTTTATTAACTATGAGGTTTAATCAATTAAATATGAATAAGCAAAAAAAAATAATCACCACTATTCTGAAGCTAAAGGCATACTTTGGGTGAGATCCAACATCATGCATGCCCCTGGACACAATGGGATTTCCCCTTCCTCTCCTCCTCCTTTTGCCCTAGCAATGGTCCCGGTTTAAAAAGCCAGGATAAAATCATTCAAATTGGCCACCACATCAAAGTCTGACATGAATCTGTTGGTTTGTTTCATGGCTGGACTTCTTACTTACACAGAGTAACTGTTTTTATCCTGCAACCCTCATGACACTGTTCATTGCAACTCGATGGGTAAGGTAAGGACTAGGTGTGGCATAGAGTTTGTACAGAGTTCCTTCTGACATGCCCTATTTTCTCAAGCTCAGTTTCCTATCTCAAATAAGGGAGAAAGTATTTTAGACTGAAACTGGTGTACCCACCTTAGGAAGAAGAACCCCAAATTTATGAAGTCTAAGCATCATTTAACACCCTTGTATCTCATCTAACAGGTTCAATCTGACAATAATTGCCAGATATTTAATTTTTGCATGCCTGGGGCTTCTCATCTCACTTAATAATATTAGATCATTGAGAAATCATTATTGTACAACAGATAGGGGTTAGCAAAGAAGTTAATTCTGGAATTTAATAACTGATCCTGGATGGTTGAGCATTCTTCTGGATAGCAAGAACTCAATAAATTTGCTGGGAAATACCAGGCTGGGAGCACAGAATACATTTACAGGCACATGCCAAGATGAGGAGGAACAGCTGACATATTTTACTGGATTCTCTCCCTTTGACATTGCCTTAACATGCAAACATTAAGTGGTATGAAAGCAAAATGATGTGAAAAGCATTATCTACCGTATTTTTCACCCTATAGGACGCACTTTTTCCCCTCCAAAAATGAAGGGGAAATCTGGGTGCGTCCTATGGGGCGAATGCAGGCTTTTGCTGAAGCTTGGAGAGTGAGAGGGGTCGGTGCGCACCAACCCCTCTCGCTCTCCAGGCTTCAGGAACACACCCGCAGCCTAGGCAGCCCTGCGGGAGGTCCCGCAGGGATGTCTAGGCTGTGGATAGCAGCCTGCCGCCCAGCGCGAGGGGCGCCCTGAAGCAGAGCGCCCCCCGCGCCCAGCAGACATCCGCAGCATGGGGAGCCTTGCAGGAGTTCCCCGCAAGGCTCCCCACGCTGCGGATAGCAGCCTGCTGCCCAGCGCGAGGGGCGCCCTGAAGCAGAGCGCCCCCCGCGCCCGGCAGACATCCGCAGCGTGGGGAGCCTTGCAGGAGTTCCCCGCAAGGCTCCCCACGCTGCGGATAGCAGCCTGCTGCCCAGCGCGAGGGGCGCCCTGAAGCAGAGCGCCCCCCGCGCCCGGCAGACATCCACAGCGTGGGGAGCCTTGCAGGAGTTCCCCGCTGGGCTCCCCATGCTGCGGATAGCAGCCTGCCGCCCGGCGGGCAGGGCGCCCTGATGCAGAGCGCCCCTCGCGCCGGGCAGACATGGGCCAGCCCCACAAGCTCGGGGGACAGCAGGGAGGCGCAGCGCCGCCATCCCGCTGTTCCTCGACCTGGTTCGGTTTCCCCGACCTGCTTTTGGGGGGGAAATAAAGGGGGGGAATTCCTTTATTTCCCCCCAAAAGAACTTGGTGCGTCCTATGAGACGGAGCGTCCTATGGGACGAAAAATACGGTACTTTTTCTCCACATTTCAGTGTGTTGTCAGAAGCAAAACTGGTAAATAAGCTGGCAGCCCTACTTGGTAAAAGCAGCATTTCCAGAGCAGCAGTCCCTTTGATATTCTCTCTTGCCTATCTACCCTTCTCTCTCACCTTCCACACCATCTCATTACGTTTCAACACTTTGTGGATGAGTTCTCCCTCTGACTGCTATCCTGTTGGTAAACCAAGTACCGTTATCCTCCATACAGATCCACTAAATGGGGGCAAAACTGGATCCCTACAGTGTATCCAAAAATTGTGTTTCTGTTTTTAGAGGGATTCCCCCCCCCCACAAAAAAACAACAACAGTAGTGGTTGAGATCTGCACATGTGAACTGCCCTCATACTATGTCTGAACAGCAGCAGTAGAAAGCAGTGCCCAGATGCCAGATCTGGGTGTTTTAAAGCTGCTTGTTTCCTTTTGACACCAGACCCAAAAAGGGGAAATGGGGGTGGAATCTGACTTGGAGGTAACAGCAAGTGCACCTCTACCAAGTCCAACATGACCGCTCCCTAAAAGGATCCTTCAAAACTGTCCCTTCACAGTTAAAAATGCCATGGAAGGAGGCTTCTCTATTTTCACAAATGTTGGAGGATATGCCATAATGCTCCTGGGAAGCCACAAAACAGACTTGGGAAACGTTTTTCATATATATATGATAAACATGCACTGGACTACAGGGGTACCTCTACTTACGAACGTGATCTGTTTCGGGGTGCCATTCGCAACCTGAAAAGTCTGTAAGTAGAGCGCTGCTACTGAGCATGCACAAAGTGCAATAGAACACCTCCGGGTTTGCCCAACCAGAGGTATGACTGTACAGTACACTGTAAAAGACGTACAGGGTGGAACTAGGCTAAAATGAAAGTTATAGATGCTGAGGTATAATAATTCCATCAAACTGCACATGCTATGTGTACACTACAATAACACCAAAAGTCTAACAAAACTATTTACAAAACCACCTATTGTCAAAACACATTGTGGATGTTACTTCAAAAACAGTAGCTATACTGACTTATGCTGCAAAATGACTACCTAATTTTCATTTCATAACTTCATAGCGGCATGAACTTTCCATTTTAAAATTTGGGAACGTTTTTGTGTGTGTATGTGATCTTCAGGTGAAGGGCGGTATAGAAAATCAATCAATCAATCAATCAATCAATCAATTAACTGTTGTGGACGACACATTTCCTTAACCCTAATCCACAAAAATATGCATCATTTCAGTGCTACGTTCAATATATATATATCTGTGCATTGCGCGCGCGCGCGTGTATATACACACACACACACACACATATACATATATATATATATATATATATACACACACATAGTCTCGCACACAGACACGCGTCGTAAGAGCGCGCGCACTTTAAAGCCGCCTATACAACCGACGACTCCCTCTCCCTCCCCGCCACTTGGGCTTATAGCTAATTAACCGGCACCACCAATTTCTGGGCAATTCTGAGCCGCGAGATTCTAAGCCTGGCGGGACTTTTAACTGAGGGAAGGCGACGCGGTCTCTCTCTCGGGTCCCGCCTGAAGGGCGGCCGCCTCTCCGCCAGCTCCCAGAGGAGGAGGAAGCCGGGGCTTCGGGCGCTGCTGACCCCCGGGAGGTCTCGCTCCGGCCCTTCCCCACAGCCGGCCGCCTCCCCGCTTGTGGGGGTGGAGACGTTAATACCTGCACAGGTCGTCCAGGACGCCGCTGGGAATCTCGGCCCGCTTGGTCTCCATGGGGAAGCAGCGCGGCTCATCCCGACTCCGCGGGGCCCACAGCGCCGCGCGAGACGGACCTTAAAAGTGGAGGGGGGGAGCGAGCGAGAGGGGAAACGAAACGAGGCGAGGCGGTTGGAGGCGGGACTACGCCGTTTCCGTCCCGTAGGAAGGAGGAGAGGGTGCCAGCGAGCCAATCGTCTCTCTGTTTTTAGTAAAGAGAGGCGGCGGGGTGGGCAAGGACCCTTGCTTCTCTCAACCAACCGCCGCGGCGAAAGGAAAGGAATGGACTAATCGGCCTGCCCGCTGCTCAAGACGGACAGCGGAGATAGCCAGTTAAGTCGGCGAAGGACCGTGAGCGACGGGCGGGGCGACGAAAGAGGAAGGAGAGGAAGGGCTCAGCACCCAGGGAAACGAAAGAAACGTTAAAGCTGCGCGTTAATAAATAAATAAATCAGATTTTAAAAAAATAAAAATAGGGGGCGGAGCTTTCCAAAATGAGAGCCGCCCAGGCTCAAACCCGCCTGGCAGTCACACCCCGTAACCTGGAAGCTCTTTCCCCCTTGCCCGATTCCGGCTTATGTGGGTTGCTCAGGAACTCTGCGCGCTCTGCACATGCTCAGGGGATATGGGTAGATAAGTGAGAATTTCCCAAAACCAGGCAGCTCCTTATCAGCTTGTGATCTGAGCTTCTTGGGTAATTCTCAGCCCCTCCATATGAACACGAGTCAGATTTGTAGCCCGATTCTGCGCGGGGTTGGGCCCCTCCAGCTCCGTTGATTTCTACGACTTCACGCACGTCTTAAGGCCTAGGATAGATAGCGTGAGAATATCAAAGCCCATTTGCTGAACCTACCCCATAATGCGAATGCATTTTCTGATACTTCCAGAGCTCCGCATATAAAGCTAGATCACTCAAAGGGTAGTAAAAAGCTAACAGGCTTATTGTTCAAAACAAAGGCCATGGCAAACTTGTGTTAGGCAATAGTTTTAATAATATAATACGGAACATAAATCAATATATTTTTTTTGCAAAGCTTCTGAGCATTACAACACATCTTGTGCTTCTCTGTGACATCTTCAATTCTAATACAGTGGTACCTCGGGTTAAGTACTTAATTCGTTCCAGAGGTCTGTTCTTAACCTGAAACTGTTCTTAACCTGAAGCACCACTTTAGCTAATGGGGCCTCCCGCTGCCGGAGCACGATTTCTGTTCTTATCCTGAAGCAAAGTTCTTAACCTGAAGCACTATTTCTTGGTTAGCGGAGTGTGTAACCTGAAGCGTATGTAACCTGAAGTGTATATAACCCGAGGTACCACTGTATTGTTTTGCCATTTTAAAATCCACTTTGCCAACATCTGTTGTCCAAAAGAGAGAAGTTACTAAAGACAGCAACAGCTTAATTTCAGGTTAAACCTCCGAATCGGCACCAAAAAATACAGCAATTTTATCTAACTACTTTTCCCCAGTGTTTTTGTTTTGCAGCCAGTGGATAGAGGGCCACTCTAAGTGTTACGAAACTATTATTGTCGCTCCAAAGAAACTGAACCATTTCTGCCTGGGTTAAAGGGTAGTAAAAAATGTGCCTGCTAGTCATATGCGGCTGTACAGTTTTCCTTTGCTGAGAGGCTCCACAGAGAAAGCCCCACCCCGCAGGCAGCATGAGCAGCCAGCCTTTTATGAACACTCATGATTGTGGTTTTACCATGCAACTTGTTAATACTCCTCTTGTCATCAAAGGGAACTTGTTATTCCACCTTTCGCTAACTGAATGTCTAGATTTATCTAAGACTATGGAGACTTTCAAACAAGAGAGACTTCAATAGTGCAGTCAACTCAGAAGTAAGCCATGCTGAGCTCATCTGCAAAATACTAAACTAAAACGTGGGAATGGGTTTTTGTGACCTTCAGATGAAGGGCGGTATAATTAATTAATTAACTGCTGTGGGCGACACATTTCCTTAACCCTAACCCACAAGAAATGCATCATTTCAGTGCATATATATATTCAGTTCAATATATATTTGTTCATTGCATTCTATGCACAGCATTCTCAGCTGACTTCCCACATAAAAGCATTTCTATACAGTATCCGTTTCAGCCACCAGAGGGTGGCATGCTTTTTTGTTTTTGTTTTGTTTTGTTTTTTTAAGCATTCAGACAATGCCTACAACAACAACAAAGGATAGCCAGACCTTTGAGAAAAAGACAAAAGGCTAGGATGGAGCAAGGGCTCTGAAAACTACAAACTATGAGATTGTAAATAAACCTGTTTTCAGTATTCCCCATCCTGTTAAAAACAAAACCACACATGTTCCCCTGAAAATAACTCACTAACAACCTGTATTTGCTGGTATTAAACTATTTATTTTATCTTATTCATGTATATGCCCCTCTCCCTTCAAGATAGTATCTTTCAAAGATGGCTTATGAGTAAAAACTGTATAACGGTGCAATAGCTATAGCCCCTGTTAGATGGTCCTAATCTCAGCTAAATTGTTTGGTGCAGGCTTATTAACCCATTTTTGCCATTCAAGTTGTTAAATTTCATATTGGTTATCTGGACTGTCAATTCCCTGTGCCCAGTCTGAATACTGACCTTGTTATTTCTTTACAGTTTCATTCATTGGTTGCCTGCCTACAAAGGGTGGCTTCTTGTTTGATTTTGCATTTAGAGGGATACAGTGACAAACCACACACACAATTGTGAAGGACACCTGTGTCAAGCTCCACTTGAAAATACATGGAAGCTGATCCCTGATCAGATACCACTTTGCACTTGCTCCAATTTTAATATATATTTTTGAACAGAGTTATGGAAAATAGCACACTACATTCCAAAACACTCTTTGCCACTGCCTGTAGAGAAATATACGGTAAGCCTTTTTCTGAGAATAATAGAAAGTAATAATAGAAATAGTTGAGTTGAAAGTTTCCAGCAGACCAGAAATAAAATGGCCTTGCCTGCTCCTGTGTTTTTAACCTCAGGTGCATTTGCAAAAGCTTTTCACTGAGTACAGATAAACATCAACAGCTGTTCGAGGCAGGAGAGCAAAGCACTCTTAAAGGCATATCAAAAGCATAAAAATGACTTCAGAGCAACTTTACATGTAGAAATTAAGCTGGCGAGTGGAGACGGAAACAGTGAGCTCTTCACCAGGTTTTGCATGTCATGTTACAGAACTAGTAAAAAAAAGTTGTCAGCATACTAAGTAGGACCTTGATAATGTTCTGCTTCTTGTTCCAGTATCCTAACTCTACAAAGAAATGGGCCAACCCACAGAATCACAGAAGACCAAAAAAAACCAAACCACATGATGCAGAGAGCCATTCTGCCAAATTATGCATTTATATTTGATGCTCTGTGCATACAGTACTATGTGCGTACCACAGGGATTTCAACTATCGTTTTTGTTTTGACACTGAATAGGAATACACGGCACTGGCAGTCAACTTTCAAATACCGGCTGTCTCACAACATGTACTTCCAACACAGCAGCGATGCTGTAATGTCCCTTGTTGAAGGTTTACGATGCCAGCATCAGCAAGCTCTTTAGTTGCTATCAGTCCATCCAGGAGTGCCACTTTTATGCCAAAAACTCCAGATTGTACATAAGCACTACCATTTCAACTGCAAAAGCTGACTCACTGTATACTTGTCGCGTATTACTGGATGCTTGCAAGGAAGTGCTTTTCCTTTCAGTACTTAAAATGCTTCCATAAAATTGCAGAGGATAAATAATAATGGATGGCACATAGGTAAGCCTTCTACTGAGTTCAGCAAATACAGTGGTACCTCGGGTTACATATGCTTCAGGTTACATATGCTTCAGGTTACAGACTCCGCTAACCCAGAAATAGTGCTTCAGGTTAAGAACTTTGCTTCAGGATGAGAACAGAAATCGTGCTGTGGCGGCGTGGCGGGAGCAGGAGGCCCCATTAGCTAAAGTGGTGCTTCAGGTTAAGAACAGTTTCTGGTTAAGAACGGACCTCCGGAACTAATTAAGTACTTAACCCGAGGTACCACTGTATAACCTATGGGAATAAAATACCTACATTCCCCGTTGCAAAATAACAAGAAATCAGTGGAAAATAAAGTTTGGGGAGCAAAGGAATGCAGCATAATCTACAAACTAACAATCTCTTATCTAGGCCTACTTTGTATCTCTGCAGTCCCAACTCTGTAACTTTAGCTCCAGAGATGACTAAAAGGGAAGTGCGGTTGTGGAACTACTACAGTGGTACCCTGAGTTACAAACACCTCAAGTTACAAATGACTCAGGTTACAAACGCTTCAGGTTACAAACTCTGCTAACCTGGAAGAGTTACCCTGAGTTGAGAACTTTGCCCCAGGATGAGAACGGAAATCGTGTGCCGGCGGCACAGCTGCAGCAAAAGGCTCCATTAGCGAAAGCACTTCTCTAGTTAAGAACAGTTTCAGGTTAAGAACGGACCTCTGGAACAAGTTAAGTTTGTAACTAGAGGTACCACTGTACTATCCTTCTCTCTAATTGTGAGCTGATGAGTGCCAACAGACATTTAAATAAAATGGGCCTATTGTGAAACAAGAGGGAGTATTTTTCTGTGTACAGTATAACATGCCCCCATGTATAAGACATGGGGGACTCAAAATTTAGAAAATGGGGGGAGATTGCCCAGAGCTGTTGAGCTTTGGGGGGGGGGGGATGCCTGAAAACGCTCACCCGACTGGCCAACACTTCCGATAGCACATGATGCAGAAGCCTCCAATTCTGTTTCCGATCACCGCCAGCAGCCACCAATTGACTGCCCAAAGCCGCAGCAGTGGCCAATCAACAGCAGCCATTGCCACAGCAAGAAATCACCCACACTAATGCCAGTGACAATCTACTGCTCGCAGAAGGAAACAATCCGCCGTCACCCCTCTGCACTACCCATGTATAAGACGCCCCCAATTTTTTACCATTACCAAAATGCCCTAAATCAGTCCACTGAGCATGTTCAGTGGCCCCAGAATACTCAACGTCTGTTGGAAGCAGAAATGGAAATCAAGCAAGGGAATTGGACAGAAGATAAAATGGATAGAACATGGTGACCCGTATCCACAATGCACACATGACAGACTGCCCTGTTGCATTCTGTGTTTCCTACCTATTTACGGGAAGAATCAGGGTCCAAGTCAACGGTGCTCACCAGAAGATGGCAGCTAGGAGAGCCTGCAGGCAGGGAAGCTCAACATCATTCCCTCTCCACTCAGCAGCCAGACAAGTTAGATGTGGAACAGCTGGAACTAGTTGCAACTTCAGGTGATCTTAAAAAGGCCACCTTCTTATAAAAGAAACTGGATAAAGGGGGTAAACTTAACTATTTACTGAGCGATACTGATGACTTTGTAACTTATAAAGTAGCACTCTATGTGTTGGCAGCTAAGAAGATCAGGAGGAAAGAGCTAGATAAAATAGCGGTCAACTGCAAAGGGGATTCGAATATTTAATTTGGCACATTTTACTAGAAAATCTTCTGCTATTCTATTTGATGCAACAAACAATCTTAGTAGTTGTGACTGTGGTTTATATTGTATGTGTGGTACCTGATGGTTTTTATGGTTATTGCAGTTTTTCCTCTTGTTATTTTTCCGAATGATGCCATGGCCTATATCTAGCGCAATAAAAGTCTATGATGATGACAACGAACTATTTACTGTAGCTTTTCTTCTGGCTAGGAAAGAGTGGATCTAGAAACAGTTTCTTTATCCCTTAGAACTGACCAGCACCCTTCAATGAGAACCAATGTATTATGTAAAATACAGTACCTTACATAATACATTAAAAGTAAAGGTACTGGAAGGGGGGGAAAGCACAATCGGTCAATACCTTTTACTTGGTCAAACTAAAACATTATAAAACAGCAGTCAAGCTTTCAGGTTGACCATAATTCTTAATTGGGATGGATATTAAAGCAAGAGGAGAGAGGGGACAGTGAATTAAAGGGGGGGCAGGGAGACTGAGATGACATGCACACCATAGGATCCAATTCCTAGGCCCTTCGCCCACCCCCAAATAAAATATTTGAGAAGGCCACACCCAAAGTTGATGGACAATGCCATTCAAATAGTGTGCGCCATGCGTGTGATCGATTATGTAGGGTGGGACTTACTCGCTTCCCATGGGCGGAGCCAGTATTTATTTTAGGTGGGAGAGAAGGCTTTATGTGGGGCAATGGCAGATAACCAAGTTATCTGCATTGCAATTGGTCAGTTAGTTAACTCTTTTTATTTATTTACTTGATGGGGGGGCAGCTACCCCTGCCCCCCCAATTCTGTATTCAAGTTGGCACCCCTGACGCACACCACACATTCAAACACATTTAAAACAGTTGGCTCCCCTGCGCCAATCCTAGGAGCTGTGGTTTGTTAAGATTGCTGGGAACTGTAGTTCTGTGAACTACAGTTCCCAAGATCTGGAGGCAGCCTTGTCCTTTACGTCTATGCTGAATGTGAACGCGTGGGTGTGGCTGTGTGCTGTCTCTCTCTCTCTCATGCACGTTGGCAGAAAAGACAGAAAACACCGAGCTGCTATAAATAAGCAAGTCCCCTGCACCCTCGTTCTTACAAGGCCTCAATTTGCAAAGGCCGATGCGTGGAGTTTCAAACGACAGGGTGGGGTGTGTGGGTTTGTGGAAGGAAAAAGCCTTCGACGCCCAACCTTGCTATTCTCCTGCGCCTTTTCTGCGTGGGTCATTCTACCCGGGCTCCCCGCCTCCCCAGCCACGCGAAAGCCCCGTGCCTGGGTGTGGCTCCTTTGCAGAGAATGGAGGCGGAGGGCGGGCTTCAGGGCCGGGCTAGCGCTGACGTTGCCCCCCTATGATGCCGCTGCTGCTGCTCCTGACGTCTCTCCGCCTTCGCTTCCGCGAGCAAAGCAGGCCCGGGTCCGTCGCCAGCTGCTGAGAAGCGCTTTGCATTTGCATTGCGCCTGGAGGAGACTAGAGCCGCTTTCTTTCTCTCTCGGATCCTCTGTCCGAGGGAAGGGGTCCCGCCACCATGACCGCGTCCATGAGGCAGAGGTTCGACAAGTTCCTGCACGAGAAGAACTGCCTGACGGCCGTGCTGGAGAAAATCGAGAGCAGGACTGGCGTGAACAGGTCCTTCATCGCCATTGGTAAGGAGCGGCGTCTCTCCTCCGTGATGCCGTCTCTCTTTTTCCCCTCCTCTGTTCCAAAACCTCCCCTGCGACCCGCGCTGTTCTCCCCCGTCCTCCACCCACAACCAAACATCACGTCGATTGTGATCCTGCGATGTTCTCCAAAACGATGAAACTGGAGGTCATTTCTGAAAGGGAAGAGAGGAAAGAAGCCCTTTGTTTTGTTACGGCCCCGACGGCCCTGCATTTATTTCTTTTTAATCCTCTCGTTTGGTCTGAAGCGTTTGCATCTGGCATCTCAACGCCAAAATGCAAAGCAGCCCGTAAATGTTCTTAGCACTGAAACAGACGCTTTGCATAATAAGGGAGTATCCAGTCTCTCTCCCCCCCCCCACGCATTCTCCACCCTAGCTTGCTTCGCAATAATGGGAGTGAAAGCTCCGTTTCGGCCCCCCCCCCCGCTAGGATGCCAGGGGTCCTGGGTAGTGGGGCGAAGAGATTCTGGGCCTCTAATTGCAATTAGAGATCATACTAGACAAGAATTTCAAAAAGCATGGGGGAAATGCAGAGAATGATTCACAAAACAATGCCCTAAAATTCATACCTGGACTTGTTTTGATTAATGTCTGCAGGAGACACTGGATATTTAAGTTTTAATTAGGAAAATCTTAATAATTATTCATAAAGGAAACAGCTTTTAAGAAGTAAATAAGGATGCCAGAAACAGGAAAAAGGAAGTCTTTTATTTGGTTGTTTGTATTGTTGTACACTATGCTTGTTGTTTGTTATGGTTGTGTCTGATGGGGGTGGATTTCTGTGTTGGGGGGGTGGGGGTGTTGTGTTATGTTGTAAATAAAATTTCCAATAAAAAAAATATTAAAGAGAAGAAGAGGAGGAGGAGGAGATTCTGGGCCTCGGCACCTGCCTCTCTCCCTCTCCCTCTTGGGCGACATTTATGGCAGGAGAAGGCGCATATTAGGCACCGTGTCCAAGGAGGGGGGGGAGAGCAGGAGGTGGTGCGGGAGTCTCAGCCCTTGGGATTGAATGTCCAGCAGCAGCAGCCGCTGTAAAACGGGCTGGTCTCAGGTTACAACAGTCCAGCTCATTTCCCCGCCTCCAGCTTCATCTCTCTTGCTCTTATGCCATGTTGGTAAAAAAAAACCCACCACCACCAGATTTTTGTATGTTACTGTGCCCCCGACAGAAGTAGGAGGGGGAACCCCAGCGCTACTTTCGATGCCTTTGGAGGGAAATTACTGGTGCCTTCTGAGAAATTCGGGGGAGGAGGAGGAGGGGAAGAAAGAGTGAGAAACTCCCACAAGATGGTAATTGACTAGCTGACGTGTCTGGGCTGAACTAAGTATCGCTTTGTGTCTCGGATCTGCCATGTACCCTTTCAGTATCACAGGTTAGCTTCTCCCGCCACCCCCATGAGGGTTAAACTTCACGGTAAACAGCGGGCAGGATGTGGTGCCCCAGTTCTCCAGGCTTACGTTGGGGGCTGTGGTGGTTGTGGGTTGAGCCCCGTGGAAGGAATTCATCCGTTTCCTTCCCGCCTCAGCAGCCCTTAAGGAAACTTCCATCTTTATATAACTCAGCCTTTGCTTTATTGTGTGCTCAGGGAGGGCTCCTTTCCGCCCCGACTGACTTTCTGCTTTCTTTCTCAGCCATTGGTGCCGCGCTAGCCATCTATCTGGTGTTCGGTTATGGAGCGTCCCTCCTTTGCAACTTGATTGGGTTCGCTTATCCTGCATACATCTCGTAAGTGTTCGGAGAGAGAAGTCTCTTCCTCTTTCTGTGTACTGGGGCTGCCTGTTGAAACTGGTAACTTTGGAGGGGGTGGGCCATGTGCTACAGATTTCCTTTCCTCCTTCCTCCCTCTTTTTTTGTCAGGTTGCAAGTGGCTGCCAAACCTTCAAGGAATTGTTTTGGATTTTTTCTTAAGGCAAGTTCAGAACTTGCCAGGCCCCTCCCTGGATAGGGCTACAGCATCCTTAGAGCTTACAGTAGTAGTGAGAAGCCTCTGTCTCACTCGGTAGGCTGACCCCAAACTCCCAATCTTGCCATTGCCCTGTGCTGTAGAATCAGAACTCATTGGAGCCGGAGGAGTCAGCAGATGGACTATGACGTTGTGGGTGATGGGTTTGCACGATTTAGGCATCTTAATGCCACAAAAGCTTTTGGAAATAATAGAACTCTGTCTGGAAGGAAAGGTTACCTTGGCGATTTCTGTTGCAATGAAAATTCTGGCTCTGTGCCCTGAAATGTTGATGATGATGTCACTTCAAAACCGGGGGGGGGGGGGTATTTGAGCAAATGTGTGGCTTCCTATTTTTTTAAAACAAGTGAGAAGTTTCGATCCAACCAAAGTTAAGCAGTTATTTCAGGGTTTTTTAGACTGCCTCAATACACATAAGAACAGGGCATTTTGATGGCTGCTGCAACGCTGGGCTCATCTAATGGGAACTTGACTGAAGGCTGAATGTTAACAGCTGGTATGGATTAGGATGAGAGCCGCGCCTTAAACGTGATGGAAAAGACTGCAGTTTTGCAATCTTATTGTGAAATGAGCACTGCGTTGGGAAAGCATGGTGAGAATTTCACGTGAGTGCCCTGTCTTAAGTGCGCCTGTATGTTCTGGAAAAGCTAAAGGTGCTTGTTCACATGTGCGTCTTTTTATCCCTCGACATCAAGTGAGAACTTGTATGTGTGAAATTGCCAGCACAGATCAAAGAGAGCTTTCCTCATTAGCCTTACATCACTTCTCAGACAGCTGAGCTTGGGTAAGACAACATGCGTCCATGCGTTCTCTCTTCACAACCCCCACCCCCCGGGATAATAGCACCATTGCTATAGATTTAAGATTAAGAAATCACATAATGGGAAAAGATAAAGCCTTCCACCCGCACTGTAATCAATTCAGATCCTCCCCCCAGCTTTTAACAACAACAAAGAAGACAGCATAGAATAAGAGAATTTTATAGCGGGAAAGGACCCCCAAGGGTCATCTAGTCCAACCCCCTGCAATGCAGCAATCTTTTGCACTCAAACTCATGACCTTAAGAGCCTCATGCTCTACCAACTGAGCTATCCTCAACACCAGAAGATTCAGTTGTAGATCTCCTACATCAAATCTAGTTTGACCATATATAGGATATTGATGGGATGTCTCCTATAAATCTGCCTGCTTATGTTCATAAACAGCATCTCGGTCAGCTCCTGTCTTACTTGTAACTTTTTTTGTCCGTGGAAGTACTCAGTATCTTTATAGAGTGTATGACATGGGGGGGGGGTGAGTGTGTGTAGATATAGATATAAACACACACACACTCCACTTTTTTAGATACAATGGTACCTCTGGTTACGTACTTAATTCGTTCCGGAGGTCCATTCTTAACCTGAAACTGTTCTTAACCTGAAGCACCACTTTAGCTAATGGGGCTTCCCGCTGCTGCCGCGGCGGCGCCGGAGCACAATTTCTGTTCCCATCCTGAAGCAAAGTTCTTAACCAGAGGTACTATTCCTGGGTTAGCAGAGTCTGTAACCTGAAGTGTATGTAACCCGAGGTTACATACTCACTTTTTAGCCCCTAAGCAGCGAACAGCATTGATGCATATTAATGCAGAATTATGCAACAAACACAAGACATACATTAAATAGCTCAAAACTATATAAATTAGTGCCAGTATTTCACATGTGCTTGTTTGTTACTTAGCGACTTGCATGTATAAATGGGTCACTTGCAGATCTAATATCCAAAAACAGAGCATTCATATTGCCTGAAACGCAATGTGATGCTTCTCAGTGCAGTCACCTCACAGGTTCCAGTGCCAGTAATCCAGTGATAGCCATACCTGTATATTCTTCTTTCCTCTTCCCAGTGCTCAGTGCAGTATTCTCCGCATGCTATAACGGTATCAATGCTGTTCCCATTATGTGGTTTCATGGTGAGTAAGGTTAATAAAAGTAGCAAAAAACTTGCATGTGTACATGCAAATCCTCTAATGTGTATGTTCACATTGGATTCACTTGGACTTTCAAGCAGGTTAGGAAACATGCAATAGTTAGAAATGAAAGTAAAACAGAAGTCCCCCAGAGTTGACTGGTAAATAATGAAAATCGCCTGCGGGTCTGATAATAGCACACAACACTTTCAGAGCACAGTGCATGCCCCGGGAGTAGAAAAAATCCACAGGCTAATACGTTTAGTGACGATGCAGCGAAATCTCCATTGTACACGAGAAACTAAAGCGGCAGTGGGTTAAGTGATAGGATTTTTAAAATTCTGACACCATAAAACTGCAGGACGCTCTGCTTCAAAAAGGCTAACACGTTGCCTTCCTAAATATCTGTCCTTATGGTTTCCAAGGTGTTTTAAGTTTCGCTAAGTCTCAACTTGCCATCTGGATGATCCTAGTTATTTCTGTGATTGACTCGTCCATGCTTTGCAGGACCAAACAGTTTTTATGTTGTCACTTTGACAATGTGAAGATAACTGCAAATAGCTCGCCGGAGTCTTGCCACATGGTTTGCTTCATCTTGGGAGTTGCGTAGCAGAAGTCTGTGGAAAGTGTTCTCTTATGGTGAGACTGTGCTAATCTGGTTACCTTCCAGCACATCTCCCTGGGGTTTCAGACACTTTATGTAACAGACAGGACTAAAATTCTCTTTCTTAAAACTAGGCAGGTGGCCGTATGTGGCCATATGTTGTCCGCTGCTGCTGTAGACTGCAGTGAGCTAAATGGATCGATGGGCAATCTAAGCAGAACACTGTCTAAGCAGTGTTCAAAACTCCCATTGTTCTAGGCGCATTTTGCGACAGGGAATTTCATTAGCATGAGCAGTTTCTGAGCTGTGGGCGCAGTACTGTGCCTAAGATTTCAGATTAAAACTGCAGAGTGGAAGGAAAAGAGGGCCTTTTTTTTGCCTCCCCACTTCCAGCTACTCTCTGAAGACTGGAGAAGAGAGCCTCTTAAGAATATTAGGGGGAGAACAGGGGAAAGACTAGACCATGTGAAAAATGAGCTGCAGTTCATTCATTTTCAGATTTGTATTCTTGTTATTAAAAAAATGGGACGCAAGTGGCGCTGTGGGTAAAACCTCAGTGCCTAGGACTTGCCGATCGCATGGTCGGCGGTTCGAATCCCCGCGGCGGGGTGAGCTCCCGTCGTTCATTCCCAGCTCCTGCCCACCTAGCAGTTCGAAAGCACCCCCAAGTACAAGTAGATAAATAGGTACCGCTTTATAGCGGGAAGGTAACGATGTTTCCGTGCGCTGCGCTGGTGCTGGCTCGCCAGAGCAGCTTTGTCACGCTGGCCACGTGACCCGGAAGTGTCTTCGGACAGCACTGGCTCCCGGCCTCTTAAGCGAGATGGGCGTGCAACCCCAGAGTCGGACACGACTGGCCCGTACGGGCAGGGGTATCTTTACCTTTACCTTATTAAAAAAAAACGCCTAGACATTCCGTTGTTGCACCTAGGTTGAAGGTGCCATTTAGCTCCCAGCTTTCATGTCTCAGTTTCTAACACTGTGCCTAAGGCAGGTGCCTATGCTGGTGCCAGAGAATTGCAGATCATGCAGGTCACATCCACATCTTATATTTAAAACACATGACTCCCTTCCCCCTGCCCCCCCAAAAGATACTGGAAACTGTAGTTTAAAGGTCTCTTAGAGGCAAACTATAGTTCCCAGGATTCCTTAGGCGAAGTCATGTATTCACATGTATGGTGTGTGTGTGTGTGTGTGTGTGTGTGTGTGTGTGTGGCCACAGTCTTAATAGAGGTAGGTTCATACCTTCCTCTTCTGCCTTCTATCTTATTTTCCTAGGTACTATAGTGCATTCTGCTCTTGTGGTCAGGTGCTAAAGCTGTTGGCCAACAGCACAGACATCTCCCCTGCTGCATATTTTTATTCACTGTTGGACTTTTCAGGTTCCTTCTCACCTCATTGTGAATAATTGAATTATATTGGTGACCAGCGTCTCTGTACAAGGCAAGGGCAGAAGGCGAATTAAGTTGGGAAACCCTGTCCCACTGGCTTAATTTTGTATTTCTATAACACATGTATTGTCATAAGACTGAACTTTGTGGACTTCCAGACACTCTGGTAAATCACTTTCCATTAATTGCATCAGCCTTCCTTTTCTTTTCTTAGTATTGCTGGGCCCTGCCTAAATAACTGGGCAAAGCTGAAAGTAGTTGAAAGTTCATTTGGTATCTCAAAGGTATTTGAATGTTTATGACCTACATAGAACACCAGAGGGAAAATATCCGTAGATTAAATGTAAGTAACAGTAAAAAAAGAAAAGGAAAAAAGTGGTTCAGAACACTAGAGGAAAAAGGGATTCCTACTTGGTTTTGCAAAAAGGCTGCGTATGAATGTAGTCGTGTAAATTCTGGAGCATTTCTGTGGCAAACTCTTTAGAAACAGCACATGTAGATTCACAATCATTCCTGTAGGTTGGGAGAGGACAGAAGCAGTCTATCACGTCTGTTACCCTGCTTTTTCTCCCAAGGATAAGCTTACCAGATTTTTTTCAATGAATCTGGGGACACTTTTCAACTTCCTACTAAATGGATTTTGTCAGGGGACTGATTGTCCCCGAGAAACGGGGGTGTCTGGTAACCTTACCCAAGGAGCTCTTCATAACCAGTTTAATAAGAAAAGGTCCACAATACCACCCAGAATGCTTGCTGTAACAAGAGGAAGCTTTCCCTTTTCAAGGGTGAGGAGAGAAGTCCTGGCCTTTATCTTCTGCTTGGAAGTGGAATTTTAGAGGCTGCATCACAACTGGCTGCATCACAACTGGATGCATTTGTGCAGAAAACATTGTAAAGATTTCTTAGTGCAGAAAACATTGTAAAGATCTGTAAAGATCTTTCCTATTCTTTTCTATTCTGATTAATACAAAAATCTACTAGAAGCTTCTCTGTGTGAGAGTAGCAGAGGCAGAAGGGTTAATGATTGTTTGGGTTATATCTTCTGGGAAGCTGCTTTGAACTGGTTCTCATATCTCTATTCTGCAGAGTCATGCTGACTATAAATATAGGCCAAAAGGACCCTGGGTCTTGTCTTTTCTCTTTCTCTCTCTTCCTTCTGGTGTGGTGTTTCTTAGTGTTAAGGTTTAGTCTTATTCTGAGTTATGTTTATAAATGCTGCAACTGGATTTTGTATGGACTGAGCCAATCCTGATTGTATTGGATTCGATAACCATTATGCTACATTTGCCTTCAGCACAAGTAAAGCTCTGCTGAATGAAGTTCTATTGCCTCTGGTCTATTTTTGGGAACTCTGCTGAACTCTGCAACGTGTTTAAGGTTTTCCTCCACACATATGACAACATATGACAATCCCACCCTTTGCTTCAGCAGAGACAAAAGGCCGTAGCTTGCTCTTTGGGGTTGGATGACAGAGGTGCTTGGGGCACCCTGGCCCACCCAGCACCAAAACAAACACTAGCCTTTCCTTTTAGCTCCAGAGAGAAAAGCCTTGTCTACTCCGAGTGCCTTGCCCACCCAGGCAGTGGACCCACTCAATGCCTCGTCTGCCCACTGCAAACGCAAGCCCCTGCTGCAAACGCGGGAGCCAGGAAAATGTGTAGGAATCAACTGAAACTCAGTGTAACTGCAAGGACTGTCCTTTTCCAGATCCTTGCTAGAAGCTGGGAGAAGGGAGCAGGGCTCATGCAGGACTCATGCAGAGGTGTTGCATAAGGTTAGGAACAAGGGGCCACTTGTGGCTTTTCTACTAAATTGTAGCCCATCTCTGAGGCTAGCCAAAATGTGTGGACCATTGTGTATCAGGTAGATTAGGCTGAGAGAGTGTGATTATCCCTGGGTCACCTTTACCACACTATTCGAGTCACTCTTGTGACTTTGCCTCCTTGTCCACTGTGCTGTTGGGGGAGGGGGAGTAAATGCCCCATAGGAAGGACTTGTAGGAAAAGCCAGCTACCCTCTGTCTCTTTCTTGCAACAGAAATTTATTCCATGCTTTTCAGTGCCCTGCTGTTGATTTGCAGTATTTTCAAGTCAGCCAGAAACCGTTCCACTAAGTTCACTGTGTCTCTAGCAAAACAGCCGCTGCCCATAAAAGTCCATGGGCTGATAGTGTCCCATGCTTATGTGGCTTCTCGTGTTAGGCTGCATCAAAGCTTCTTTGAACCTGGTTATTAATTTCCCTGTCCAGTAAAAGCAAGAATCCCTTTGCCTAATTCCATACTGCAGGCATTGTCTTCATCTGCACATCCTGGTAAACCGGGCTGGGGAATCTCCAGTCCATGGGCCTAATCCAGTCCACCAGCTCTCCTCATTTTACCCACCAGGATATTTTTAAGCAAGCTTCAGCCACCTGTCCTACAATTAATGTCACCAGGTGAAGGGAGGCAAAGGCTGGGAGGGCTTGGTTGAAAGGGGCTCTGCAGGCACTGCTGGTCAGAAAGCAGCTGTGTGGTTGGTGCTCAGCTGAACATAGGGCTTCCCAACAACCAGCTACTGCCTGTCAGCTGATAGGCGGTAACTGGAAGCCCACTGGATCAGTTGCACAAGGAGACTGTTGCAAAGACAATTCCTGAAGCAGGCTTGGAGTTACTGCCTGTCAGCTGATGGGCGGTAACTCTAGGCTTCACCGGTGCTTCAAAGCACTATGCAGGGTTATTTGCAAACACTGCATGGTGGTTTGACGTCCCTGTGCTGTAGATGGTTATCTTCTGGAAATAAATTTGACAGGTGGCTGGCCCCACGTTCTGTAGCCAATGTTTGTTCTTGGCTTACTTGTAGTTTGTTTGAGAGAAATGAACCATGATCCCAGACAGAGATTTTTACCAGGGATCTCCTCACCCACCAGGGATCTCCTCACCCACAATAATACAATACAATGTCTCACCCACAATAATCATTCCTGGTTTGGACATAATTGCTAAGCCAGAGACAGTGGCATGTTTTTCCCTGTGCGGTGGCAGGACAGGGCAGATCAGCCCAGATCAATGTGTTCACAGTAACCGTTAACTATGGTTTACCACAATGTGCAAACTGGGTAAGGATTGAAAGGGGAGCTCTGTTTGTTTGTGCCTGTTCAGTGTGCTGAATTCTGCGTACGGTACTGGAAAATTTGACAGCAGTCTTCAAACTTGCCTTACCTAAAGTGAGAAAAAATGGTCTCCATGGTGGATCACAAATCTTATAATAAAACACATGGCTGTGATTTTTTTCAGATGAAAGCATGCTCTGCTTTCTCATATACATTGCTACAGTCCAGCCTTCCCCAGCCAGGTGCCCTCTAGATATTCTGGACTGCTGCTCCCATCAGCCCCAGAGGTTGGGGATGATCAAAAGTGAAGTCCAAAACATCTGGAAGGAATTAGGTTCGGAATGGATGCTATAGTTTAAGTAACTACTTGACATTAAAAACAAGCCTGCAGTTATAATGCATTGCATCATACTGTTTGGGCATAGCCCAGCTTTCAATCTACTCTGCCTACTTAGAGATCATAATATATACAATACATTTGCTTTGGGCACACTGGATAGTTGTTCTCGAGCATCAAGTTGTTAGAACAGTGTGACAATTCCAACTCATCTTTTCAAGAAACCTGCCAATAAATCTAGGTCAGTGAGAGTCTCTTAATTTGAATTTCAAAATCTCCCCACCCCAAGGCCTCCTGAACACAATTCAGCAACCTCCAATTCCTATTCTCATTTGCTCAACCAAATTAGGTTTTGCATATTGTGCTTGGTACATTCAGCCCCAGTGAAAAACCAGTGAAATTGGTTTGGGATATGATTATCTCCATAGAGCTGGAGGTATAAATTGACAGCTTCAGCTTCAGCAAAGTCCTGATTCAGCAGATCTCTGCCTGGGAGATTTAGGCACTTAAAACGGAACAAAATGTTTCTTTGGCAAACATATTAAAACTGATTCAGTGGCAAGCACTTCTTGCCCCAGGTCAGCAGGCAAGTGGCTTCACTTCAAGGCATTTTTGACCCATCCCATTTTTACTGAGCTGGTGGGAAAATCCTCCCTCTGATCACTCTGTCAAGGCATCACTAAAATATTATTCCTTATCTACATTAGTCATATCTTGGGGACAGAATAAAAGAGAGTGGTGGTACTTGCCCAGAGGGTGGGGGGGAAAGGTCATTGCGCTGCCCTTTATCATCTTACAGCAGGAAAGATTATTGCGGGATGTGTTTGTTATCCCAGAAGCACTGGAACTTAAACATTTCTTCCCAATTGCAGAGTAGAAATTTAGTGTCCAAATGGGTTATCCGTTCTCTCTTTCCCCCCTCCTCCCCCCAGAACAAAACCTGTTCTTCCAGTTTCTGACTTCTGTTGTTTTTGAAGTGCTACATGTTTCTGTAGGTCAAACATATATATTACAAGTCGGTTTCAGAGTCTCTTCAAATCTTACCTACCCTTCTGGTCCATCAAGGGCAGGTGTTTACAAGTATTCGCTGTGTTCAAATATACCTTTCGGGTGTGGGGATGGGGGAGATGGCAAGAACTGGGGAAAGTTTATGATTGGAAAGCAGTAACAAGCAAACACCTGTAGAAAGCTCTTGTGGCAGAAAGCTCTTGTGTTGTTTGAAGCAGAAAAGCTGTTCTGACAAGATGGCCAGAGGCAACTGACAGCTGCCTCACCAAACTCCCACGCCTACATTATCTTAATACAACAGGTAACAGCCTAAGAAAAACTATATGGTACAGCTACACGTTTAGTCTTTAAACCATTTTCTGGAGTGTCACATTGATTTAGATAAATCTCTGCACTGCCACATCCCAAAAATCCTATTGGCTCACTCCAGTTAGGTGCAAGTATTTTTCCTGTATCCTGGTAGGAATTTTGAATTTCGAAACAGCTTGATTTCACTTTGCACTGGGTTTTCATATCAAATGGATATGTTAACACTCACAAATGGCATATTACAGGCTTTGTCTGGTCTTGAAAAAGAACAGTGTTTTCCAACAGAATAACTTATCATAAGTGATCATTAAAATAATTATTCACATTTAAGAGGCGGCAGCAGCAGTTTTGGCTTTGACAGCGTATGTGAGCGGTTCTCAATAGCTCTTGATGTTTCAAGTTGTCATAATTTACCAAGGTGTTTGGTGGCCTTTCAATATGATGGGGAGGGAGTACAGTCTCACTGGACTGCCTGCATCTGAGCTTTTCAGAGAGCCTCCTGGGCTGTGGACCCCCTGAAGTTTGTGAAACATGTGGAATCTACCCTTGCTCAAAGTGTGTTTTATCTTCATGGTATCACTGGAACGTCTGAATGTTCTTAAGTGTACAACTTTGCTACCTGATCATGTGTATAGCTAAACTGGTGCACACAGTAGCTTATACCACCACAACCATATCATTATCACGTGCCTCAAACAGGATGCCACCTCTCCAAACCACCTGCAAGAGTATGCCAGCCTTGGAGCTGGCATAGCGTATCCCCACTACCCCAGGCTGCCCTAGAGAAAAAGATGTTTCCTCCATGTTCTGCCAACAGGGTTTAAAAAGTGATTGTTCTCTGCTACATTATTTTACCGCCACCATTTAGGATTGTTTTTAGGATCCTTATTAGCAAACCAGATTTTGGTGGGAAATTGATGTAGAGTGCGTTTAGTTTTGCAGCCCATTCGTATCCCTAGTACAGATGTTATAGAAGATTGTAGCTGTAACTGTAAAGATAATGCTAAAAAAGGAAACCTAGGACAGCTGCTTTGCCTGCGAGCACTCAGTTTGTGAACTGCCCTGGGATCTAGAGATCAATTGTGGTATACAAATTTAATCAACAGTGACAACAACTGGAGTAGATCTGTGACCATGTGTGTATGTGTTGTAGAGGGACTGAGTTGACTTACCCTTTAAATGTTTTTCTTTCAGCATCAAGGCTATTGAAAGCCCTAACAAAGATGACGACACACAGTGGCTGACCTATTGGGTTGTGTATGGCGTCTTTAGCATAGCGGAATTTTTCTCTGACATCTTTCTCTCCTGGTTCCCTTTCTACTACATGATTAAGGTATGTTTGCTTGTACCCTCAACTGTAGCCTGCAGAAAATTTAGGAGCAGTGTGTTGTCAGCCTACAGAATTCACTGCCACAAGAGGGTAGTGATAGCCACCAGCTTGGATAGCTTTAAATAGGAGAATAAGGCTCTTAAAGGCAACAAACCATGATAGTTGTGTTCTGGCTCCATCATTGGCTGTGTGCTTCTGAATACAGGTTGGAGATCACAAGCAGGACAAATGCTGTTGCACTCAGCTTCCGGTTGTGGGCTTCTCATTGGGATATCTGGCTGACTACTATGAGAACAAAAGGTTATAGACTAGATGGGCTGTTGGTCTGATCCAAGAATACTCTCTTCGGTTCTTACGTTTGACTTTTACAATCCGTGATGCAGGCACTTCTTTTATACTATCTGCCGTGCAGACATACCAATTTATTCCCTAGGTTTTAAGAAGCGACCTACTGGATCAGAGCAAAAGGCTGTCTAGAGCAGCATTCTGTTCCCCACAGTGGCCACAGAGCTACATCTAGGAAGCATCTTACAAGCAGGGTGTGAAGGCAGGAGTCTTCTCCTGCTACTGCTTCCCAGTAACTAATATTCATAAGCACCTAGTCTCTGGTCTTGGAGGTTTCATACAGGATTGAACAGGCATGCTTTCCGCTTATTGGCTTCAGCATAGGACTGTGACCTGTTCAAATAACTCTTAGGTGCATATTGCACTAAGTGTCATTTGCATGGGTTTTCAAATGTGAACCACACATGTAGTATTTATACAGCACTTTAGAGTTTTCAATCCTTACTGCAATCCTTACAACAACCCTGTATTGCGGGGGGGGGGGGGGGGCAAGCAGAGGCACCAGAGGTGAATTAGAGGGGCATGCTTATGGTCACCTATTGCCATGGCAGAAGTGAAATTCAAACATGGTGACTCTGGATTTATAGCTCTGTGTCTTAGATCATATGCTAGACCAGCTTGTCTGACATAAGGATTACATAATCTTTCTATGCCACTAATGATGGGCAGTGTGATAAAATCTGGTTTCCTGGTTCTTTCCTCCCCCCCCCCTTTTTTCCCCAGTGTGGATTTCTGGTATGGTGCATGGCTCCAAGTCCTTCAAATGGGGCAGAGCTGCTTTACCACCGAATTATCCGCCCCTTCTTCCTGAAGCATGAGGCTCAGCTGGATAACGTAGTAAAGGATCTGAAAGACAAAGCTGCAGAGACAGCAGACACCATTACTAAAGAAGGTGAGGTCTATAGGGCCAGTTTATTCCAATAATTTTTCTGCCCTGGCTAGACTACGTTGTGGATAATTCTGAATATGTAGCTGGTTTTGAACATAGGTGTTTGGGGGGGGGGGAGTGATGCGGTGAGATGTACTATGGCATGTGGGTCTGTTTTACTTGAATTAAATCATACGATTTACTGCCATATTATGTTATGGAACAGACACAATAAAACCCAAGTAGCTCTTGATGGGATGTGTCTGTGTTTGCTTCCTTTGACCATAGTGAGTAGCATTGGCTTTGACCTGAGCAGTAGAGGCAAATTTCATGGACACCTGGGATTGCATCAAATAAACACTGAATCAGGTACTTGATGCTGAAAATCCCAACACTTGTTTTTTCAAAGACAAACAAAGCCTCTAACCCAGGGGAGTGAAGCCCTCCAAATGTTGTGGACTCTCATCAGCCACAAGCAGCATGGCCAATGGTCAGGAATGATGGAAACTGTTGTCTCGACACCATCTGGAGGATTACAGGTTCCCATCCCTGCTGTAGCCCATGAGCACTTTGAGTTGCACAGAAAATACCTTATGACATCTCAAATCTGGGAGGGGAGGGGAGATAATGTTGGGGTTCAGCAGAAGTCCCACAGGCTAAGTGTGGTTTCCTCAGCCACCTTGTTGTTCTGCATGAACAACAGCAGCAACAATTCTTAATTTAGACAGGTTGCTTAATTTAGACAGGTTGCAGAGTTTTTAGCACTGGGCCATTTAAAAAAAAGCACACCCATAACTCAGAATATTGATGTGGAGGGCATTTCCAGAGCTGCGATAATTCCAGCTGCTGAACAATAGTAATTCAGCAATGCCATTATAATTAAAGCTCCTTACGAGGCCCTTTGTCTTTACCAAACAAGATATGGTGGGCATGTACCAAAGAGGGTGGCACCTCTTCTGGAATGTCCTCCTTAGAGAGGCTTGAGCAACACCTGCATTGTGATCTTTTCAGCACCAGGTAAACACCTCTTTGTTTCCCCAGGCTTCCTGATTTTAAGGGTTATGGGGTTTTTTTTAGTGATCTACCGGTTTTTTGGAGTCTTACTAATCTTTCAAGATTAGCAAACATTTTGGTGGTGCTGTGAGATTTTATCTCTACATAGATTTTCTCTCTGCTATTTTTATGATGCATTGTTATGGCTCTCTTTGTGCTAAATTGTTTTACTTTTATTGTAAGCTGGCCAGAGAAATACTGTTGTGCAGTATATAAATGCCACTTTCTTCTTCTTCTTCTTTCAGCTAAAAAAGCAACAATAAATTTACTGGGTGACGAGAAGAAGAGCACTTAAAACGGTTAACTGGAAGATAAGTTTCCTCATCACTTCCCTTATGCAGCTTGATGTTACTGGGGACTGTGATATAGTAATTTGAATCTTGTTGCCTTGTAAACATTTTTTTATTTTATTAAAGGAATGTGTTGTAAGATTGCTTGCTTTTGCAGTTCTCTGTATTGAAAGTAAGCATTTTTATTTAAAACCAGTGCAGTGGGTAGCATCTAAAGCTTACAGGTTAGTTTATTCATCTCCTGAGCAGAGAAGGGACTTTCAATACTGTCTTGTCTTGCAGTTAACGTAAACTTTAAATAAAGTATGCCCCAGGTTCTGACCATTACACTTTGTTTCTTTGTGCATGCAGTGTCCATGGTAAAAGCTCTGTTGCATATCTGACAGGTTCCCACTGTAATGTAGTTTGATAGCAAAGCGTAATGACAAATGCTTTTCATGCCAGTGTGTTTCTGCATATCGAAGGTTAAAAATCAAAAAGCCTTATGTTAATGTGTATTCTTACACTCACACCTCTAACCGTGTTGTAAACAGTGAAGACTGGTTATGTACGGTGCTGAACACAAATACTCCTTATTGTTGCACAGACTGCTTGTAACTTGCAGTATTTCGTCAAGAGTGTGTATCTATGGGAATTGTCCTTAAAACACTGCGAAGAACACTTTGTTGTTTATGACCAGAGTTGCAATGGTTGAATATACATACCGAATGGCTGTATGTGAAAAGGAAGTGAGATAATGATGCCTAGGTCTGTACACTCATCTGGGCCTTATCCTGTGGCCTTTGTGGAATAGCTGCTCTGCAGTGGAGCCTCCTACTGCTGTTGATGCACATGTGTGATGTATGCTGAAGTATGCTCATGAATATTTGCAACAAAAACCACAATATTGCTCTGTGGCCAAGGTCTCACCATGTGGCAGCTAGCAGGTCTCCTGGGCCCTTCTCAATAATACTCTCTAGGCATTAAAAAGCCGTGCTTGTTTCGTTTTAGTTAAGGATTGCCAGTGGAACCAAAGGATGATGAAGCATTCTTATAAAGAAAAGCAGGTAGATTTACACCTACTGTTAGGGTTACTACACATGTGACTGTTTAAAAAAGAAAGACAAGAAAGCCAATTGAAGAGTAGTGTCCACAAGAGGCAGACGTTCAAAAAATACTGAATATTTGAAAAATATCTAGGATAATTTTAGAAGAATTTATGGGTAATGAGACAAAACGGAAAGCGATATTGTGTCTAGGATAAATAACACCTATGTGAAAGAGAATGAGGAAAGAAGGTATCGCATAAATAAATGCTATCATTACACATGAGATTTTTAATTGGGACAGTGGAAGAAGCAAAGCAAGTCATACCAACACTAAGCAACGAAGTGGTTGCAACAGAACTTAGTGAAAAGGGTATCAGCCAAAACAGGCCTCTTTAATATTTGTATACAGTGGTGCCTCGCAAGACGAAAAGAATCCGTTCTGTGATTCTCTTCGTCTAGCGATTTTTTCGTCTTGTGAAGCAAGCCCATTGACGGATTAGCGCTATTAGCGGCTTATCTGCTTATCGGATCAGCTGATAAGCGGCTTAGCGGCTTAGAAAAAGGGGGGGAAGGAAAAAACCCCCGCAGGAACTCGCAAGACATTTTCGTCTTGCGAAGCAAGCCCATAGGAGATTCGTTTTGCGAAGCACCTCCAAAACGGAAAACTCTTTCGTCTAGCGAGTTTTCCCTCTTGCGAGGCATTCGTCTTGCGGGGCACCACTGTACGTATTTATTTTTTTAAACCGCTGTTTGGACCTGATTTTAAACCCCATTTTGGAAAGCACCCTGATATACTCTACCAAACACTGTCCCTCTTCAGCATCCATTCCTTCCTATCGGGCTCGGCACAGAGTGTTACTGGTGGTTATTTGAAGTCTGCTTTGCACGTAAAGTCGAAAGAGCTTCCCTGCAACTTTGTAGAAAAGAAACTAATCAATACATGTAATGCCTGGCTTGGTTCAGTCAAAACAGCCATCTAGGTTGGCATTCTGCCTCTACCATGGAACAGCCACGTGCCCTTGCAAGCTTGCCAGCAAGACAGAATGGTAATAACCAGCTTCTGCCTATTTGGTAGCCAGACTGTTCCTGTTACCAAGGTTTCATTTTCAAATGTAAGAGTCATAACAAGCCTATTCTCTATACTATCAAAGCAAGTGTTCACTACCATATCTTCTAATTAAGCCAATTGCACTGCTTTTCTCTTGGTGACCAGTGCCCGAACGGTAGCACTACTTAATGCCAAATCAGCATAGAGGTAGCGAGATGTGGAGGGAAAGGACTTGTCCCTTGACTTAACCGAGATTTAGCAGCAAAGGAAAGCCAGAGTACTGTATTTTAAACCTTATGTTGGGTACAAATGCTTTTGATGTGCATCCAAGCAAGCACATGATATACCTATGTACAGAATGCAGGTAAAGGGACGAGGTAATGTGCATCCCTACATGCTTAAGGAATGATGCGCTGGTAGTTAACACTTGGTTGATGTATACGCTTCTCAATCAAGTTTGTTCCATTCTGGTGGTAGACCTATAAAGGGCTGCTACTGCCTATTACAAACATGAAACACCAGTGGTGCTAAAGGTCTTGTGTAACAACAGAGGAACAATTTAGCTAGTGCGTCCACCCTTAGCAGATGTTTCCAGTTTGGAAATTATTTGTGCCAGCTTTAAACTACCTTGAAAATGATGACAAAATAAGGCCACACTGGTGGGGTTCATGTTTCTTCATAAGCATTTAAAGCCAGTCTGAAAGAGTCAGATGATGCTAACGTTTTAGCTGCAGAGCAGTCTTGCATGCTGTAATGTTTTATTTCTATTGCATTCTTACGTGCTTTTGAGTAATTTATGTGGAAGCTGAACTGATTAAATTGCTGCCATATTAGATAGATTGTAGGGCAAGGTGCAAGCAAGTGTAAATTTGTGAGGCTCAGATGATTTATCCTCACATAGAAACAAAATCTAGTTATATATACATTGAAAGTATCTCTTCAATTTGTAAACATAGCAGAACAAAGTATCAGCAGCCTTACATCAATGTATCCATCACATACAAAAAACTGCCCCGAACTTGATGTAGCCAGAGGATGCTCTGAGCCATTGTAGAAGAGGGTCCCCTCACAGTCACCTGTACCTCCCCAAAATCTGCTAGTGAAGGTTCGGGGACCCTTCAGAACTAGGAGGTAGACACAAGGGGGGCTTGCAGAAGAAAATAAGTTAAGACCATCTCTCCCATCCACCCTCCTGCAGTAGGTATGTCTGATAGATCTCAGTCCCTTCCGCAAATGGGAGGTGTTCTGTTTGTAGAAGGGCAGCTCTGGATCCACACTCAAAAATTATTGTCAAGTGCTTGAAAAAGTTAATATACCTTACCAACTTGTGCTGAAGATGTAATGTACGTAGAAGAATGCAAACAAATAAAGAACCATATCTTAACCTAATGTGATTTTTACATTTCTTCACAGAATATAGTCACACTGCATGTAGAGGAATTAAGGATTATGCGAAAATTCATTTTCATCCAATATACTATTGCAAAAACTCACCTGGCTAAACCTTCACAGTTGAGCTCTTCATCTGCATAGTAAAAAGGGCTAAGAAAATTCACTAGTGGGGGTAGAGGGAGGTGTGGAGCGCTTCATATAGTTTATACCATCAATGTTCGGTCATATCTCTTTTTGTGGGATAAAATGTTTGCATTTATGGGGAACATTTTATTCCTCTCCTTTGCCTTAGAGCTGACCAAGGCAGCCCTCTTGCTTTTAACCCCTCTGATTAAGAGATAAAATAGAAAATGTGAGACCAACACAATTGGGGAAAAGTAAAAGGAATTTGAAATACACTATTTATCCAGAGTCTAATAATGTTCAGTTCCCTGCTGATGCTCTTTTTAAGCAGCCATAGCTTATGGTAGCCCTGTAAGCTGCACTTGAAATACAAGTCCTCAAGAAGTTTGGGCAGAAGAGACAAAAAAAACCAAAACCCCCTTTTTAAAAATCCTTAAGAACATATGCTTTTGCTAGAACAGTCTGGTGGGCCATCTAGGTCAGCATCCTGTTCTCAGTTGACAAGCAAATGACTACAGAAAGCTCACAAGCAGGACCTGCATTCAACAGCACTCTCCCCTCCTTACAAAACAGGATTCAAGCAAGGCTAACAGACAAACAGCAACCATGCTACTTTGCTCAACCCCACATTCTAATTTGACTTTTAATGTAGTAAAACCACCAGTTTTCCACCATGTGAATCATCACATTCATCATGTGACATGAAACCGAAATGGTAAAAATGTCACATGATGAATGTTGCTTGGCTTTGACCTCAATGTAGCAAGAGTTGGTATGTATCATGAAACTGTAATTCCATCTCCAGCCATCATTGCAAAACATCCCTTCTTTAGACAAATATTTGGATTCATTTTATAAATTCTACAGACTCGGATAGAGTTCTCATTGTATATTTTAAATGTGTTTGGTTCTTTTAGTATAACACTAAATGATGACATTGGATGTTTTATGTAGTCTGATTACTCTTTTTTTGTAAACTCCCTTGAGAAGAATGCTTCTGGCAAGTCTTTAAACAGATGCAAAGCACACTTTAAATACAGATGCAGAAGGTACAACAAACACAAGGAAGCCTCCGAATGTGCGTCGGAAGTTGAATTCTGGGACTGATATAGCAGGTGGCCCAGAAAACAGATTTCAAAAAATGCCACTAACAGATTCTTAGGGTCAACATTTTAGGTTGTTTTGTCAGCTAAGCAGCAGCATTACTGCAACATATTAGAAACTTGAGCTAATGCGGAATTTGGCAGCCAGGTCGCTCACCGGGATAAGACAGTTTGAGCAATGCACTGGCTGCCAATTAGTTTCCAGGCCCAGTTCAATGTGCTGGTTTTTACCTATAAAGCCTTAAAACGGCTCAGGACCACAATACCTCAAGGACCACCTCTCCCCATATGAATTAACCCGGATGCCACAATAATCATCCGAGGTCCTACTATGTGCACCTTCTCTGTGAGAGATCCAGAGGGCAGCAAGATGAGAAAAGGTCTTTTTTGTGGTGGCTCCCTGCTTGTGGAATGCTCTTCCCAGGGAGGCTTGCTTGGCGCATTCATTACATATCTTTGGGCGTCAGGCGAAAATGTTTCTCTATACCTAGGCCTTTAAGTCAAGAATTGTGGAGTTGCTGTAAAAGCAGTGTGTTGAAGCCTCTTCCGATAACACAAAAATCCCTCCACTTGACAATTTACATACTTTCCCCTACACAGATGTACTTTCTGTAAAATAATGTATAATATATAAAGAAGTCCTTTGTGTCACCCTGACATTTTGGAAATACGACAACAGCAAGAAAGCAGTATTTGCAAACATGATATGACTTAAATCAATTAAAGACAAGACTAGGCTAGAAGGCCATTTTTAAAAAATACTCTAAGGAAACTTAAAAGACAGCAAGTCCAACAGCATGCTTTCCACTGAGCAAGTCATGTTTAACATTGCTGCCATCTAGGGGAATTTGGCAAAACTCACATTTTGCAAATTTAAAATCCTGCACTCTGTGGGTTCTGATATTGAGGACTAAACTACTGGTCTTCAACTGGTACGTTAGGACCCACTATTGATTTGCAGCCTCACTTAAGGCAGATCACAGAAGCAGTGCTAAAACCATACAAATATGGTAAAAAAATAAATGCATTTTTGGTCTAAAGGTGGGGCTCAGCTCTGAAAAGTTGAAGACGAATTGGCTGAACGACACAAAGCACCACAAGAGCTGCAAACTGGAACAGAGAAGCAGCACTATGTGCATAAAATATATTTGACGTGACAGGAACTTACACTTCTCTGCCACAGTATCGCTACTCTAACCCTGTTAAGAATTCATGACTTTTGGCTAAACAATTCACCAACTTAAATGTGTCGTAATTTTGTATTATCATGATTTATGCTAGTCTTAGATAGCAGTTGGGTAACCAAGTTCATTTAAGCAGAAAGAGTATACATATATTGGCCCGAGGTACTTTTGGATTAATCCAATTACAATAATTTCTTAAAAGTGAATTTTTTTATAATATTATGTATCATGCTCTAAAAGCATTATAACAGATATGGTAAACCATAAGGAACATTGCAGAAGCAACATCAAAACAGTTCACACTTTACCCCCATAAATATTTTAGAATTAAATACATTTTTACAAATTGGATAAACTTGCGACTATTGTTGAATATGCAAATCTGACTGACTGTAGTCTACATTCCACGTTCATTAGACTATTCAAATCCTATACAAATATTCTAAACAAATGTTACAACATCCCTCATTCATGAGGGGTCTTCAGATTGCCTAGCTCCATTATAGAATGATTCAGATATAAAATTAAAACCAGTTATTTTAGACTGAGGAACTTTTAAGACCGTGCTTTCTAAACGGTTTGATTCAAAGGGTTGTTTATTTTAATAATGAGAATAATCAGTTTAGAAGCGTCATACAACACTGAATTAACCTATTCCTCTATTATCTTTACCAATCTGTACCATATCAGGGTCAATCAGATCTATGAAGTATTGACTGTGTCCATTTTTAATGTATTTCTGCACATTAATAGACAAGCTTTTCAGTATAAATACTAAAGTAGATGTTTCCATATATTTCCAATTGATCTGTTGTAGCATTAGATAAAAGTTAAACAAAGTCCAGTCCAGAAAGTTTTGACAGTTCTCATTTGTTTCTCCAACTTTCAGTTCAGATGCCAATAATCCCCTTCATCTATATTCATCTTAATACATTGCATATGTATCAGCCACACTCATTTCTTCTTCTTTCCTTTACCTTTTTTACTTCCCTCTCCTTGCTGTAGGCTTTGGTCACTGCTTCCCATTTTCTGTGTCCTTGTTTTTAGTTTAGGAATTGTTTCTGCTGCATATAGCATCACTGCCTTACCTAAGGGGGGGACGACGACAGAGGTAAAGGAAAAATGAGAGAAGAGGCAACGAAAAAGCCCTTCCATTTTCCACCACCACTGCTGCATTTACAAGGTAACTGGAAGTTACACAGGAAACCACCCAAAACTAGTCACCTGCAGCAGAAATGGGGAGCCGTTTTCAGCCCAAGGGTCACAACCCCTCATAACTATCCTTCCAGGGGCTTTAAAGGCAAGAGTGGGCACAGCCAAGCAAAACATGGGTGAGTTGCACACACATTCCTTCGCTACAAAAAAGAAGAACCCATCTCAAGTAACATGATTCAGTTTGGCTGTGAAAGAGCCCTCTGTGAATGGAAGGGGCCCTTCCATTCACAAAGAGAAGTGGGATCCTGCTGGAGTAAGGTGGCAGAACAGTAACTTAAGGTATGTCTACTGTATTTAGACTTATGCTTACAGAAGTATTTGAAAATGATCAAGGGCTCTAGCTGGCCCAAGACATTTTGGCACCTGAGGCAAACCACAAAATAGCTTCCCCCACTCCGCCAGGGAAGAAGGGTTGATGGAAGATCTACATCAGGAACAAGGGGGCAGGGAATAAATATCTACATTGGGAACTGTTGCCCCTGGCGATCCTGCCGTCTGAGGCGGTTGCCTCACATTGTTTCATGGGTGGGCCGGCCCTGGTTCTAGCATTTGCATTGATAGAATTATTTTTTTTAATACTGTGCAGATGAAAATACACTAAGCCCAAATCAAGTCAGAGAGATGGGGAAGGGGCCTCTTGTACTGAAAGGTGCCGGTAGTTGAGTATATGTATAGTTTTTACTAGGAAAACAGTGCTCCCTAGGGGGGAGAGGGTGGTCACATATGGCTATGATTGTTAGTTTCTATTTGCCACTGAGCAGTGCTTTGGAGTCACAAGAGTCTGTTTACATTCCGCACATTCCATACTGTTGGAAATCTCTCGGGAGATGGATGTGACGTTAGTGGCTTCCTGTTCCTTTGTTCCTGTTGCTCTCTGCTCTCACAGAGAGAGGATGTTTTTTCTGTCTGCGTAGCTTAGTAATAAAGCATAGCAATGTAGCCCAAACCTCTCGTCTCTTCCCTGTGCTGGAAACTCTGCTGAATGGGGGGATGTGCCTGGAGCCTTATCAGAGGCTCAGGTCGTCAATCACGTCGGGGGCGATTCCGAAGGACTCTGCCGGAGGAGGATGAGCTTTATCAGCTCGGTCGAATGGAGATCCCGACAATGATTGCGGTGCTACCTCTAGCAGCAGAAGGTTTTTGCAGGACTCCCCACCCCTGCATGTACACACACACCTCTGGGTACCTAAACTTAGGTGTCTTTAGTTCAAAAAGTATAATTTAAGAAAGCTAATCTCACTCACGTGTTGGAAACTGAGGCTGACATAGTTTGCCATCTTCTGTCTTCAGCTGAATGCGCACTCTTCCTCTATATTGTGCATCACGGTTCCACTCCCTGGGATACATTTTGTTTTTCTAGCATTTGGGGAAAAGGTTACCATTTTATAACCAGGCTTACTTAAAAATACATTCATACTATGACTGCAATATGAAGTCCACTTACTATTGAGTAAGACCCACACTAAACTCTGAGTAAATATGCTCAAGACTGAACAATTTGTTTGCACAAGTTTTTCACACATTATTTTAGTAAACCTTACACAAGTGCCATAAGGTAGGCCATTATTCCTATAGCTCATAGCTTATTCTTAAGGTGCTTTCCAATCTAAGCACCTCTGATTACCATTAAAAATATGAACACTTATTTTGTAGTACACATATTTTTACTCTTTGTAAAAACAAGCAACTAGTAAGTACAATAAAAACATAAATAAAACTAAAGTGGACAGACATGTACACCTGTGGCATATGCTCCAATTACATTGAGAACTAAACATTATTATTACCTCCAAAAGCACATTAAGTCCAACTGCTGCACATACATCTTGAATTTCTGTCGGTGTTGGATTTTCAACTGCCTAGAAGAGTCAGATATTTTTAGTTACTATCAGGTGCAGCTAAAATGGTTGATTACTCCAAGTAATAAAGCTTTTCTTGCGTATAAACTTTAAAAAATGATCAATGAACAGTTCAGTAAGTATTACTTTGCACCAACATGAGATATTAAAGTACTGTGGCAATAACCAAATGTTCTGAGCTGGTGAAACACAACTATTAAGAATACAGGGTTGTGGGGGGGGGGCTGACACAGCCCTTTCAGTCTCTGGTAAATAATTTTTTAAAATGTCAAATCAAATACCTTTATTGGCATCACAATATAAACTGTTTCAAATCACTGGGATAATTAAAAGGACAAGGGTGAAACTGTCAAGGGTCACACTGTGGTCGTGTACACTTAGATGTTCTGCTACACCCAGGCTATTTCCCGAAGGGAAGGAAACCCTTTCGGGTAAAATTGTGGCTAAAAAGGAAGCTACTAGAGCAGTGGTATCTTTGCCCCGATCTGCCAGGAGAAACCTCATTTGATTTCTTCTTGGAGTTGTGGGCCAGAGAAGCAACATTTTACTCAGCATCAGTTGGCAAGGTCTGCTATGTAAAGGGCAATCTAAGAGAATGTGGTCCATTGAATCTGGTTCTTCTTGGCTGCAGGCACACAAACGGGCTTAAAGGCTCTTTGATGGGAAGGGAGTAGTAAATCCTTTAGGTATTTGGCACAGGTAATTTTAAAAAAGTACGCAATCATTAATTCCCTCCTCCCCCTTTCTACAAATTATTTTTATGCATGGTATGTATATAACTAAATTCATACATAAACAGCTCAGGCTGCATACCGGAAGGGTGGAAGCTAATTGCTCCAATATAAAAAAGGGTATATAAACTAAATTTATAATTTCTTTGCCAGCCAGTTTTATTAATGTTACCAATTCTTTTACCCAACATTATTACTGCTGTATTACGTTTTAGGCTGAACACCCCCGTACTGTATATCCAATGAAAGCGTGTTTTACACATATTTAAATAAATAAATGTGACCCGCTCCTCCCCAATCCAATAATTACTTTCTCAAGTGCTATTCTTCTTCCTTCTGCTATTGTCTTCTTGTTATTTATATAGGCAGGATATATGCAGATGAACCTAAGCCAAGAGAAAAGCAACACAAGTTGAAAGCTGCTGGTGCATGTTTAGAATATTTAGTACTGTACCCCACCCCAAGACTCAGCCTGAGACTCAACTTTAAAGTTCCTGCCTTGAGCCAACCAAAGTGGAGTTACAGCTGCCAGACAAAGGCATGATCAACTTTTTAAAGAAAATATACTTTCCCCTTCACTTGATTGCAAATATGAAGCATGGAGCTAAAGGCTTTGGCTGCCACCCCCAAAGGCTGTAATACTTAACTAATCAATTGAGTAAGAACAAAATTAAATCAGCTAAAAATGTATCTCTTGTTTAACCAGGCAGTAGACACATTATATTCGATACAGCAAATAACAATCAATTATCCAAATGCTTAGCCTTATTAGCAAAACAGCACCATCCACATACAAGAGGTGGTATTAGCAGGATTAGAGGAACCTAAATTATTAATTCATTAATTTAATTTGTATACCACCTTATCCCTGCAGGTCTCAGGGCGGTTCACAGGATAAAAGGTTTGCAGAAGTATTAAAAAATGGGGAAACCTCAAACCAACCTATTTAGGATTGAGCTTGCTCAATGGCCACTGCAGAGTACCCTGAAAATAAGGGAGTGCGGATGGAACAGAGAATGCTAGACATGGGCCAGGTGGACACTCTGAACAAGATATTCCATGTATTCCACTTACTGTATATTGTTTTAAATGCCCATAAAACTTGCCAGTGTGAGCCATCATCTTAAAGGGGCCCATCTCTAACACAAGATGAATACATCTTTAAAGACATTGACGGTCACCTGGGAGGCTGGGATCTAAAGTGAACTGCAGCAAATTAACAGCATAAAAACCATAGAAATACATATGGGATCTCCATATGCATGTTTGTGTTAAAGCCAGAACGAAATTCTGCAAAAGGTCTAAGAGGATCCTTACTTCCACATATACCGTCTAAGAAAGTACAGCTCTTGGTTCCGAAACATTATTTTGCTTCCCCAGTTACAAAAAGCGCATTAATCAATGCACGAAAACACTTAGGGTCTAATACCGTGGTTCCCAGCGTGGGGCACATGCCCACAGGGGAGCAATTTGATTTTTAAGGGGGGCAATTCGAGAATGAGTTATTAACAAGTGAATGGCCTTTTGGGCTTCCTCCACGTGAATAGGAGTTCACTTTTTGAATAATAAGAATTATATGTCACCGGGGGGGGGCATCACGATTTTAGAGATGCTTAGGTGGGACATGGCCCCCCCCCCAAAAAAAAGGTTGGGAACCACTGATCTAATAGATTAAAAATGAATTTGAAACCAGGTCGCTCGGCTATCAGCAGACAGTTATCCCGCGGTTCTATAAATACTTATAAATACGCTTTTATCCAAGGACTGCCACAGCGTCGAGCAGCAGGCGCGGCGACACCGCCAAGAGAATAACGACCACTTATAATAACCACCTCCCCCCCTCGGGGTCCCCAACCCACAGCCGGCAGAAATGGCGCGGAGCCGCCACAGAAGGAACCATAAGCAGCGCGGACAGCACCGCCACCGCCACCGCAAGTTACCGAGACTTATCGTTGGGCGAAGAGGGCGCAGCCCAAGCCATGGTGTCCGCGCCGCCGGCAGACCGGGCCGGGCCTTCAAAGCACAGCTCAGCGGAAGTTTGGCCGAGCAGCAATGGGGGACGGGAAACATGGGGAGGGAAGAGACATGACCGGACGTCCCGCCCTCACACCGCTGACGTTGCCCTTCGCTAATGGGTCACGGGACTATCATTCAAAAAGCAAAGCAAGCGAGAGAGAAAGAGAGCGTCCCGGCTTTGGGGACGAACCAATGGGAGGCCAGTGGTTCTGAGTATCGCGAGAATTGTAGTGGGAAAAGGTTTCCGCATCGCGAGAATTGAAGTTGCACCATAGAGCTAAGAAAATTAGCATCTCGCCACCGCTTCCTCTATTTTTTTTCCCCTCGGTGGGCGGGAGTGCGAAACAAAGCGGACCAATCAGAATGTTAGCGTAGCGGCGGGTGGCTAGATAGAAGCACAGTGTAGAACCAAGACAGTTGCAAGCAGCGTCGTGCCGCCATATGCCCCACTGAATTGAATGGGGCTTACTCTTGGGGAGGTGGGCATGGGCGTGGCCGAGGGGACGCAGGGAGCGGCAGCTGCCCCCCTCCCCCACCAAAAAATCAAGTAAACCAATACAAAATATTTAACTGAGTTTCTGCGCGCACACACACGCATACACCCAACATAAATCATGGCTACGCCCATGTAAGTGGGCACAGAATTGCCGCAGCCTAAGGGGGGGGCGCTGCCACTCAGGGATGTTATTTGAGAGGCAAAACCACGAGGTCTTGGGGGAAGAAGTCGCGGGCTGCACCGAAAATCTCTCTTTTATTATTAAAATAAAATTATTAAATACAGTGATACCTCGGGTTACATACGCTTCAGGTTAAAGACTCCGCTAACCCAGAAATATTACCTCGGGTTAAGAACTTTGCTTCAGGATGAGAACAGAAATTGTGCAGCGGCGGTGCAGCGGCAACGGAAGGCCCTATTATCTAAAGTGGTGCTTCAGGTTAAGAACAGTTTCAGGTTAAGAACAGACCTCCAGAACGAATTAAGTTCTTAACCCGAGGTACCACTGTAGTAAAAGAGAGGCTCGGGAAGGGAAGCTGTCAGGGAGAACCTCCCTGGAGCGAGGGCTGCATCCAGACACAAGCAGCTCTCCGGGGAGAGGATGGGCGAGTGAGCGGGGGGCGAGGACGGCAGGTTTCAAGTCTGCTTTCCGAAAGGTTTTCCCATCACCAGGAGTGCCAAGTAGAATAAGATTTGGGGAGGGGGGGGAGGCAGATAAGCCCCGCCCTACATAAGCGATCACAAGACGCAGCACATGCACACTATTTGAATGACAATGCCCATCAACCTGGGGGGGGCAGCCCCCTCAAATATTTTTTTTTTGGGGGGGGCAAAGGGACCGCATCCCTTAGGAGTTGGCTTCTATGCCCATCATCTATTCTACGCTATTTTAAATCGTTTTTATTTATTTTTTAACGGGTAAGTTGCAGGGTGGTTTGGAGGGCGCGCACGTTTCAGCATCACTGCGAGTTACTTGCAACAGAAGTCAGGTTTTTGTTTTAAAGATAGGGCCACAAAAAGAACTTTTTGCCACCACAGTATTGTAGGGAGGGGGGTCTACAGGAGTAGTTAGTAATATAAAGTTAATTAATTTAGGACACCATAAAAATTTTGGCATCACAGAATCAGAGGAGTGTGTGTATGTGTAAACACATTTCCGGCAGCCAAAACTTCTTGGTGCGATGTGGGCTAGCTACCCCTTTTCTATGGCTTGTAAGAAAACACTCTTGGCTGAGGGTACTATTTCTTATAATCTTTGCATGTTCTCTAGGGATTATATCTAGGATCCTCCCAGAACAGAATGGAGCATGGGATGGGAGAGGAAGTTTCATTGCACAGGTGGAACTTCTTGCACTAATAGGACTACATCGCTGGATACAAGCCTAGTTTTCCAAGGGTAGGTGCCACTACAGGAGGGTTGGCATTAGAAAAGGATGGTGATGTTGGTTGGTTAAGGTGGGGGATAAGCAGTATTGCAGAGCATCAGATATAGCATCATTCCCATCTGTTCCAATGTGACTTGTGAACTTGGTTGGTTTGGTTAGCATTTGACTGGCAATCAAGGCCATTTTTCTTTTTTCAAAATACTGTTTATTGTCCAGAATGGGCATGGGAATGTGTATTCTGGAGACATTTCATGGCTTATTGCATCAATCCTATTTATCCATGTATAGCTTCTGAATTTGATTGGTTTAAACAGGCACCAGGCAAAAACATTACTCTTCTCCCAGGCCTTTGGCTAATCAACCAACCTTTTGCCTTTTAAACTGTGTGTAGGCAGGTATTATTGTTTTGTTTGTTACTATGTTATGTATTTTTCTGTTTTTGTATTATAAATCACCTTGTGATCCTTGGATGAAGAGCAGTATACTATAGATAGATAGATAGGAAGTTGGTGTCCCAGGCCATTCCATTCCAGATGGCACAAATGGGTAAATTTGATGGTTTCAGGTCTAAAATATTGTTCACAAATGTGTAACACATTCCACTATTTTTGGGTGTAAGTTTTTTTTTATAAAAGGGGCCTCTCTGGCCCGTTTTACAACATGCCATAAAATAATATCTAATGGAAAACTTTTGCAGATGAGCTCTTTAGTGCTCTCACAGTGTCATCCTATGTATTTTTTACTCAGTCATAAATCTAATCTGTTCAATGGAACTTTGTCTCGAGTAACTGTGCATATGATTTCAGCCTCAAGGATCTCCCCCAGGGAACCAAGCAAACCTAATTTGCATTCATAGCAGGGCTTCATGTATGAATTTCACTTCTCTGCCTGTGCTTTATGTCAATGCAGCAATAGTGTCTTTGTCATCAAATATTAATAGAATTACTACAAAGGAATGTCACTAGACACACCTGCGTAAACTTGTAATTGCTGCTCAAGATGCTAACAGATAATGCTGACACTGGGGGAAACGTGGGATACGCCCCACTGTTTCATGCTGCTGCAATCTGCTGTGGCTTTGGTTCTATATAAAGGTTCAGCTATGCTGAGAATGTAACATTAACATTTGGCTGTATGTTACAGTTGTCAGTCAGGCCAATTGTCAGTGAAACCTTAGATAAAATTACATTTTTAAAAATACATGTCAGGGCAGGAAACAGAACATCAAAGGCTGCATTTAAAGCTTACATAAACAGAGAAGATACATCAGTTTGCTTTAAAATTCCACATGCATTTGCCAGCAGAGACTGCATAGGCTTGACTCTCTGCTCTGCGTTGCAATGCAGTTTTTGCAAATACTTAGACCTCAAACTCTGTTAAATATACAGAGTCTTGTGACACTCTTAAGACTTGGCACATTTATAGCATAGTTTTTTTGTGGACCATGCTATAATAAATGTGCTAGCTTTTAAAGGTGCTACGAGACTCAATATTAACTGTGTTTTCCCAGTCAGCTGGAAGTTTCATTGCAATATTTTCTTAAATCCAAGTGCCATGTCTTTACAGATGTTTTATTAAATGCAATTATTCAATGTGCACAAAATATTACAACTCATGGAAGGAGAAGAAGAAGGAGGAAGAGGAGGAGGAGGAGGAGGAGGAGGAGGAGGAGGAGAAAACACACATTTTATTTCCCTGGCTACAATCCAAAACTACAAAAGGGTCACCCTTTTTCCTTTCTTTATTCCTTCCCATACGTATTTCCCTGGTGTGGTTCTCTTTTACGACTCTCCATAATATTCAGTCATTTAGAGCAATGCCTGTTGTGCCTTTGCGCACCACCCAAGCTATTCTTTTAAATTCAATAGTAAAAAAAAATATTCCACCTTTCGCATTGATTTTGTCAGAACAAAGATTTTTCCAAGTAAATTTACACAGCCACCTTATTTCTGAAAGCTATTCTTTTACAGATGCATGTTTACTTTTCCAGTTCCTTAGGGCTGAATTTTTGCAGCAGGGAGATTGTTATACCCATGTAGGCTTCCCAGATGATTAGATCCTGATAATACAGTACAGTCGTACCTTGGAAGTCCGTTCGACTTCCAAAACGTTCAGAAACCAAAGCGCGGAACCTGTGTTGGACGTTCAGGTTCCAAAAGAATGCTAGAAAACTGAAACACACACTTCTGGGTTTTGATCGTTAGGGAGCCAATTTTTTTGGGAGCCAAGGTCTTTGAGATCCAAGGTACAACTGTACGGCAGTCTCCCTACTGCAAAGGTTCAGCAGTGCACATTAGTCATAGAGAAGCCACAGGCCATATTAGTCCTGCTTCTCATTCTCCTTGAATGCTTATACCTGACTGAATCTGGCCTTGAGCTGTGATGACAGTACCTTTTGCTTACCTGATGGAGATGTGGAGAGGGGTGTAGTATCTTCTGCAAGGCTATAATGTAGCCTACTGTACAAAAGTAGCTTTCATCCGTTATGCTACTCACTTTGCCTCTGGCCTTGCCAACAGCTGGCATGCAAAACCTAGAACGTTGCTCATGAGAGAACCCAAGCCTTGGGCTGAAAAAGGTTTCCCACCCCTGTGAGGATCCTCTGGGACTCCCCCCTCCCCGCCAGGGTGTATCAGCAACTCCCCCCAGAGCAGAAATATATTTCACTTTTGCAGCTTGAAATCTCTAGATCAAAGTCCCCACCTGCTACTTTTATGAATACATTTTCTACTTACTGCCCTCTAGTTTCTTCAGTGCTTTCATTCCAGTATACTTTGTTACATACTCATTTATTGATACTTGATTGTGCTCTGCCTTTGTTGACTTGTTTATACAGTGCCATAGATGTACATGGTACATGTTACTCTAAACATGTGGGGAAGAAACAACCAGAAAGTGTGTAGGTATTGTGTGGTCTGAGCAACGCTGAGAGGTGAATGGCCATGGCTGCGACAAAATTATGGAGAGAGGCAGGAAGACTGAAGCGAGACAATAGTAATCGGGTCAGGAAAAGACTAAGATATGAATTAACATTTTGACTGAGGAGACAAGACAGGAACTCCTGGTCCTGTGTGACTGCACATCATTGTTACATACACGCTGGAGACTCACCAAGATGTACAACACACTTTAAAATGCAAGGAAATATTTAATTTTCAGGGGAAATGCAAAAGGCCGATAAGCCATGCAAACAGCAGATATATCAAGTGTAGTTTTCCAAATATTTTGCTCCTTTTAAGGCAACCTGGATTCAAGCAGTACAAGCCCTGTCTAACATGTTAATGTTTTGATATCCAAATAGAAACACATTAACTGCGCACTGCAAGTCTCAACAGGCAATTACTGCTCCAGCTGTGTACATTGATGATCACACTGCTGCCTGCGTACAGCCAGGGCAAATCCCAAGAGTCACCCAGCCTCCTCACTCATTAATCATTAAATGGAGCAACAGCGTTGGTAAGGAATGAAATCAGCAATTAGTTTAGGTTTGGAAGTGTAACTGATTTTAAATACAATTGTATCAAGAAAATGTACAATTGATCCAAGTTAACTGTGTGAATCTTAAAGTAATTCGAGTGTGCTGCACAAGTCATATTTCTCTAACAATTTCACTGGCAAATTTACAACCATGTTCCTGTCTTTAGTAAGCTGTTATCATGTTTCAATTCTTTATCACTGAACACACATGCTGATTTAGTTCTAGTTATGCTTTCAAAAAGGTTTAGTAATGAGAATGCTTAAGCAAGTGAGACACATGCCAAATTCTTTAGATGGGGATAGTTGTGCTCAACCGAAACTGATCTGAATTAAAATTAAGATTCTTTATCAAATCTAATCTGGAATGTATTGTGGAACAGCAAGCATTAATTTAAAATACTTGCATGTTTTACTATGCTGCATCGTACAGAGCTTACCATAACAACTTCTTCTCCCTGTACTTGTTCTTTTAAATGTGTTTAAAACTCAACACTGTTCCAAAATCTGGCCATGTCTTTGCCCAGGCAGGTGCATCATGTGACCCATAAGAGCAGCAAAATAACTGTACAATGGTGATGGGATAAAATCAGGCCAAATCTTTATTGACAGCAGCTGGCAGGAAAAAGGTTGGCATAGCACTGGGTTCCAGGATCAGTTCATAATTCCATAAGCCCATGTTGATAGAATGGATCCACTGGGTTTGGACTGCTCCAAACCTGTATGATGGGAGTCAGCCAATGTTGAACCTTGTTGTGGTGCAAGCCAAGCAAACGAGGTCTCACTGGGGGACCAGGGTAGAGATTCCAACCAGACAGATACCAAACCCTCGCTTGGGTTTGCTGTGGTCAATCCTCCCCTCAGGTCCCTTATGGAGTTGTCCACTATACTGTATTGATCCTGACCAATACCATTTCTGCTGATTTCTACCGCCTAACCAAGGAAAGCCATATTTCACTGTGGGATATGCTAAAAAATCCCCAACCAAGTGCCAATCAGGTAAGAGAAAAAAAACATTTCTGGCCCTGTCAACCAGCAACCCAAAATTGCTCGGCGAAGGCTCTAACCCGAGGGCAAGCGGGCGGGAAGCTCTCAAAGCAAAATGAGCTCCAGGGGAAGCAGCCTTATATAGGGTTTCCCCTCCCCCCTGCAGTAAGGGCTCATGGGACAGCTTTTTCCCATGAGCCCATCAGACAGATAAGATACTGGGCAAAACCTTGCCCAGTATTTTGCTGCAATCTATGGGCCACAGCGCCACCAGGGGAAGGCGTCCCGTGCTTATTCGTCAATGGAGCAGGGTTTGTCATATACATGTTTGACAGAGTCTGAGGTATACATCTAGCAAAGTTCCTTGCTACTGAAGAACCGGATCAGACCACTTTCACATTACAGTCGTACCTTGGTTTTCGAACAGCTTAGTTCTCGGACGTTTTGCCTCCCAAACGCCGCAAACCTGGAAGTGAGTGTCCCGGTTTGCAAACTGTTTTTGGAACATTGAAACATCCAATGGCTTCCAGTCAGTTGCATGAGCTTCCTGCAGCCAATCAGAAGCTGTGCTTTGGTTTCCGAACATTTTTGAAGTCAAACAGACTTCCGGAACAGATTCTGTTCGACTTTTGAGGTATGACTGTACAAGCCTTTAGCCATTTTCCAGGCAACTCTATCCTAGAATTCTCAAAACACAAACAGGGAAAAGTAACATGGGAAGTAGCCCTTAACAAACAGAGAATAGTATACTCCATGTACAGTCAAGACTATATATTTTAGGTTAAGCTTTCTGAAAACAATGTTGTAAGAATGGGTGTGCAAGGCTCTGCTCTCTAGTTTTCCCAACATATACAAACACCCATCAAGGGTATTGGAAAGCGCTGAATTGCCTAAGGTGGTCATTAACATTCATTCATCTGGCAGGAATGGCTAACAGAAGCTTGTAACACGGATCAATTAACAGATGGGACAGGAAGGGATTACCGTATTTTTTGCACCATAACACTCACTTTTTTCCTCCTAGAAAGTAAGGGGAAATGTCTGTGCGTGTTATGGAGCGAATGCCTGCAGGTGGCGGGGGGGGGGGATCTGCTGCAGTCATGAGCAGAGGATCCATGGTTCTCCTTCCTTCCCTCCTCCGTGGTTACAAAGCATGGATCCACATCTATCCTCAGGATTTTTGCATTGGGCTACTCCAAACTCACTGTTAGATCACATGTCTGTGGCCACAGCATGAACCACAAAAATCATATATCCACTATTTCATTTAGAATATTTTTTTTCTTGTTTTCCTCCTCTAAAAACTACGTGCGTGTTATGGTCTGGTGCGTGTTATAGAGCGAAAAATACGGTATATAGAGAGTGGTGGCACCTCCCAACAAAAAGCAGATCAGTCCTGAGAAATACAGCAGAGTCTTTAGTCAATTCCAAGCAGAACTACATTTGCATGTGCACAGACGGCATATTTATTGATCGGAGGAAAAGCTAGGAGAGCTACAGAACCTTGAGATATGAAAAAAACGCTACATAAAATTAATATTTTTTTATCTTTTGGAAGGGAATGATGTAATAGCGGCAATTGTTTGGATTTCCCTGCAGGTTAAGGATTTGAAGACCACTCCCTAGACTTTTGCTGTCATTAGGAAGTTCATTTAAAGAAATGCTGAATAGTCTGTATACCTGACCGGACAGTTTCCCAGTGTCTGCTCCCCAAAATACAGTCGTACCTTGGTTCGCAAACTTAATCCGTTGTGGAAGTCCGTTCCACTCCCAAAACCGTTCAAAAACCAAGGTGCGGCTTCCGATTGGCTGCAGGAGCTTCCTGCAGTCAAGCAGAAGCTGTGTTGGACATTCGGCTTCCGAAAAAGTTCGCAAACCGGAACACTTACTTCTGGGTGTGCAGCGTATGGGAGCCAAAATGTATGAATACCAAAGCGTTCGAAAACCAAGGTACGACTGTAGGCACAACAAACCTGAGCATATTGGGAACTAGCAACCTCATCCTAACATTAGAATTCAAAATAGGGGGGAGGGAGCATACACAGTGTGGGTCATAGGGAAAGGATGTGGCTGCAGCATCTCAGAAAAGGCTAAGTGGGGTAGAATGTGTTTTAGGAATGTTAAGTGAATCCAGCTTTCTGGTAGTGGAGTTCAACTCAATGTGAATGTTTACTGCAAAGGTCATCAAGCTTTATATATAAATATTGCTCATCAACTATAGTTGGTGCCTAATATTAATACTGAAATTGTAGGGTTTGTTTTTTAAATTTTAAATGTTGAGACATTATCTAGGGATTCCCAGTGGTGTGTGAACCATGTCCTCAATGGTGTTTCTGTAAAGATACCTTTAAAAACTATACAGCTCTTAATACCTACAAAGCAAAAATAAGTGGTCTGCAAAAGCCCTCAGCAATTTTCTAGTCCATGGGGGGAAAGCATGGAAACCACTGATCTAGCCTAAATATTAGACTGCCACAGATTTCAATGGAAGGAATACACACGTGCTTAAATCTCTCCCACTGAATTCTGCCTAGATCTTACAGAAAGCTCACAGGTTCAATCTCCTGGTAAGGTTGGGAATGACCCTCGTCTAAAATACCGACTGCAGACAGGTCACCAATGACAATACTGAACTAGATGGAACCAGTATTATGGCTCTGTATAAGACAAGTTCCTAAACATTGAACGGTATTTGAAGATGATTTTTCCCATTTTGTTTTCTGTTCCAGGAGTCCTGAAGCCAGGCTCTTTAGAGTAAGGGGATACAGAACAAAACAAAATTTTCATTTTAAATCCCAACATAGGATCATGCCAGCAAGACCTTTGATAGAACATCTGTCAGTGGCTCAGAATCTTAAATCAACACAATTTAAGCTGAAAGAATGCATTTAAAATGAAACAAGTTACACCTCACTGTAAAATTGTTGGTATATAAGAAATTGGGGTACAGGTGGAATCAGACTGTATGTTGGTTTTATGGTAAAACACATAATTTAGAAAGAAAGAAAAAACTTCAAATGACATAAAGCTGGGAGGAATGGCAAGAACTTCAGAAATAAGAATTAAATTGCAAAAAGGTTTTGCGTAAAATAGAATGCAGGAAGCAAAACTGAAAACACCTGGGAATTATCTGATCACAAATTGTGAGCTCCAAGTTTAACCCTGCTGCAAAGATTATAATGCTAAGCATGCACATATCTCCCATTAGCATGAATGGGAAACCTACTTGCATCAGAAAAAAGGTAAATGCAATATGGCGTCCCATTAACAGTGTTTTAGGGCAATACGCTGTTCCATCTGTTTGCATCTTCATATCTTTAATGGGTCTAATTCCATATTTCACTGTAATGAACAAATGATAGTAAAGGCATATTGACAAGGAGCTGTGATGTGTAAAAGCATGCTCAACTAAACATTCAGCTACTGATTCACAGTTTGGAGAAGAGAAACTGAAAGGAAAATGTGAAAACTGCTCTGAAAATAAATTCCAGGAACAAATTAATATGTGAACAAATTAATTACAAAATCATACACTCACACAGATGTTTATTTATTTATTGGTTTTTGTTTTTTTTAAAAAAGAAAAAGCATTTGGCCATGTTAGTATTTTAGCCCTTTTTCAGGAGGCGGCTTGTGTACAGGGCCTTTAACATCCCTCCTTGGCTCAAGATTGAGGATACATCATAAAGGTCACCATCAAGAAGCTTAAAGAGGCTACATCAAAAAGGTTGTTGTTTTATATATATATAAAAAACACCACGGGATTCTCCGCTTAAAAGCTGTCACTCACTACCTTTTGGTCCAGAGAAGAACATTTTAAAGAGGGCGACAGACAAGTGACAAATGTATTGTCCATACACATTTATTAACTCTAAGCTGTGAAAATGTGGTATGTATACTCGAAAAGTGTGCTTGCTTGACAGCTAATACAGACACTGTAAAATTAATATTGCCCTGAAGATTGAGACTAGCTCTGAAAGTTGACATGTTAAGCAAAGATCTCCACTGGGTTTGTTAACTATCTTGCCCTATCAAATAGAATTTATTTATCATCCTCAGGTTCCGTTTTACATAGTCTAATTCTGTTCAAATATCCATTCTTGCCGACACCTAACACAAAGCAGAAGCAGAGCAAACTATAGCCAATCTTGAATTTGCAATTGTTTGTCTATACAATGATACCTGGCTTAAGAAGGAATTAAGGTGACTTATTAAAGACACACCTAAATATCTTGGATTTTATTAATGGCAGTTTGCTGTATATTTACATGTAACACATACATAAAGGTTTTTGGACTGAACATGCTCACTTTGGAAGCTTTTTATGTACATGACCCATGAGCAACACCAAAAAAATGAGAACTCTAACCTTGAAGTCATTCAACTATACAGTTAGGAATTAATTTCTGTTAAACACAAAATTTCAAATTTTAATTTTTTCATTTTCATACATTAAAAATATACATAGAAATTCAAGTTAACTTCTCAGACATGTCAATAGTCAGAGATACTACTTTGAAAACAACTACCTCTGAGATCTTAAGTCACGGTGGGTTTGTCAGAGAAATGAAAATGTATTAGAATACTGACATTACATTATGAATAGTAAAGCATAGCTTACAGGTTTCTGAAAAAGTATAAAGTACATAACTTGCAACAATAAATTATTTCATTGAAGACTCAAGTTAATCACAGTTCAATGAATAATCTTAAAAGGAAAGGTATGGGCAATAATAGGCTTAAAATACAGATATGGTCACAGCCTTAAAATAAATATGTCTAAATGCCGCATACACTGAAATAAAAGGTACACTTATTGTAAAAAAGAAAAAGTTGAACAGGACACTTTGCACATTTGCGGTTTTCCTGGGCTTAAAAAAAGATGAAATTAATCTTATCAAATTATTAGTTAATTTCATTTTATTTCAGTTGAAGTCAGAATTTAATTACAGAAAAGAAAGCTCTTGGCTTGTACAGTGACTCACAGCTAATCAAAGGAGTTCCAAAGCTCAGGGTGGAAGCAGAAAAGCTTTAGGAGAGTCAAATGGAATTGAAAAGAAGATGCTTTGAGTTTCTTGACTTGGCTTTGCCATACTGTGTGGTGCATCAGACCTATAAACTAGTGATTAAATTCATTAGATGTAAAAATAGCAGTAATTAGCAAGTACAAATTTAAGAGCATCAGTGACGTCAAGTAGCCATTCAAGCGTGGTAGTCAACAACAGAGGATACATGCAACCCCTTTGGTGGGCTTTCCCCTAGCTGTGCTCCCCATTTTAACAGCTGTGGGAAGTGAAATGGAAGGGAATCATATATATGAACAAATTCTGATCCTATTGATTAATCCATATTGGATGTGGTACATAAGTTACACAGAAACAGATACATAAATGTATCATAAAAACTGTAAGATAGGCAGGGATCAATCCACATAAGATAGTCTACCAATATGGTATGCCCACTATATATGCCCATTTAAAAAGGCAAAAAGTATAAGTAATAAATACACATAGAGTGGAATTCAATGTCACACTAAGATGAATGTTCGCCTGCACAAGTGAATCAGTTTATCAGACAGATCAATTCCCGCTCCCTTCCACGTGCATGTTGCTCTGGGGGTTCTCGTGAGACACACACCCAAGCCAACTGGGGGGGGCACGTGGGTCGGGGGGGGAGCCCCATTGTGTCAGCCAGGCATGGCCAAACTTGGCCCTCCAGCTGTTTTGGGACTACAACTCCCACCATCCCTAGCTAACAGGACCAGTGGTCAAGGATAATGGAAATTGTAGTCCCAAAACAGCTGGAGGGCCAAGTTTGGCCATGCTTGGTGTAAGCCCTTGTGTGGGGCTTCCGTTGATGAGGTTTGTCAGGTGAATCCCACCCATATAGTCTTGATAGAGAATCAGGAATAGGGAGCTGTGTATTTTCTTACACAATAATTTTTATTAAGAGATATCCCACTTGTAAGCTTACTTATTTTTACTCTCTTGTAAACCGGCTTTTTAAAAGCCTTTTTGGATTAATCAGCTGATCTATGTGCCATTTTTTAAAGGGGAGGAATCAAATTAGGTGTTTGCATCTAATATTAAACCATGGTTTACAGTTACAAGGATGAACAACAGAAAGCCTTGGCCTTGCATTCTGCTATGAGGAATGCAGAAATTGTCATTTCTGTTTTAGACAGCCAAACCCAGTCAATGTGTAAATAGTCTTAATGATGTAAGTATTGTCTTAACGATGGGTAGAGGAAACAAGCCAACTTCAAAACACAGTTTACAAAGCTGGCTTGTTTTCACTAACCATAGTTAAGATTTACCACTTTAGGATTTGGATATCGCACTTAAGCTGTGGCTAATCAAAAGCAAAAGTGTAAGCTTCATATTTCCTCCTTGCACCCATGCCAGAGGATAGGGGAGAGTGAGAAGGCCCTAGGCTTGCTGCATTTTGCCCTCTTGATGTAAATCATGATTTAAGTATGATATTTCAACTGGACCGCTTAATTGATTGAAAATGCATGTTATTTGTTAATATCATTTTAGCTTAATATAGAGATTAACAGGTTTGGGAAAACTATAACTGATAGAAGATCACTTTCTCTAGTGTGTCGTACGATAAGAACCCCCGCCCCAATGTCAACAGTTAAGATGGCATATCTGAGGACATTTGTCAGCAGATTATGAACCCTTCTATCAAACAATTACATGTACGATTTTAATAATGAAAACCCGCCTGAGACACAAAACTGACTTGCTTACTATTGTAATCACGTGCACACACATTTTGCTATTTTTGAATAGAGGCACTTAAGTTTAGCAGAGTACTTCTGTTGTAAACAGTCTAATGAAGGTCTCTTAAGACAAAGCATATGTGAATACAAAGTTAGAGTTAAACCAAAGTTAGCGTGGTTTAATGTACAAATCTTATTTTCTAATAAGACACTTGTATTTAGTATATTAGCCTCAAAGTATTACCCAATTTCTTTTTTATTATTTAAATGCCACAAACTTGAAATAAGCTTCCAATCTTAACCCCCTCCCCCATTTTTTTTCAAAGCTGAAAAACTCTTATTTGTACACCAAATAGCACTCTAAGCTGTGTGTGTATGTATATGCATGTATATATATCTGGAAGTACCACTTTAAGCCTCTTTCTGTACCTGGAACCAATTAAAATCTCAACTGAAAACCCCAATGCTTGATTTGAATGCCGTAGATATACATGAGTCTATTAACAGCAACTATAAACTGGAAGAGTGCCAGTGTCTGTAACAGGCAATGGGTGCAATCCAGATCCATTAAAATTGATGTGAATATTTCTACTGACTTCAATGTAATATAGATTATCCCCAACAAGCCTTGAGTAAGTGCATTAATACATAATACGAATATTCCTCAAAAATACTAAAACATCGATTTCTTATGTACTGCAAAAGTAACACACAACAAAATGTACATATAGCAATAATTTATTCTGAAATGTTCATTTAGTTCTGTTGAGACTTCACCCATGTCTCATTAATAAAAGAGCAGCCATCTCACCTCAAATACCAGAATATACAACAAGTTACAGCATAGCAAAAGTCCTACCTACTGTCAGTTAAAATCTAGTTCTGGTAAAATAATTTTGTTCAAGTGTTACACATACACAGATTTTCCTTTTTTTCTTCTTTTTTCGGAGCACAAAACCAAAAGGTAAATCATTACACCATAACTATCTATGCACATTATGTGACCACAGAAATGTTTATCATCATTTCAGAAAATGAACCATCAGTTCTATCCATGCAGAAAAAACAGGCTTGTTCAGCAGAAACCATATTACTGTGAATTTCACAGCCACATGATTAATTATAAGGTTAAGTGGCTTCACAAATACTTTTTTTTTTTTTTGCATAAATACCAATTTCTCCCTGATGTAGTTTAGTCATTTTGCAAATCTAGAAATGAGTGATATAGCAATAGATTTCTCTCTTTTAATCTCTGTTCATCTTTCCTGAATACCCCCACCCCCACCCCACCTAAACAATTAAAGGTATGGGATGTTAATTAAATATATGTAAAACATACTGTACAAATATAGTCGCTTTAGCAATTTTATTGCTAAATAATAAATTGGGACTCCCTCAAATATTATTAGTGAAGACAAAGAATATCAAATATGGCTTCCAGAACAAGGACCCTCTACAAGAATCAAAGCTATTTACAAAAGAAAAAACCCCAACTTTGTATAGTTTTATTAAAAAGTTTCACATATAGCATTAACACATGAAAATTCTTTGTTAAACAGAAGTTACCAGGTAGGATCCAGAATGACGCTTAGGACTTTGGGCACCACTTGAATCTGTACCTTCAGTCTTTGAATCTCGTTTTTTTGTGCTGTTATTCACTGGTGTTGGTATCTGCGATGGCCGCGTGGAACTGGAAGTATTATCCACGCTGCTTTTTCTGGGGCTTGGATTGTAGTTGAAAGGAGTCACTCTTGCTGCAACAGCACCACTGGGCGAACTGTGTTTGCTTGAGCTGCTGGAACTGAATGGCGTACGTTCATTAACAGTGTTTTCACTAGTCTCTGGGGCAAGGGCAGGGTTGCCTAGCAAAGGTTTCGTTTCCGTTCCCTTCTTGTCTGGACTATCTACTTGAATAAATGAATTCAGGTGGGTTTCTAAACCCACAGTACGAACAGGGACATTCCCATTCCCTCCATTTTGTTTTCCGTTAAGATCTTTGCTATTCACATTCCCTTTCTCCGAAACACTGTCAATAACAGGGGGGGTGTTCCCTGTGGGAGATTTTCCAGATCTAGGATTATTAATAGGGCAGTCCTCAATCCTTACCCAAACATCTTCTGTCTTTGAGACGGCAGGTGCCATCTGGTAAATGAGAGTTTTTGAATCGGAACCATTGGTAGCACCTGGTGAGGAATTCTGAGGAGGACTTGTCATTATCTGAGGAATTTCGTTCTCTTTAATCTTCCGCCAAGTACCTTTTGTTGGCGCTTGACTCTCTTTAGATTGCTTGAGTCCAGAAAAAGAACTTACATGTTGCTTTTCATCCTCACTCTTTGCCTTCTCACTGGATTCTGAAGAAGCTGAAAGAATTGAGGAAGAACTTCCAGTCCTACGCCAGGTGCTCACACGAGGAAGTGATGAGGAATGTTTACTATGTTCGCGCTTCCAAGTCCCCGATCTGTTAATTGGCAGCCTGGAAGGACTCTCTGAGTGAGACCTAGTTATGTCATGCCGTTTTGTTGGTCTCCCATCACTGTATTCCAAAGAAGGACTCAGGCAAGGAGGTAACTTTCGCCAGCCACCAGCTTGGATGGCTGAATGAGTAGATAAAGACATATCAGGAAGGGATGGGCTTAAAACTGGAGTCTGCGTTTGGGACTGTGTAGGAGAGTCTGGTCTGGAAGGTGACAAAGATTCAAACGAGGCAGACTCTTCCAATTTCCTTCTTAGAGTGGGACTTGGAGTTTCTTTAATAAAAGTTGACTGGCGGACCAAAACAGGTCTCTCAGATCTATCAGATTCACTCCCACTGGATTTGGCCGATGACATTCTAGATACATCAGGCTTCTTGTTTGATCCGCTGATACCAGAAATTTGGTTTAATCCTTTTGAGGCAGATTCACTTCTGGGAATACCACTGGTACTTTTGGGCAACCCAGTTTGTTTCCCCCCAGTTTGCTGGCTCATCTGTCTGCCTGGAGAGGTGTATACCATTCTTCCTGAACCAGAAGACTTAGTGGAAGTGGTACTCGGAGAAGACGTTCGTGGCAGCTGGGAGAGTTTATTAGGGGGACTTATGCCATTTCTGCCAGGTGAAATTGAATTTCGGCCAGGAGACTGCAGAGGTCTGGTTAAGGGTTGCTGTTGTGGTCTAGAAGGTGTGGAATCTCTAGATCCTGATCTAGAAGGTCCTTTACTTGATCCACCTTGTTGAGATGGCTGCCTGGATATAGGACTTGGCTCAGGTTTTACAGATGGTTTGGCTACTCTGGGAGAACTAGTAGAAGTCTGGTTATCATTAGGACTTTTGGAGGTTGCACTCTTTAGTTGAGGCCCTTTTTTAGAAACTGGACTTGTACTTGAGGAGCTATTTCGAACTCCAGGAATATGAATCATTGTCCTACCTCGGGAGATTGAGGGCATATTGGTTTGCAACGGCTGTTTCAAATGACTTGTAAGTTCTGAATTAGAACGAGCTTTACCTGTGATCATGCTTTTATACACTTTCTTTCCTCCTTTGATACCTCTGTTTTCAGATTCTACTTTCTTTGTTTCCAGTGTACTCTTCTCCCCTGGTTTAATAATTCTTGGACCCTTATTACTAGTAAAAGGTTTTTCTTCTTGGTCAGGTGTAAGATGAAAGGGCGATCCTAAGGAAATTCCAGATTTTAATGAAAGGATTGAATCAGAGTCTGATGAGGCTTGTCTAGACAGTGATGCTGCTGCAGCAGCTTGATGTAAGCTGCTAACAATAGAATTAGCACCTTCTTGAATAGCTTTCCAGTCAAAATTTTCTGAATCTGGTGAGAAACCATGTTCTGAATCAGGCCTTTGTATATCCTTCAAATCTAGTGTCAGGTCTTCTGCCAAAATGCCTCCCATATTTCTAGAGCTATTTTTTTCACTGTCTGATTTTGTTCTAGAAGGCTTTTTCTTTTTAGGCATGGCAGAACTAATACACTCCTGTAGAAGATCATCTTCTGAGTCAATACTAAGGGAACTGAGGGAACTGTTTCTTGAAAAACACACAGGAGTATCTTCGACATGAAATGATTTAGGAGCATAGCCAGAAACTTGTGGTCTACTTGGTTCTCTCTGTGCATCAGATGGTTCCATTTGTTCTCTGGGTTCACTTTCTTTGTTATTGTTGTTTTCTTGATCGATATCACTGAGAGAACTCAGAGACGAATTGCGAGAGAAGCAAACAGGAGTATTTTCTATTGCAAAATTTTGTGTTTTCTCATCGGAAGCTGAGGCCCTTTCTGAAATATCTTTGGATGACTGAGAGAATGGAGTTTGCTTCTGCACCAGAGCTTTGGGTTGCTTTCTTCCTGCTGGAGTGTGTTTTTGGCAAGCTTGCATTCTACTGCTCGATTGCTGGCTTGCAGACTGATGTTCCGCATTGGTACTAGGTTTAATTTCCCTTTCTTTCCCCTTTCTCAGTTCTGCCTTTTCCCTTGAAAGATCCACATCGTCGTCAAAGTCTAGAGAACTCAAAGAGTCATTACGTGAAAAACAAAAAGGAGTTCCTTCAATTGGAGTGTAATGATGGGGGGAATCAAATGCAAAGCTTCCTCTTGCACGCTCTTCATTATTTGGAAGTTTTTCATTGAAGTCCCTTGAGCTATTTTTGAGGTTTTGTTTCTTTGTCTCTTTGTTGTCTGTATAGGTTCTTTCACTACTAAAATTACTTTTTGGCTCTGTGGTTTTTCGTAAGCGTGCTCTATACTCATTACTTTGGGGTATGGGCTTCACTGGTGAAGTTGGTTTCTTTTTCTCAACTTCTAGCTGATTTTTGGCACCTACTGATGAGGATGTAGATGCCTGCTGGATTTGATCCATTATCTTTTTCACTCTGAAAGGTTTGTGACTTTTCCCTTTTGGCATAGCAGAATTAATGCATTCTGCAAGAATATCATCACCTTCTTCTGCTTTGTCATCATCCAATGCAATAGCACTCCCAGCTGACTTTTTCCCCCTCTGAGCATCATCAGTATTTCTGCCTTCTGTGGGAATGGTATCTCTCTTTTCAAATTCTGCAGGTTCCATCAATGTACCAGTTGTCTCTGCATTAGCCAGTTCATTGGGTGGCGATTCTATTGTGAGATCACTCAGCGATGTAGCCGTTGAGAAATTTATTGGCGTTCCCTCAACACAATACACGCGTGGCATATCATCTCCAGGTGTAAAACTAACATGTTTTTGAGAATGCAATCTGCTTTGGGAAGGGAGAAGTTTATACACAGGCAACTGGCTTGGCTTTCTGGCTACAGGTGGAGGTATTTTTGAAGCAGTTATCTGTGAAGGCTTTTTGGTTTTACGTGAAGATTTTGTTGGCATAGCAGAAATAATACATTCCTCCAATATTTCGATGTCATCTTCATCTGAATCATCCAGGATATCCTTTTCAGTCTCTGTGGGCTTCTCTGTCTTCTTCTCTTGATTATCCTTTGTGTCATTTGGCTGTTCAAGTTCCGATTCATTCCCATGGTCGTTTTCATGTACAGGAGGCATTATTCTCAACTCTACATCTTTCTGTATAAACGGTTCATCAAGACTCAATGCACTTAGGCTTGATGAGCAAGAAAATCCATCTGGTGTACTTTCTGTAGCAAAATGTAACAAAGTGTCTGCATCTTGCAATACCTGCACTCTTTGAACAGCTGTATTGACAGCTGTTTGCCTTGGCCCAGACTCTCTCTTTTCAGTGGTGGGTATTTTTGTTTTGACTGTTTCTCTCTTTACTTGGGTTGCTTGTGGAGGGGGTGGGGTTTTACTTCTGCTTGGTGGCATTGTTTGCCCAGGACTGTCTGGAAGGTCACTTGGGCTTATAATACCACTTACCATCCCACTACAAGGCTCGCTCTGAACAGAGCTAGCAATCGAACGGCTCTCAAAACTATCCAGGGAACTGACAGAGGTACACCTACTGAACATAAGTGGAGTCTCCTGCACATAATGTTCTGGTGGGCTCTTAGGAGTTTGCGCACCACTTTTTGAGGGAGATTTGGCACCCGAGGAAAATTCTACAGCTTTATGTCTTGCTGAATCAGAAGGAGATAGACTAGAAGCCTGAAGTCTATTTGATTTTGTTCTAATGTGTTGTGAGGCTGAAGAGGTTTCATTTACAGTACCTGCTGCAGACAGACTCCTATTTTCTTTCATCCCCGCTATCTTCAAAGAGTTGTCCGTATCTCCTGCCCGTGTGGATTGTTCACGTCCTGTTTCATCTTCAGCTGATGACAAAGATGACAGAGAGCTACATCTTGAAAAACAGATCGGTGTATCTTCTACACAATAGGTCTGTATTGTTTCCTGGTTGATGGAGGGTGCTTTGCAGGACGCAGACTTCTGGGTGTGACCGGCTCTACTTTGAGCAGAATTTGGATGAAGCTGGTTGTGTCTCTTTGAGCCAGCCGAGGTTGATGTATTCCCACTACTAGATGAAATATGATCTGTTTTAGTACTCTGTACTGAAGGGCTCTTTGAAAAAGAAAAAGATGGCTTCTGTGCAGAAGGAGGAACGTCTGTTGAATACTTGAGACTGTAATCAATAGGCTGATCTACATGGTGCTCTTCTTCATTGTATTTTATGCTATAATTAGTTGGATGATCTTCTTCCTCATGCTGTTCCTCCTCAGAGTAGCGTTCACTATAGTTAGTTGGCTTATCATCCTCATAATCATCAACTGGGCATATGGACTGGTTCGCTTTTGGATTTATTCCGTGACTGCAGGTAACTCTGTTCTGTTCTGAACTATTAGATTCCCTTGATCTGAAAGGAGATACACACTCTGTCTGTCCAAAAGCTGACTGATAGTTCATGTGTTTATTATCACTACTCTCAGTGTATACAGGGTATGCTCCACTTTGGCTTCTGGACTGTCTTTGTTCATTCTGCTTTATTTCCTCTTCAATTATGTGCTTAGGTCTTGCCCATCTTTCATTTTGTGATGGGCTTTGCCTTCCAGAATTCAATTGCTCATCAGAATATTTTAGGCTATAGTTTATTGGAGTATCTAGCTCTCCATCATTGTCATCCATATGGTTAGCACTGTGTATTTTATGGGCTAAATCAGCAGGGTACTGTCCATAACTGCAAAATTTACTCTCTTCATCTTCAGAGTAAGATTCAATAGGCTTCATCTGTCCTCTTTTACCATACCCATCACTGCTACTGACACTATTTAAGCTATCATTAGAAGCTCTCTTATACTCCACTTTTGCATAAGGCACAGGACATGTCCTGTTCTCAGATTTAGGGAAGTTGTAGGTATTTGTGTGAGAATGGGCAGCGGCTGTTCTTCTTAAAGCATTCCTATCTTCTGGCAAACAGTGCATTTCAGTTACAGATCCATTGCTTCTCTCTTCTTGTGGAATATGCATATTTACTTCTTCCATCACTTTGGAAATCTGGGCTGCAGCAGTAGAGATCTGCATTCCCATTCGTTTAGAGGAGCTCCCAGAATTTTCTGTTGCTGAATGGTAGCTGCTTAATCCCATTGCACGCTCTCTATCCAAGCTCCTGTCCTTGTCAGACCGAGAACTCTCTGTATTTCCTCTGCTTGAGGAAGAAGAGCCAGGCAGTACAGTAGTGTTTAAATATGGTGGAAGTACGGTTACATTGCTACTATTAAAATTCTCGGACCTGCAAACTCCATCTTCATGTCGATTAGCATCTAGAACATATTCACTGTACAGATTCTGTTTGTGTCTTTGCTTATTACGATGAGATGTTTTGGGACTTAAGTTATCAATATTATCAAATGTCTCAGATAAATGTTGAGCATCTAACTCTGCTTCCAGTGCTTTTTGCTTTCTAACATGAAGAGATGGTAAGCTTGAACCCGGAGACATGATGTTAGCATCTTTATATTTCGCAGGCCTGTTTGCCATTAGGTTCCTTAGAGCTGCAGCACTGCCCATGGCTATCATCTTGTGCTTTGAATGTATGAGATTTTTGAGCATGCTAACGGCTCCCATGTCCCACAGTGCTTCCTGGTCTTTTGAATTCCGTGCAGAGAGGTTCCACAAGGTTCCACATGCATTGCTGACTATTGTCAAACTATGAGACTTCAAGTGATGCAGCAAGGTTTGCAAACAGCTGTTCTCTCTTAGAATTTGCCTGGAATTAAAAAAAAGGGGGGGAGGGGGAAAACTCACTTTAACAAGAGGAAAGACAAAAAAGTGTCTATGTTTATTTCCTGCTAATAATGTTGTCCAAAATCCTACAAATAGGCATTAGCATAAATTCACTTAAAGACCAGGATCTAAGAATGACTATTTGTGTACAGAAACTGTTTGTAGGATAGTACTGACACTGTTGCTCCCAATTTGTCACCTGGGGTAGAAACTTTTATTCTGCTTTGGGCAATGTTTCAAAGGGGAAGGAAGGTTCTGTCAGTGACAGCGATGGCTTCCTGGGGTCCCCCCCATTTTTTATTTTAGTTTTGAAAAACAGCTTAAAAGTTGCCAGGATGGCAGCAGGAAGTTCCTTTTCTACCAGTGCTCAAGCCGGTGGCACTGCTGAGAATTAAAAATAAAATTAAATTAAAGGAAGCTTCTAGAAGCTACCCCTGTTTTCCATAGTATGCACTCCCTTCCCCTTCCAAAATATCCCAGAGCCCCCAAATGTTGCTGCCTCCAAACCACTCTCCAAAACCATGTGTCCTGTTTGAACAGGGGACAAGGCCACCTAAGAATTCAGCAAACCTCCAAACTGGGGGAGACTCAATACAATATAAAGTTTTTCCATATGCACACACAGAGATTGCCTTCTGTACCCTTACACTTGTATGGGATGTCGCTCTGAAGGGTTTCTATTACCTATGGGGATAGCTTTTCTGAGAGTGTTCCAGCTATAGTGAAAGATGTGTGCATTCATATGCGACTGCAGAATGCATCCCTTTGGATTCCAGCCAAAGTTTCAGCTAAGAACATCCCTACTTTTAAATAGGCTTATCCAACATTAACAAACTAAAGTGAAGTTGATTTGTGCTGTACACATCACATTATTGAAAACAGTGCTTATCATGTACTGCCTTTATATTATCTTATATTTGTAAAACTGGGACCATTTTATCACAAGCAGCGCAGGAATCTCTTACCAAATAAAATGCTTACTTCTGTTCCAGAGAAAATTCTTAAGCTGAAGCCATCGGAGCAGTGAGTTTCTAACAACAACACTGCAGCAATAATTTATGTATCAGCATACAGCACCACTAAGTCTAACTTTGCTCATAATCTCTGCCTCCTTCCAGTAAATGTCATCTGCTGCATCAGCAATTTGCATAAAATGCACGGCTTACTGCTTAGGTAACTAGATGGCACACTTACCTGTGGTCCTCATTTGTAGCAATCAAGCTGGAGACATTACGCAGTATTCCCCCTCCACTTTCAATGATAGCTAAAGTATTTGTTTGACTCCGGTAAGTCAGTGTGCCAACTAAAAAGGCAAGAGCACCATCCACAGCACATATATCAGCTTTATTCTCAGTGCAGTGGGCTGACAGATTCCATAAAGCACTCAGTACGCTTTTTAGGGTAGATTCCTGCAGAGAGAGCAAGCACACTGAATTAAGAGGGCTGAAATGCAAACTTAAACCAAACAAATTAATGTTTTGACACTGGTAAAAATAATAATCAAGAGAGGAATTCAACAATATTATAAACATGAGCACAATATGAGGGGGCACAATTGGGGGGGGGGAGCCCTGTTGCACTTCCATTAGTGAGACCAGTTAGTGTTTATTTTGCTAGTGGTAACAACTTCACTATCTGCTGCATATAAAAGAATGGCACTCCAATGTTAATTATTAGTGAGTTAGCCTCACTAAACTCAGGGGGAATTACTTCTGCCCAAACAAAGGATTGTATCCAATGTTACTAACAAAACCATTCAATTTTAATGGGTATTTTAGTTTGCTGTTGGAAGGAATAATTACACTTTTCTTCTATGAATAAGGAAACCAAAAAATAATTTCATATACTTAAAATACTGAAAAATGTGGTTTTGCGGTAACCTTTTTAACTTCCAAAGCACACTCCATGAGTGCTTTCACACTTCCAACTTCACGAAGTGTCTTCTTACTGTTCACATCTGCTCGCCAAGACAAATTTCTCAACACGCTTGCAATGACCTGCAAAAAATGGAAGAATAAAAAAGCTCAATCTGCCTTATTAACTTTATTGTTTTCTACCCTTTAATACTTGCTGACTGCCAGGAAACAGTTTAGGATGCATGATTTGCTTGATAATAAGCTATTTAATTTACTGGGTTTCATTTTAAAATTAAATTCAATGCAGTAGCCCAAAGTTTCATTTCAAATTCTATTCTACATATGATTTCAAATATTCTGATGAATATTTTGGAATGACTCTTTCCAAGTTCTATGTATCTGTGGTAAAATTACAAATTGGAGGGGTGTTTCCAGCTACCCCACACTGTGAGCACATCATGGGAAGATTGGTGAAGCTGTGAAGCTCCCTTGTTACTTTTGCTATTAGATGCTGTGATCTTGTTATTTTTTTCTTTCAAGTAATCTTGTTATTATACCTGATATTGTTTTGCTATGTTATTATGTAATTGTTTTTGTAGCGTTTGTTTGAAATGCATCTCTGTTTCATTGTTGTTAAGCCTCTCTGATAATTGTTTTTGGTGAAAAAGCTGCATACAAATAAAATACATGCAAATTAAGAACTTTCAGACTATGTGGATCAACTTGTATTACATTAAGGAATACATAAAAAACTTGGGCTTTGCCTAATCTCACTTAACATTAGAAGTTGTACAGTTCTATCAAGATGCCCCAATCAAGTTTCTTTAATGAAAAAACAAAAAACTATGCAATACACAGTAGGATAAAAGTTCTGCAAGTAAGATTTACCTGCTGCAAATCTTCACTTTCAGATTTTAACTGGGCAACCAGGGCTCTCATGCAACCTTTCATAGAACACAAGGTGGCCTGATTAAAAAGAGAGGGAGATAACGAAACAAATTACTAAGCAGTATGTTGACAGGTCACAAGTTACTTTCTTTACAAGCAGAATTAAAGACATAAAACAACATGAAAATTATTATCCAACTTTTCTGCACCAAGTGCACTCACAGCTACTCATAAAGCTAAAACTCATAAAGCTAAAACAGTAAATATATAAATTCACAGCAAAAGAACAAAATAATAAATAGCAGTGATCTGGGCCCCAATAGCCCCATCCTGGATAAGTTGGAAGTATCTGAACAATCTTCAATAGCAGTCTCACATAAAACAAATTACTGTAGTTCAACCTAGAGTGGACTAGGGCATGAATGACCATGGCCAAATCTACCTTCTCCAGGTAAAGACTTAATTGGCTTATCAGATCATAAGATGGATTAAAATTTCCAAACGGTGGCAGGTTCAAGAATTACAATAAAGTGCAGATGTAAAAATGTAGTCAACTATTTCATGGCCTATACAAAATACCCTTAAAAAAAACAGCAAAGGAGAATATTAAAATATTAATTAACAATAGTCATAGGGCATGGGATAATAATAAAGAGCATAATTGTGTTATTGTGGCTGTGTCAATGTCTGCTGAGGAATATCAAGAAAGAAGCAGAACTACATTTTTCTGTTCCATGCTCAGCTGTATCACGGCCATCTGAAGTTAATGACAGCAGCCCATTATATACAGAACAGCTGAAAAGCTGAAAGTCTTAATAGTAAAACTATTAAATAGCAAAAGAAAAATTAACTTACCTTATTTGCTACATCTCCAAAAGTTAAGTTTGTCAGAGCCATTCCAGCATATCGTCTTAATGTGACACTGTAGTGGTCATTAGTAAGCCCATACATTTCACAGTCTACTTGAAGCAATTCTGCAATGGCCTGCAATCCTCCTATAAACATAGTGGAAATTTTTGTTAGAAAAAAATATTTTTCGAAACAATTTATTCTAAATAATTTATTCTAAGTACAGTGGTACCTCGGTTTAAGAACAGGCCGGTTTACAAACTATTCGGTTTATGAACTCTGCAAAACCAGAAGTAGTGTCCCGGTTTGCGAACTCTACCTCGGTCTATTAACAGAAGCCGAATGGTGGAAGGGCACCGGCGGTGGGAGGCCTCATTAGGGAAAGCGCACCTTGGTTTAAGAACGGTTTCGGTTTAAGAACGGACTTCCGGAACGGATTAAGTTCATAAACTGAGGTACCACTGTAATTTTATTCTAAATATTCCGAATAATTTATTATAAATAATTATTGGCATTTATTTTCTAAGGCCAAAGACAAAGCAAGGGGATGGTTACAAAGGATCCATACTATAGCAACTAAGAATTGTTTTTAAAGAACTGGGAGCATTTCACGGAAGTATTAAGAATCCAAAGAAAGCAAACCAATTTGCTCCAAACCAGAAAAAACCTGCTATCTGTACACATTGCACTTTTTGGATAACAAACACTCTTTAAGCATTCAAAGGTGAATGTTCCCCCTATGTCTTATATGCAGGTGTCACAAGTGAACAGAATTTGAAGAAAAGCAACACGTATGCTGCTAACAACCACTCTTGTCAGCACCACTGTTGTTTCTTCCTGCATATATGCAACTATGTAGCTATGGAACAAATGGGTTGGGGATAAAGATACCTAGCTCAACAAATTATCTAAATAGAAGGAGCTACAGCATTCTCCAGAGCCAAGATAACCATTTTAAAACAATAAGCATTCATGTACTGAAAGGGTGAGGAAAATCTAACATTTTATCTTCCTGATTGTGGATACCATCAGGTTGTTAAAGCTCTAACTAATCCATGTAATGTGATCTTCAGCATATACTTTCGATACTTTTTGCTCCACTCTTACCAAGTTCATTCATCGCATGACGGTGCTCTTCATCAAATGAAAGCTTCATAAGAACACATACTGCAGGACAGATCTGATGGTCAACTGGAGCTGGCACTTGTCAGAACAAGGAAAATAATCACTATTTACTTCATCAATTAGTTATTTAACAAAGCAAAGCTTAGAGAGGTTTAGTTTCTAAGCTGTTTATTAGACACCTGAAAGGCAACCTAATTAAGGGGGGGGGCCTACACAATTATGAAATAAACAGTTTCTACATTCTGCATAACTGTGCATAGTCTTTCTGGACTTCAAAGCAACAAGTCACCCAATATGAGGTGATTGATAGATGGGTGTCCTCATCTACTATATTTGGCTCATGGGGGTAAACCTGACCAGGATCTGGCCTGCAGAGCCAAAAAGGTTCCCCCTCCTTATACACATGGAACTCCACACAAGAACACAGGCCTCTTTTTTAAAAAAATATTTGTTTATAAGATTAGCTGCCCTGCACCGTGAGACTGAAAGGTGGGCTACATAACAATGTATAAAAACATAAAACAGATGAAAATCAGAACAATTTTAAAGCATATAAAACAGATGGAAAATTGGAGCAGAGCACTATAAATTCAGCAGAGGAGGTGGCTCACAAAAAATAACTGTCAAAAGCCAAGGTAAAGAGAGGAGTCTTCAGTATGTGTCACAGGGATGGGCTTGGAGCCAATCTGGGTCTCTGCTCTTGGACCTAGGAGCCCTAATGCATTATGGGGGAATGTTATCATAGGGGAACTTGCCTACCCCTCCCGCCTTCCTCCACCCCAGACCAACTACAGTTCTTAGAGTCTTCCTTCTTTGCCAGTTATGTTGCTGCTAAGTTTCTTCCCTTGCAATCTCCCTCTGGGTGTAAGAAGTCATTTTCCTAGTCAGCATTTTCCCTTGTTTATAAAGAGAAAGCTGCTACACCTGCTTGTCTCATATCTCTGCTTTCCCACCTCATCCAGCCCATTTGGATGTATAGTTAATTACCACCTTCAGACACCGAGGTTGTTGAAGAATTTGGGTACAAATACTGCAGATAAATGGCCGAGGCTTAAGATACTTTAAGGTAGTGAAAAGAAAATGCAAGATTAAAGTAGCAACGGAGTGGAATTATAGGAAAACCAAGCAAAAGTGACATGGGCTATAGTGGGCAGATTTGCCCATCATAACCAGAGGTCTCATTTCTCACACAGCTTGCTTGAAACTGCTTGTTCTACAAAGAACTCAGATTCAAAGCCGTAACATGAAAAAACTCTTCACGCTGGTTTTAAAGTAAAAGCTTTAAACACAGTGACATACTTGGATTTTTGTCCTGGTCCATGCCTTGGTCGTGTGCTTCCTGCCATTCCCAACACGTTTCACAGTAAGCTCGGATTTGTTCTAGAAGATGAAGGACTCTGATTTCTCGCCTGCCTCGCTTATCGTCAGGCTGCGAGTGGATGATATTATGCAGTGCTGCGCTGGCTCTGGCACGGGCCTCCTTACTACCCCGGGAGTTTCCCAACAACACCGAGTCTTTATCGTTGCCATGCAGAAGTTGAATGAGGAGCGGAAGACATCCAGACTGGCGCATCGCTATGCAGCTGTCCTGGGAGCTAGACATGGCTAGCAAAGTTCGTGACATGTCATCTTTATCATGAGTACCCAACATGGACAGCAATGAATACACCATTTCAACCTACAAAGCAAGCAATTTTTAAAAACATGTTACCAATTTTTAAAGTATAAGCAATGGCATATGCCACCAGGAGAATTTTTGATGAATTGATGATGAATTAAGCCTTTGGGCCTATGTTAGCAACTCTCAACATTACAGATTCTGTACTGCACTATTCTTAGGCAGCTAAAATAATGTTGACATAGTAGTACAAACTGTATCACCAAAATTAGTGCAGGATTCACTATGCATTACTCTTGTCTGTAAACAGGACAGGGCACTCATAAACAATTATGCATTTTCAGAAAAGCTTAATGACACCCTCCTCAAATTTTTAATGTAGCAGGAATCTAATGCCACATCATGAAATACTAGTAGTAGCACTGTGGCAGCTGCTTTGATACTTCCATTCTATAATGCTGAAGCCATTACTAAAGATTGACAGACTTGTTAGATTTTGTACATGACAAGGTCATCTGACACACTCAATGCGTCAGTATATACTGGGCAGCTGAAACCATCTCAAGGGCCACAATAATATTTCAAAATCAGCATGAGACTTTCCCTGCAAAATGACTGCCCAGTTGGACAGAAAAAGATCAGCTAATTGGAGGTTGCCAGACAAGTTTGAAAGGGAACATCAATCAATCAGTCAATCAGTCAATATAAGTTTATTGTTCAAGTCAAAGGTAAACCTGCAGCAACAGTACCAATAAAACAATACATCCATAATATGAGCCAACACCTATGATGTAAGAGAGAGGTTACCAGAGGCACCAACAAACTCAAATTCGGCTTGGTTTTAAATGAAAATTCCATAACATCACAACACTTTATAATGATTTTATCTAACCCCTTTTTCCTTCAATGGGACTATCAATATTACTACCCTTTCTCAAAAGTAAGTGTAAAATGTGGCATTAACAGCCTGTGACAAACTTTGGTTACCTTAGTACCTAGGTGATTTGTCAGTCTTCGAGGAACAGAGTAACTGCTGCTAGAACTCATAACACTTGATGTCTCATGGTCCATACGAGCAGCTGAACCCTAAGAGTTTAATCAACAATTTGGCGATGAAAGCATTAGCATAACACAAAATCATTTTAAAAATTTCAGCATTTTAGAATGCAACACAATTTAGAAGTTAGGGTTAAACAAAGCTGACATGTCAACACTGTAAAAATCTAATTGTGCCAGAGGAGGGAAAGCTGCATCGTGATCTGAGTCACAAAGCAACAAGCGGTTAGCCATTTTGCCAGCAATGATGAAAATAGAATCTTTTAAATTATTGTTAACAGTGTAACCATACCGTTTAGATTGGAGGATACGCAAATAGGAAGTGCTGCACTCAGAAAGTAAGAAATATTTTTGTGAGAAATATTTCATTCCCTTAACCATAGCCCCTGAGCCAACCAACACAATTCTCTCTCACAGGTGACATTTTCAAGCACAATTTCAGCATTACTGCTCTTTTCTCCTCCACTTGCACTACCAATGTCAGGGATGCGCTTAGTCATACCAATTGCGTTCTCTCTCTCTCTTTCTCCTCTCCCTTTAGGCAATGAAGTGACTACCCAAATTTCATTTAGGGGTGATCAGTTAAGTGTGACTGTGACATCATAGCATTTGCTGGGTTGCTGTCCAGTTAAAGGATGTTTAGTTTATTTACTATTTGGCTTTTAGATGATCAACTAAGTTTAAATTATTGCAAAACTCAATGAAGGTGCCCTTTTCAAAGTTTCTGTAGTAGGGAGACCATTTCTCCATAAATGTGAGAAGCTTACATTTGTGTATATAGTATATACTTTCTATTTCTACTAATTTTGAACAGGAATCAACTTAATTTAATCTGGGGGAGTCAATACTGAGCACATCAATTAAATGATTAATAACTTACATCCGAGTTTTCTTAGGATAGATTATGTGGCAAAGGTCATAATATCCTCTTACCATTTAATCATTACTTCACCCCAGGAAAAGCCACTTGGGTAAGAAATCCCATTAACCTTTCCATGTACAAGCACCCAAAAGATCACTGTGAATACCTAACATTACATTTGGCTATTAGGACAACAGGACGCAAGGGTGGAAGCTTTTGGCTTCCAAGCAGAATTTTATTATGTTTTTATTTATACCCCAGCCAAATGGGTGGGATATAAATAATAAAATTATTATTATTACTATTATCATTATTATCAGAATGAAGGTATTTCTTGCCTTCTACCTATGAGATGCAGCAGTTATTAATCACACTGGCATCCTCTAATATTCTTCTTTTGGGGAGACAAGTGGAATGGGGGCTCTTCCTAGGGCACTCTAAAACCTTTTTATGCAAGGTTTCGGCTTGCAGACCTGATCATTATTTGCCCGCCCACCCTAGGACTACCCACTTGTCAATCACCTGATGTCACAACAAAGTGAAACCACACAGGGAAATGTAAAATGCCTTTTAAAGTGCACCATAAGACCAGACAATCAGCTAGATGCAGGCTCTTAAGAAGCCCATTGCAAATCACTCGGCAAGATCCCATTGTGGAGCCCTTTGCACAGGACTTTCCAGGCCCTGCCAATTAGCTGAGCAGCAGCAGCTGAAGACCCCTTTCAGGAGAGGAAGGTCGTTTATCTGCCTTGAACCTGTCATTAGGTATAGGGCTGGTGGGTGTGGCCTGGCTGCAACTGCCTGGCAGGGTTAGGGTTGACCTGACAGGCCTGACTAGGCCCCCAGAACAGAGGTTCTCCACCCAGATCAGGATCTTACTCTCAACACATAAGCAAGTCAGACCATGTTTACCTTCCTCTACATTCCTACTACTGTTTCAAAATTAAAAGAAATCCAGAAATGGTGGAAAGGAAGCACATGCACTCCATGTCCAACCTGAATACAAGTAACTCCCTGCTTGCACACGTTCAGCACACACACAGTTTTTGGCCCCAGAAGGAGTGGTGGAATGGACTTACACGCACCCTGCCAATGCACATGGTGCTTCAGAACACAATTCCTGTGCAAACGGGGAGTTGCCTGCAAATGATGGCAGCAGGGTAGTGGAAATAATTATAGCACACTCATATCTGGGCTTAACACCTCCCCCACCACTTCCCAAAAGATTGGGGGCGCATAATGGATTTCGCCAGCTAAAGTAACCAAGCCCAATATTAGGAAACCTGTGTTTATTGTGTTCTTTTTGCCTCAATGGTTGCAAGACAAAAAGCTTGGCAGCTGCCTGCATTAGTGAGTATTTTCCAGGAATGAAAGAAAGTTCAGAGATGAAGTAGCAATAGGGCAACAGATAGTGCGGTTTGCCACTTGGCTGTTTGGTCCAACAGTATAGAGCTGAAAGTGGGACAGACTTTAATCAGTGGACTTTTTAATTCTGTGCTTGGTCCAAAGGCAATTTGCTCCTCTCATCCTCCTTCCCGGCAGCCTCCTTGCTCAGAATCATTTTTTTTATGTTTTCTGCATAAGTACTGCTTATTCCAGGGGAATGGCAAAGCAGTAGCATATTCACTCAATTATTTTTTTGAAATTGTGACGGGTAGAATTTAAATCCAAAGACTTCACTGAAATAGTAAGGTTCTTGTCTAATATTTTGGTTTGTAAATGACACTTGCTAGCCAAGGCCCTCACAGAATGCATATCTATTTAAAAGATTATTTAATAGAAGTGCTTATATTTATGTGGCCCAAGGATGGCGCTCTACACATACAGTTGCTCTAAGGGGCACATGAAAAGCCTGCCCATACAAATACTTCACCATTACTTCAAATATAGGTGGGTCTTCTAGGCCAGGAGTGGCTAACAGCAGTTGTTGAACTACAACTCCCATCAGTCCCAGTCATGTTAGCCAATGGTTCAAAGATTATGGGAGCTGTCCTTTTTCAATATCTAGAGGGACACAGGTTGATCAACCCTGCTACAGGCAATATATTAACCATTTTTTTAAAAAAAATGTAAGAATTCAAGGAAGGACAGAAAAAAATATGAAAAACATACAGTAAAACTGGTTGTGTAAATAAGGGGGAAAATTATGATGAATAAGGCAGTGATTATGAGAGAGCAAGAGAAGAGAGCCTTTACACTAAGCTGTCCACTGCCACAGAAATAGCTGGAAAAGTATACAAGCGAAAGCACTGCAGCTGTAATGATCTGTCCATGGAACCTAATACTAAATTCCTTATAATAATCAAACCTGCTTTGGATAAGCTATAGAGCTTAAACATTGGCAATTATGAAGATGACCAATCAATTTGTTCTTCCAGAAGTTGTTAGAAAGCCCTGAATTTGACAAAAGACCCAAATCATGCTGAACTGTATTTTTCAACTGATCCTACTGAAGACAGAACCAGTTAAATATACTCCAAACCTATTAAAATAGTAGTAAACAGGAGTCCTTGGAATGTACCAATCCCCATCTGAATGTACCAATCCCCAAACTGGATACTCACTCTACCTCTGCCACCACCCTTTCTGATCCTGCTTGAATATACTCTTATTTTTTTCTCATCAACACAACTAGTTCTGCTACATTCCTAACCTACTGTCTTCAACTCTATTCTCATCTCACGTGGTGCCGTTTTTTATTCTTATTTTAATATTCTCTCCATTGAACACATCGCCAAATGGATTTTCCTTGTAAAAATGAAGTTCACTTCTATCCTTTAGCTAACTTAGGAGCATCCACATTTCAGCGAATTTCATTTGCTCTCCCTAAATGCAGCAGAGCGCATGCAGAACAGTGCAGTCATGCAGAAAGAAGTGTCGCCTTCTGAAAAATACTATGGTAGCCAAATCATCAAGTATAATATTCATTTGACTATCAAAAAAATGTCTGGGCTTGACCAGGGTATTTATTTTTATTTATTTTTTGCCTTCTAGTAATAATATCCTCTGCCACAAGGTAGGTTGACCTGAGCTCCAGAAATGAAATACTGGTGCCCAATCCATTAAGCCTTTTCCCCCTGGCCTTGCATAAAAAGGAGGTAATCCCCCAGATGTCTCATAGCAAGATGGATTGAATGACTCATATCCATAAAGCTAGTGGGGGTGGGGAAATAAGATTAATACTATAAGCACAATTTTTTTATGAGGGAAAGTCAGAATTGTTCTAAAACACCAGGGTTATTCATACCAAGCTCTCTGGCTAAAAGACACTTTTCTCATCACCTCCTGAGTTCACCCACATTAAGGTCCCATACAAGGTATGCTGTAGCTTATTTACAAGAACATTTTTTTAATTGGTTTTAAATCTGAACAAATCGGGTTTAAACTGTATGTCAGTCTAAATGAATGTTTAAAATGTTCCACATGATGAAAACACAACCGGACAACAATTGTATTACTATATACATAGCAAAGGAACAGCAGGAAATAATGAAAAATATATCTGCTTCCAATATAAATGAACAATTTGACTGATGATAATTTATTATTCTAGTGGTTTATAACACTGCCTTCCACCCCCCCCCCCAAATTTATAATCATAAGCTTCTACTTTGAAGCCATAAAAATAATGCAGAATTAGCAGCCATTTTAAAATAGTATCAAAGAAAATTCCCTGTATTAATCACATTTTAACTTGAAAACCTGGCTATATCAACATGAATTTGATAGCCATGCAAGGCTCCTTTCCCTTAAATTTACACATAATAGCAATCTGACCAAGATTTGTACTTGCTTACAGTGTAGAACATTTAAATTCTATCTATATGGTACATTCCTTTGTAACAGATTAAAGAGCACTCATCTTCTCCAGCACAAAGCCTTCTCTGATTTAGTGCACCTGAAGGAATCCATTCGCGCACAATTATATTGCCATAGCAGACTCACTATATCCCACCTCCTCAAGCACCATATGTTGAAGCATTACTTATAAATAAAATGTTGACTTTACCTGACTACTGCCAGCAGTTGCCACGCTGATTTCCGCTGCTCCTTGACCTTCATTTTGCCTCTCAGCTTCATGCGAGCCTGCATCGTGCTTGCTTGGAGGTGCCCTCTGTCAATGTAAGAGTTTGCGACATTACGCACAGAAATGGAGTACGCTTCCACTTTAAGCTTAAAACTGTGAACACGTCAATGCTGTAGCTTCACGAACCACTGAACTATGCTTTATTTTTCATAACCTCTAGCCTCAATAATTAGCAGCCGAGAGCGACCGCCTAAGCAAAATTGCAGGATGAAAGTGAAGCATGTCCTCTGAGGATTATAGCTCTAGAAGACAAAGGATTTGCTGTGAGATACAAAACACCATCCTCCACCAGCTGTGCTCACATCACTATCAGAAATGTAACAGAATTGGAGCAAACAACTGTCTCCTCTGCAATGTCACATGATCTATGCACTTACTGGAGGCTATGACTGGAACAGTTAAAATATTACTTACGCTTCGCAATCAAATAGAAACACCTTCTGGGTGGATAGCCCAAAATACACATAGTACACCCGTTTTGTACTATTTGGAAGCTTTCCACAATTTAGTTATAGCATGACACATGTCGGAGCATCCATCTTAACGTGAAAGAAATTTAGACAAGTGGTTTGTCCCCAGACTAATCGTTCTGCAACTCAATGAATAAAATTGGACAACGTAACAGTGCTGTTTCCTATTAAAAAGGCAAACCAATATATAGAAAATAAAAGCCAGATTTTTTTTCATACCATCTTAAAGGTAATGAAAGTTAAAGGTTGTGAAATTTTATTTTTAAAAGTGACTCAAATGCACAAAGAACTGCATACAGAACAGGAGATACACCTTTATTCAGTTTTTTACTGTCTGAAGCTTCATTTATACATCCCTTAAGAAAAAAACCCCTATAGAACAGTTTTAAAGGAATCACTGGCCCCACTATAAAAAAGGGTTAGATCCCTACCGCCTACAAACATTGTATGGCCATGTGCATTTCAAGAAGTTCAGTGCTGTATTAGACTGTGCGGTTCTATGGCTGAAACTAATGGCAATAATTAAATTGAACATGGGGCTATTAGAGAATAAACTGGGACACAAAATAATCTACAGTAATAATCCAGTATGTTCAATCTTTTTCTCTCCCTCCATCCATGATAAAAGTCAGAACTCAGGGACCTCCACTGAAGCTAAATGTTGAAAGATTTAGGAGAGACTAAGTACTTATTCACAGAGTACATAGTTAAATTATGGAATTCACTTCCACATGATGTTGTGATGGCTACCAACTTGGATGGTTTTAGTGGATTAGATGAATTCATGAAGGATAAAGCCGGCCATTGTGGCTAGTAGTCACTGATATGTTCTCCTTCTGCTACGGGGGCAGCAAGACCAACAGGGGGATACAAGTGCTTTAAAACAAAGTCAACTGGACAATTCTGAAGGAAGTCAGAGCACAAAATGCGTAGGCAGCTCTAATGCTTCAGCACTCGGCAGGCAGCACCATTGCTAAGATCTTGTGAGAGACTCCCAGAGCCTGTGCAAGAGCTTCCCAGAGCTCAGTAAGCAAGTCTGAGAACTTAAAAGCTCTTTCTGTGCCAAGAAAACCCAGTGTGGAGTGAGCTTTGAAGCAATTTCAGCTTGTGCAATTTCAGTTGGCCGGCTGTGGAGCATGTAAAGCTGGAAGTTAAATATGCACAAGATGCAAGTTGACTGTATATGTATCTTGGTTTTCTTCCCAGGAGCTCAAGGCTGTGATCACTGTTTCTGCCCCTTCCCTTTTTTATATTCACAACAGCCCTGTGACGCAGGCCAGGCTGAGAGTTGGTAGTTCAGACATCTACATACTTAAAAGTATTTTTAGCCAGTTATCATACATAAGGGTTGGCAAAAAAGAATTTCCCATTTGGGTAATAATAATAATAATAATAATAATAATAATTTATTATTTATACCCCAACCATCTTGTAAACATCAGGCCTATGAAACATTGCAGTTAAAGCAAGGAAGATTCCTTTCTGGCTTCCTTTAAATTATCTTTGAATAACATTACCGAAGAATTTAAGAAAAGCCCTGCTGGACAATGACCATCTATCCCAGCATCCTCTTCTCACAGTGGCCAATCCCTTTTCTATGAAATGCCTGCAAGTGCAATGAAACCCTCCCCGTCCTATGGGAACACAGCAAACTGTATTCAGGCAACTGTGGAGCCAGAGCATAGCCTTATCCTCCATGAATTTGTTTCATTCCCTTTGAAAGCCAGGCAGATTGGTGGCCCTCACTGCCTCCTATGTGAGTGTTTTGCACAGTTTAACTATGTGCTGTTTGACATATATTTGCACCTTGCTTTTTTATCCAGCAACTTGTACATTTCCCTCCCCTCCCAAATATTTTATATTTGCCACAGCCCCGTGAAACAGGCTAGGCTAGGCTAAGTAAATATATGTGCATATGCAGCAGTTCTTGCCACTGGATTGTGAGACAGGGAGGGGGAGTGTAGGGGCCCTAATCCACATACAGCAGACCAGGTCCAGGAAATCCTGTTGGCATCCCTGGATTATTGCCAGTTGCTGGGAATCACGAGTAGGAAGAGTGCTTTTGCACTCACATCCTGCTTACAGGCTTCCTACAGGAATCTAGTTGGCAGCTGTCAGAACAGGGTGGGCTTTTTGTCTGATCCAGAATGGCTCTTCTTATGCTCTTATGTTTTTATTAAATGTGAGCTACACTTATACTGCATATGACATTACACAGCGATAGAAACACATTTATATAAATTAATCAATTACATTTCAGAATAAGCCTTCTCAGCTTTCTCCTGCTCCCCTCCCCCACCAAGACATCTGTCAAGCAAGCATGCCTTCAAACGTTAAGAAAGAATCTACTGAAAATAGCAAGCAGCAGAACTAAGCTGAACACGATTAAAAAAATAAACACGAAAATGCAAAAGGGAGTTGGGAGGGAAACTTTGTATTGGCAGGGGGTGGGGGGGTAATCAAACATACAAAATATGCTAATTAACCAAATAATAAAGAAAAAGCAAGAGATAATATTTATATAAAAATACCTCTCAGCTGCATTAAAGTCATTTTTCAAGCTTAATTGCTGGGGGAGGGGACAGTGGGTCAAACATAGAAAATATATATTGTGTGTGTGTGTGTGCATTTCTGTGTTGAGGGAGACCCACATACCCCTCTTAAAAGTTTTTGGTTAACGGAATTTGAGAAACACAGTTTGACAAAGACCATCTTACCAGCTTAAAGAAGGGAGGAGGGGAGTCACAGCAGACTAAGAATCTGCTACTAAAGACACAGAAAAAGGTATTCATACATACCCATGCACAGTCGACACCTAAAAATTAAGGCTGGTAGCAAGAAACAAGAAATAATTTTCCAGCCCAGTTAATCACACAAATCATGGGTATATCTTATATCTTGGGATGTGTGATCAGGGAGATCTAGTACAGGTAACATAAGGAATCTTAATTCTCTTAGTGTTTTCCAAGCCAGGCTGGCTGTCTAGCAACTATCTACAACTATATTCAAATTATTGAATTCCATTATTTAGCCATCTAGAAGTTTCATTTTCAGCAAAATGTAACCATCTTTATAAAGTGTTGTTTTACTGAACCCAGCATCTCACCCCTCTCCCTTTTTACAGCTAACCAGGATGCAGTATGTCTGACAGGCATGAAGCCAACATAATTAGTTTCAATCTTCTGCTAAAAGTTTGCAAACTCTTATTTGAAATTAATCATGGTTAGTGCCATAATTTATTTAAAGCCCTTATATTCAAAGCAGCTGAAGAAAACATCCTACAACAACGCTGCCATACCAAAAAACCTGTACAGATCTAATAGAAATCTACAACAAAGAAGATCAAAAACTACCAAACAATAATCAATAATGGGTATAACATCATTAAAATAAAAGCTAAGGGAACAGTCAATTTAAAACAGCCAAGTCTGCGAAATCAGTCCAGTATTGGACAGATGTCTAAAAGAAAAAGTATTGGAGCCTGAAATGGAAGGAGAAGTGGTGAAAGGAGGAAATTTGGACATGAGATAAGAAGGAAAGAGAAATTAACACATGTAGTACTCCAGATCTTCTAATCATAGCTTAGAGACTGGGACGGGCTGTATTTCAGCGGTAGAGCATATGCTTTCATGCAAAAACCAAAACCAAACTCATATTGGCTCCCTGATATTGCCAGATAAGGTGGGAATTGTGTCTGTCGGAAATCTTGCAGAACAATTATCAGGTAATGTAGACAAGGAGTGGGGAACTGGATACAACCTGCCAGCCAGATCCTGGGTTTCTTCCTGGCAGGCCATTATAACAGATGGGCAGAGCCCTACCCACCTGCCAATCACCTGATATCAAGTGACCAATTTTTCCTTTGTACTGCACTATAAAAGTAAATCCAAGCCAAGTGAGGCTTGACTTTACTGTCAATCAGCTGACAGGCAGTGATTTCAAGCCTGCTTTCTGCAGAGAACAGCTGCTCACTGGGAACTCTGTTGCACAGTCAATCCAGCAGGCTTGGAGTCACTGCCTATCAGCTCATCACCTGGTTCACTTTGGGAAGGAGTAAAGGTAAAAGGGCCCCTGACCATTAAGTCCAGTCGCGGAGGACTCTGGGGTTGCACACTCATCTCGCTCTACAGGCTGAGGGAGCCGGCGTTTGTCCGCAGACAGCTTCTGGGTATGTGGCCAGCATGACTAAGCCATTTCTGGCGAACCAGAGCAGTGCACGGAAATGCCGTTTACCTTCCCGCCATAGCGGTACCTATTTATCTACTTGCACTTTGACGTGCTTTCGAACTGCTAGGTTGGCAGGAGCAGGGACCGAGCAACGGGAGCTCACCCTGTTACGGGGATTCAAACCACCAACCTTCTGATCAGCAAGTCCTAGGCTCTGTGGTTTAGACCACAGCTTCACCCGCATCCCGACTTGGGAAGGAGTAAAGGTAAAGGGACCCCTGACCATTAGGTCCAATCGTGACCGACTTGGGGTTGTGGAGCTCAACTCGCTTTATTGGCCGAGGGAGCTGGCGTACAGTCATGTGGCCGGCATGACTAAGCCACTTCTGGCGAACCAGAGCAGTGCACGGAAACACCGTTTACCTTCCCGCCGTAGCAGCACCTATTTATCTACTTGCATTTTGATATGCTTTCGAACTGCTAGGTTGGCAGGAGCAGGGACTGAGCAACGGGAGCTCACCCCGTTGCGGGGATTCGAACCACCGACCTTCTGATTGGGAAGTCCTAGGCTCTGTGGTTTAACCCACAGCGCCACCCGCGTCCCTGGGAAGGAGTAGGCTGTCCCAAAGAGGTGCCAACAAGTGCACTTTAGGAGTCCCAATTGGGCACTGGCACTTTTGTCTCTACCTGCTCTGCAACTGAATGCAACTTCCTGTACATATTTTGGCAGGACCTCACTACAAAAGCTATAAAACTTCAGACATGGAATTCAATAGCTAGCAAAGGGTTCCAAACTCTCACAATAATTAAAAAGACCATAGGTGATAGAGATTAAAAATGCTGTACATATCTGTACCTGAACTCTGAGCATTTTCTCTCTCAGAGGCCGAATGGGTTCATTAAAAAATGAAGATAAAAACACCAACAGCACAATTTATTTGATCTCATGGCCAGTCTAGGATTGGTGAGCAGTGGCTACTTTGAGTTTCTCTCTTATGACTGATGCCATGTAGCTTTAAAGCAAGAGTAAACTGTAATGTATCTCTTATTGATCTGTTTCAGTGATGGATCATATGAGGTACCTTGAATACGTCACGCTCGAAGATGAAACGCCGGATACGAGTTCTTTAAACAAGGAAACTGCTGTCTTGACTAAAAGCAACACAAAATTGCTCAGCCACAGGTGAGTAACCACAAAGAGTTATTGGTTATTTATACAGAAGGTGCTCCTTGTTCAGTCAGATCGACTTATTTGTTTCAAACATGCATGTACAGTACATAAATAAAGGGCAGAAAATAAATACTAACCTCTGCTTCAGCAGCTTGGGACTGCAAGAGTTGTCTTATACGTAAAATATCCTTTTCAATTTGTTGAATTCTAGCAACTCTCACCTTGGAAAAATGAAGTTCAGATACAGGTTTATAACCTTGTTGCCTACCCATCCACAGCAATCAAACTTTTAAAAAGCCTCCGTTACTATCAAAAGGTGCCTGTTTGTAAAGGATCTATGCTAGACAGAAAAGGGTTAATTCTCCCCTTCCCGTGAAGGCTGATCCCCCACCTTTATGAAGCAATTAGGTTTCTTAAAAGCTCCCACTAGTACCAAATGGGAGTGTTTCAAAAGCCTCCATGGGGAAGCAGGACTAAGGAGGGAAGAGAAAATAAAGTGTGTGCATTGCAAGACAGTGAAAATGTATGGATGCATGTGCAAGGATGGAGGAGAAAGTGCACCCCCTCTGCTTTTGCTTCTGCCCCCCCCCCCGGCATGCAGCCCCCCCCCAAGAGTGAACATAGGTTCCTTACCCCTGCTACAGGCAGAGAAATATTATTGGTGAGGCAGTCAGAAATTTATGCACTACAGTTTTATGAAAGCTAACTAAGTTTACTGTTGGCACAGACACTCTTTCAATTTTTGTAAAACCTTGTTATATAATTACCTGTGCTCTCTTCTCCATGTCTTGGCAAGTGCCTAGCTGTTCTTCCATAGCAGCCCTGATCTGCCTTGCTTCATACTCCAATTGTCTTCTAGTCATATCTGTCTGCAAGGAGAACTAGAACCAAAACACATTCAGTTATGCTGCTAATAAACCATTCATATAATAACAATTAATTTAAAAATGAAGATCCTATGTCTATAATTTAGATCACCACCTCATTAATGTATCTTGCCCAATGAGACAAAGACTGCAACAATGGCAGAATGAGGCCATTCAAAAAAGAAAATCTATAAAGATGTAAAAGGCAATTAAAATATTTGCATGCATTTTGCTGACTTCTTAACTCCCTTCCCTAATGTAGTAAGATACCATCCCAATATCTGCAAGCTTGAAGGTCCCATTATTCCTCTACTTTCCTTTTTGAAACTTCTTGGGATGTTGGAAGGACAGATACTGAAGAATACTAGTCAGGTAAGGAATCCTCTTCCCATTCACACAGTTTCTTTTTAGCCTCACCTTTCTTTAGGTTGTGGGATGTGGTAAGTATAAGAAGCTACACAGTCCATAGAGCCCCATCCTTTGATTGTTTTAATACTGAATACTTGAGATATATTGAGTTCCAAATTTAAACGAAAAACAAGTATGCCTTGAGACCTTGACCCAAATTCAGTCTTTCGCATTTTCACATTTTAGCTCCTGCCATGAAGGCTAGCAACTTTTTAAAAGGCAGCTCCCAATAAACCAAGTACCATGTCACAATTCTAGGATATAGATGAAGCATACAGATTTAGAGAAAACATGTAACTCTGAACCCCTATAGTGGTGACTGCTCATCCACATACAACTGGCTAATCTCCCAACAAAGCATAACTAAGTCTATAATGCACACTAAATATTTTTGCAGTTTGGCATCAAGTTCCATTGTAAATCATTCTGAGAAGCAATTTTATTAATGCTAAGATGAAGACTGCCAAATAAGCTAATGATACACTGCATAAGGCTGGAAAAAAGTTCTAGACTAGACTCCTACGTGGAAGACAAGGGGGAAGAGGGACCAGATAGCTTGGTATTTCCCCCTTCTATGCTGATATTAGTCTAAAAGCAAATGGAAGCTGGTATTGGTATGGTTGTATAAGTTCTCACTTTTACCCCATTCTCTGTAAGTATGTGTGGCCTTTTGCACAGGAGTTAATTGTTAAAACACCAATGTTGCACAAGCAAAATGCTCCAATATGTGACCACAGTGGAGAAATTCTAATATGGACATGGATGGAAGAAATTACTATTATCCAATACAGAGGAATGGTGATGGGAACTAATGGATGTAAAGCTAATTATTATTAATAATAGAGAAATATGGTTTAACAAAGTGTAGAAGATAGAATGAGTGCCTTAAATAGACCTTTTCTAAGGTAATCGGGCAGACAAAGAATCAGAAGTTTTCCCCATCTTTATCCTTGGTGTTTCTTATCTCTGTGTTCTTTTCTTCCTCCTCCTCCCCTCCCATTTCTCTCTTTCTTGTCTTTTCAATTCTATCTGTTCCAGACATTATTTTATTGTATTGTGAAAACTTTAAGAAAAATCGATTACAAAAAAAAAAAAAAAGGAGCTCACAAAAGTGATATTTCCCCACCCCACTTTACAGCAGCCTCCTGTGCTCTCTGAAAAGCATTCCCCAGAGAGTCAATCAAAAATCATGGGTGTGCTGCTGCAGCTGGAGGGGTGAATTGCCTAAAAACGGGCAGAATAATTTTGCACCTGTGGAGTGCAAAGATGCTTCCATTTGAATTGGGGCAATTCTGTCTTCTCACTGCAGCCCCATATGTCACAGCCCACAATGTTTGGTGGGACCCCACTCCTTCTCTGCAAAAGATTTCTCAGGAGCTGCAGGGGAGACTGTGGTAAGGATTCATTGTGTGAGCTGCTTCCACTTTTGCAGTGTTGGGAACTGAATTTATATTGATTGTATTGGGCTGAATATGTCACTACAATTACCACTTACGTTTTCAGTAAGAGGAAGACTATCTATCCTCTTCGTCAGATTCTGAAGCTGAGCATAATACCAGTCTTTTTCTTTCTCCTCCTTTTCAAGCTCAGCTAGCAAGAGAGACCTATAAATGAAGAAGCAAATGTTAGTCATTAAATTCTGCCAGAAGTTGTCCAATTGCTGAAAAGGTAACAGGTGTAGAAAAAGTGCCTCTTCAACATCAAGTTGAAAGAAATGCGACTTCTGTGTGTACAATGGTGAAATGGGTTGGAGAACATTGTCATTTTATGTAGGACATACGATAGCCGGGAGTGCCATAGCTTTTAGTCATAAATCATCTCTGCTGTATTGTATCTAACAAGAAATGAAATGCTCAGGGTTTGACACAAATCTTCCGAGTCAAATTGCCTCCTGCTGAGCCAGTTCAACTAAAGTACACATTTTAAATGGAATAACCAAATAAAGTTAATTGACTTTATAAATGTGCTTTCATAATTCTCAGTGTTCAATTTGCAGCCTTTATTAGAGGGAAAGCTATAGGAAGCATACATAAAATCATTTCTATGAAGACAATTTTTTTTAAAGGACTGCAACTGGGGGAAAAAAGACCGTACTCAAATTTGTGGAAGAAAAAAATTAAGGGAAAAAACAACACAAATTGCTTTCCATTATGATTCCATGACTTCTGACTTCCTTTACACTTGTGCAAATATCTATCTAGAAGGCATTTCCTATTTTTTTTTCTGAACACAAACAAAAAAGAAACTCAGAATAACACTAGCATAAAGCCTTGACACAGTTGGAACACATTCCATGAAATGCCTTGAAGAAGAGGAACGGCTTAACCTGGCACAAAAAATAAATCAATTTTGGAGTCAGACAAGCATAATTTAGATGAGCATTCCATTGACAGGGGGCCACAACTGAGGAGGCCTTTGCCCCTTGATGCCACTCTCAGAGCCTCTGTCAGAGGACGCAGCTGGGCAAGGGCCTTGAGTTGTACCTTGTATTATATATTGTAGTATCTAATTATAAATCATCATAGAAATAGCTATTAATGCAACAAGATCAACAACAATGAATAACTTCAGTTGCCAAATATCTATGCTTCAACTGTTCAAGAAAGACAAAATCAAGTTTATAACTTAGAATCAATGTGGCATATGAGATAGTGTTAGCTTTGCATGAAATGAACCTAGATTAAAATCCTCACAGCGACTGGCTGACCCTAGCAAGCTATTATTACCCTAACCCCTTTCACCGGGTTGTGCAAATAAAATGGAAATACTCCATCCGTGCTCAAAATCTTTGGTGGAGGGGCAGAATATAAAATGTTACAAACTTCATTATTATTATATAGGTTGTTTCTTGGAATGATGTTTGTTCTTTTCTTACACACTACATTATACTGTAAAGCCACACAGACACTGATACTAAGTATTTTGTCTACTCCTATAACCCACAGCCAACAAAGCATAAATACAGAATACAGAATACAGTGGTGCCTCGCAAGACGAAATTAATTCGTTCCGCAAGTCTCTTCGTCTTGCGAGTTTTTCGTCTTGCGATGCACGGTTTCCCATAGGAATGCATTGAAAATCAATTAATGCGTTCCTAGGGAAACCGCCTTCAGACCAGGTCCGGGGACAGTCTGTCCCCGGACCTCTTCTGAAGGCTTGGGGGGGGGGGGACAAGGGCTTTTCTTCCCACCCCCAGCATTTAAAAAAACCCCGGGACAGCGGAGGACTTCTCCGCTGTCCGGGGCGATTTAAAAGCCCCTGGGAAGGCAGGCGGGGGGGGGGGGGGAAAGACTTTCGCCCCCCGCCGGCCTTCAGAAGAGGTCCAGGACCTCTTCTGAAGGCCGGCGGGGGGCGAAAGTCTTTCCCCCCCGCCTGCCTTCAAAAGCCGTCGGCGACAGCGGAGAAAGGCGCTGCCTTTCTCCGCTCTCCCGTGAAGGCAGGCGGGGGGGGAGACTTTCCTGGACCTCTTCTGAAGGCCGGCGGGGGGGCGAAAGTCTTCCCCCCCGCCTGCCTTCAAAAGCCGTCCGCAATAGCGGGAAGCGCTTCCCTGCTATGCCGGACTGCTTTTAAAATGCTGGCGGTGGGGAGCAAAGCCTTTCGGCCCCTGCCGGCCTTCCTGGACCTCTTCTGAAGGCCGGAGGGGGGGAAAGGCTTTGCTCCCCACCACCAGCATTTATAACAGGTCCCCGGAGATTTCCCTATGGGCTTTCGTCTTGCGAAGCAAGCCCATAGGGAAATTCGTCTTGCGAAGCGCCTCCAAAACAGAAAACCCTTTCGTCTTGCGGGTTTTCCGTCTTGCGAGGCATTCGTCTTGCGGGGTACCACTGTATGCCATAATTCCTAGCTTGCATCCAAAGATTCCTTTTTTTTAATTTCTTTTTATTGAATTTCACTTAAATAACCAAAAGGAAAAACAAATCAACAATTTCAAAAGAAATATCCATACATAACACAAAAACCCATCAGTTTCCATTACAATTCTTTGTCTTCTTCCTTAAATCTTTTTATCTTTAAATCTTTCCTCTACATACCTATTGACCTTCCGTCCCGATTTCGGGCTTCTTAATAAAACTTCTTTCTTTTTTCTGCAGCTTTAATTGTTAATGGTTTGCGCATCGTAAGATTTATATCAAACCTGCTGTAGTTTTTAAGTTTCTATAGCTTCCTTCAATGTATACCATAAATTTATTCCAGTCACTAATAAACTTTGTATTTTTTTGGTTTCTAATTTTTTGCGTCATTTTTGCTAGTTCAACATATTCAAATAATTTTGTTTGCCAATCTCTGATAGTTGGGGTGTTGGGGTTTTTCCAATTTTGTGCTATTAATATTCTAGCCGCTACTGTTGCATATTGGAATAGTGTCTTATCTTCTTTTTTAATTTCATCCCCAATTATTCCTAGTAAGGCGGCTTCTGGTCTTTTAGGGAAGGTGTATTTAAATAATTTTTTTAACTCATTATAGATAAGTTCCCAGAACTACTTCATTTCTTCGCAGGTCCACCACATATGGTAGAAATTGCCTTCTTTGATTTTACACTTCCAGCAAGCCTTATTTCCTGTTTTGTACATTTTCCCTAGTTTTGCTGGTGTGATGTACCACCTATACATCATTTCTTCCAAATTTTCTCTAAGCGTGACGCATGCCATGAATTTCATTCCACTGCTCCATAATTTCAACCACTTATCATATTCTATATTGTATCCCAAGTCCATTGCCCATTTTGTCATTTTGTCCAAAGATTCCTGTGCGTGAGCAGAAGGTACTTTCATGGTTAAACAATGTCTGGTTCCCCTTGTCCTCTCTCTCTGCTGACCCCTGCATATCTGAAAAGCCACCCTTGAGGAATGGAGGACCATCCATAATGCTATATGATAATGTGTGAGAACGTGTGACTATGAGAGAGATTTCAGTCATGCATGCTCACCCCTGGATCCAAGCCCTTGATAACCGCAATTAAGAATGAAACACGTCATTAACAACTAAAACATATGCATATTCTGAAATTCTCTCGTATAAGTTAATGAACTGTATGTATTAATATCCTATGGTCTATGGGGAGCAACTCTGAGTCTAGATTTCCAGCTAAACAGATTATTGGAAGGAAGAGGCGAGTGCCTACATAAGTCACCTCTCCATGAAGAGAAAGATGGAGAGAAAGATGGACCTGCTGTGCTTTCAGAATATCCTTCCCATCAAGCACATGGGTTGGCATGGGTAGCTTTTGTTCAATAGAGAGATCTATGAGCAGAGCAGCAGATTGTGTTCTGCAAAGCACTAATGAAGATTTTGTTTCAACATGCATTCCCAGACTTGTAGAAATGGAATTATGATTTCTTAAGAATTATCAGAATACCAGGCAAGACACAGGACTTGAAATATTTTGTCTTGTCCCTTACCCAAAGAAGAGAGGGGGACTTTTAAAATTGAAGTATTTTTCATAAAACACATAATATGATAAAAAACATTACCTCTCTTTCTCCAGTTCTTCTAAATAACCAGTGCTCTCCCTGCTTCCATTCATAAAACCTCTTCGAGGAAATGATCCCATGGGAACAGGGCTGCACTCTCCTGATCGACTAGAAACTGACCCTTCCCGGCTTCCGTACGAACGCATGGATATCTTTGGCCTTAACTTCACTCCAGGGAAGTTATTGCTGTCCAAGTTCAATTCTGAATGGAAATAAAAAGTGCCGGATATCTAACATATGTAAAAGCCATTTACATCTTCATTTTTCAAATGACCTTTTCTCCTCTTAATAGATGGAACAGGTAACAAATGCCCTAATAAATTCTAAAGTCAAAATGTTATAGTCGGAATTGGCAGAGATTATTATTAATCAACGAAAAGGATAATCAAATGGTAGTCTATGAGTTAGATTCCCCCTCTACCCAAAACAACTTCATCAGAAGCCTTGCAGCCCTATGAAATTTTAATCAAGGTGTAACTTTATCCTTATAACAAACTATTTTAAAAAAATTAAAGTTGCAAGAGAAAGGAGATATTGCAATGCCGTTGGCATGCCTGCTTCATAACTGTAAAGCCCATATTGTTAGGTAACACCCCCTTTAGGTATGAATGTTTAACAAGTTTATGTGGCAAAAAATACTTAAAGACCCATATGGTAATCTCTGATCGAATATAAACAATTATTTACACTGACAACTTTCGTTTGGCAAAACTGGCTGTGTTTTTCCAAGTTTACCTTTAAGACGTTCCAGTAAATCAATCTGTCCAGATGAAGCCATTGCCTCATCTTCAATACTTCCTTGCAGCTGTTTCAGCACCTCCTAGAAAATAAGAAGCAGTACACCACAGTGAGATACCAAAAGTTACTATTCTGCAACATCTCCTACTCCCAACAGCAATGTTTTTTCTAAACTAAACTTTTCTCCCACACCCTTGGACAAAACAGGTTAGTTGCTTTTGCTGAAACTTTTAATAAACAGTTTTACAATTAAGGATTCAAAAAAGTACTTGAAATTTCAGTACTACTCACGCGGATTATAAACAGAAGAGATTCACCCCAAAACTGACTGTAATTTTATTTTATTTGAAAAAAATTATAAACCAGTAAACATTAGCAATACATCAGTGTACAATAAAAATGTAATACATAATACAGATTAAAAAAAAGTTTTCAAAAAGAAATCTGATACTCCATGAGAGTCAACTTTTAATTGAGGAAAGCATGTAGAAAAGGGGAGCTTTTAGTATTTAGTGAAATTTTGTAAGGTCAGAGCCTGTCTAACTTCAAAGGGCAGCATATTCCACAAAGCAGATGCGCCATTACACACAGGGATGGATCTACTATGAAACTAATGAAACTTAAGCTCCTAATCCCAGAAGGGCCCCAGTAGCATCATAGTCCACATTGCTTTAAAAAATGGCTCTAGTAGACCCAATTTGAACTGGACGACTCTCAACTAATTATTATTATTTTTTGTATATAGTTCAACAATCCCAAAGTTTGAGAGTTAGTAGTACAGATGTTCCAAAAGCATAGTGATCTGTTGTGGAACCACCCTACTGAAGAAGATAACCATGATTACTCAAAATAAAAAAATTCCTTCCAGTAGCACCTTAAAGACCAACTAAGTTAGTTCTTGGTATGAGCTTTCGTGTGCATGCACACTTCTTCTGAAGAAGTGTGCATGCACACGAAAGCTCATACCAAGAACTAACTTAGTTGGTCTTTAAGGTGCTACTGGAAGGAATTTTTTTATTTTGAGTATGGCAGACCAACACGGCTACCTATCTACTACTGGAACCATGATTACTCAGACCTTGTTCCTGGCTGCGAAGGCGCCCCCACAACAGTTCAAGCTTCAGAAAAGCCCCCAAAATGTAGGTCCACAACTGACTACACTGAAGGAACTAGTCTTTGATTCTATAGTGTTCAAATTTTACAATTGTATCTCACAGGACCTCGCCCACCCAGCTACTGCCTCCCAGCACTCACTCAAAGTTGGGCGCTGACACAGAGATATTAAGGTTCAATGTATGCAGCCAATGTATTATAAACTGGTTTGTGAACCTGATTCCTTGTTCTATGGAAATTCTTAAAAATTGATTTTCCTCTCCATCTATCTCTGTCTGAAAGTTCCTCTAACTTAACACCAAATCATCTGCCATCATTTGCAGCAAGTGTACTTCTGATTAATTACTTAAACCCAGATTCATAGCTTCATTTTTTGTTGTGGTTAAGCTTGCTATTTGCACAAACAAGGTATCACATTTCTCTCAAATAGGGCAAGCGCCACTACCCAGTTAGACAAGAACACTTTTCTGATTTTATCTATGTGGGTATTGATCATCCTCCATATTACCCGTCCCTTTCGTGCCTTTTTGAGAGTGGTTGCTTCCTTTCGCCATTTTTATATTGGAAGCCTCCTCAGAGTCCTCAGTAAAACCACCTTCAATTTCCTCCCTAAGATGTAATTTTACAAGCTTACTTTTGGGTACATTAATGAATCAGATGTTGTGTAGCTTTAATCATATGCTTGCATATAACAACCACTCAAAGCAATTAAAGTCCTGTGGCAAGGAGAAACATTAAATTATGTCACCAGTTAGCGCCTCAGCAAGGGCTGCTCCTCCCAAATTGGTCACCTCTTAAGATATGGTAGCCAATTTTTGCATGATGGTTCCCGAGATCAAGGAAAACGTTTTTCCCCATCTAAGTTTGGATACAATTTGATGCCATTTTGAATCAAGATGGCAGACTGAACCTTTCAAAACTTCACAGATTTTTGGATTTCTTAGAAATCCTGAGCAATGTCAGGTACAAGGCTATTTGTGTGCCTGTATACACAAACAGTACAATTTGCAATATCTATATTAAAAGTGAATGGGTAATAAAATAGTATTAAGAACAAAAGAACATAACAAACAGAAGACGAGCGTATGATGGATACGCAGAGTCCATTAGGCTTTCAGGCCCTTAATGCTCAATGGCCTATATTCAGGTAGACTGCTAGATAAGATGTTTGAAAGATTTTCTATTTATAATAGAAGCTCTACCAATAAGTAAAACAAATTGAAAAGCATGGCTACAGGGCAAAAAGTTCACAGGATTCAAAACTTATTTGACCTAGCTTTCTGCTTTCAGAAGAACGAGTAGATACAATGAATCCATGAACAAATAATTAAAGAAATACCCCTCAGCTATTTCCTTCATGGAGGATCACCCATCTATGGAATGGTTCTGTTTAGAATTAGAAATGAAGTTCTTAAACAAAGCAAAAAAACTGTCTTATCCACAATGGTTATTCCTGTTTTGTATGGTTATTTTTCAGAAAGTGCCCAACTGAATGCTTTCACAGTGCAATATATAAAGCAGAAATGTGGTATATTTTCTGCTTTTGAAAGGAAAGCAGAAAACTAATTCATGCATACTAGAATCCAAAATATTGTTTTAGGAATTATATTAAAAGTTCTAAAAGCATAATCATTATTCTGGCACACAAAGAAAAAGTACACTGGCCTTTTATAGACACACAAAAAGATGGATGGGAAGAAATCATTAAGCATGAAAAACTAAGGGAAAACGTGGGTGCAATGAATGTAAATTGTTAAGTAACCAAAACATGTCTCCTAAAGCATAAGGAGAAAGCATAATTTCCCAGCTCTGTGAAGCTTGAGCCAAAACATGATAGCCTTAAAATACGGGTCTTAGATAAATAAATCAAATTATTTGACTATAGATATCAAGCAACCATATTCAGGATGTATCCTATGCAATTCCTCTACAATGCATTGTTCTCCAGCAGAAGATGAGCATTGACTTGAACTTTTGTAAGAAATAGTGCAGTACAGATATTTTCATGATAAATAAATTGTATTCTAGAAGGGAGGAGACAATAATATCAATGCACAAGGTGACTTATATAGGATATATTTGTGAGACAATTCAAATTTTTACTAAAGTCAAATGATCTTTATACCTTCATATTGGATGCTTCTGTTTCCAGTTTTGTAAGATGATTTGAATTATCTTCCAGTTCTTGTCGAAGGTTTGAGTTCTCCATTTTTAATGCCTCTACTTGTTTTAACAGCTGATCATATGACACTGCAGCCATTCTGGGCTACCCCAGGACCTACAGCAGAATAAAGAAGAAATATTTGTTTTGGTTCATTTGTCCCCCAAAATGTATTGTGAACTTTGAATGTTGACTTTTGAGAGAAATAATTAGAACATGCTATTTCATTTCCCAGATGAATATAGTATTTTTTGTATCTCGTGGAAGGTTTTTAAACTGATCATATAATCATATAAACCACGTTAAACTTGGCTACCTTACTCACTTATTTTTAGACCTTAACAAGCTTTGTTTAGTGACATGAAAAATGCTTTCTACCAGGAAGTTCTAATTGAAGTCAATTACGAATTATAGGAGTTCTGCTGCTTTCCTAGCCTTTACACACACACACACACACACACACACACACACACAGCAATACAAAATTACATTTTGATTGGTTCCAAATTTGGTTCAAATCATAATAAATGAATTGCCACAAAGGTTAAGTAGTAAGTTGGACCTTATTTTCAATGCTAAAGCCTCATTGCCATTTGGTTTCCAGTTTACTGAAGCTCCCCAAACTGGATCACAATGCAATGCAGTGTGGGAGATTGCTAGTGTCAGGGACTGGCAGGGCTCCAAGCAGTGGGTGGAAGAGGTGGTGGGGCCAGAGGCTGACCCAGGAGAATGGGGTAGCTATTTATGGATTTTTGTGCTTCCTGCAAGACAGAAGCAGGAGCTAGAGGATGAGGAGGGGTCTGCACCAAGAGCTGAGGGAGAGACGTGCCAGAAGGGAGCTGGGGCAGAATCCCCACCCCCACTGTCACTGGGATCAGGAGGGTCTTGAAGAGGCAGGCACAGTGACAACCTCTGTGTAGAAGTTGCAGGTTGCTTACACTTGTGCTACCAGGCAAGAGCGCTTAATCTTGGGTGTAGGTGTGGCCACCCATTACACTCCAACAGTCCAGTTCAGAGCACAAGCCCAGGGAGGGGCACTAGCCACCTAGCCACCAGAAGCACGTGTGTGTGTGTGCGTGTTTAGTGTGCCTCATAAGCTCCTGTAAGTTCATGCTTTCTCAATACAGAATTAAACTACCACCTATTTGTCCTCCTTGGGCTGGGTGTGCTCAGGACAGCTAGTAGGCGCAGTGGAAAGAGTAAGAAGTCCCATTGCTGACCTCAGAAATGCCTAGAAGAATCATCACACTATTACGTCCGAAATTGTGGACATTAGTAAAGACGGGAAATGATTTTAACAGGTTAGTTGTGCTGAACCATTTGCGTATGACCATGGGTTTATTAGGTTTCAATCAGCAAAGAACTCCCAGGGTTAATACTTAGTGAAGTAGAATCACGCAGAACCTTACCTCCAGAAGAGCCTGTATGCTCCCCAAACCTCTTTAATTTAAAGCATCTTAAACAAGGCTGATCTTGAAGATAGCTCAGAAACTCCAGGCAATGCTCAATGCCACCACTCATATCCAACCTAACTGACGTGGCAAGGCTGGTACAAGGTCAGCCAGCTTTGGAACAACTGCACTGACTTTCCAGTTAACTCTGCACCCAATTCAAGGAGCTGGTATCAACTTCTAAAGCCTCTGAAGGATTGAGATCAGAGTATCTCAGAATCCACCTATTTTCATATGAGACCCCCTGCTGTGGTCTGATCACAAATTAACTATGGTTTACTGTTGCCCCTCCCCACTTCTCATTCATGCATGAGGAGTATGAAATGAAAGCTTCTTTCATTTCTCATTTATGTTCAAGCTCAGATAACTATGGTCTCTTCCAACTCTAGTTCATTTTTTAAAGTGTCTGATAATATGATCTGCTGAGTGCCAGGTCCAGAAGAACCCCAAAGCTCTGCTGTTCAGATAAGCAGATTGCAACCTAATATAACATCTTCCAAGCCAGTCACTGCCAGTGCCCCACCAGCATCACTTTGGACTTGTTTAGAGTCAGCTTCAGAATGTTTGCCCTTACATCACCAGAACATCACCTCTAAGCAGCTGTTCTAGGCACAGTCAGCAGGTCCTGAACATTTGGTCACAGAATTGCAGAACATACTGATATAAAAGGTAAAGGTAAAGGACCCCTGACAGTTAAGCCCATTCGCAGACGACTCTGGGGTTGCGGCACTCATCTCGCTTTACAGTGGTACCTCTGGTTACGTACTTAATTCGTTCCGGAGGTCCATTCTTAACCTGAAACTGTTCTTAACCTGAAGCATCACTTTAACTAATGGGGCCTCCCGCTGCTGCTGCTGCGCCGCCACGCGATTTCTGTTCTCATCCTGAAGCAAAGTTCTTAACCCAAGGTACTATTTCTGGGTTAGTGGAGTCTGTAACCTGAAGCGTATGTAACCTGAAGCGTATGTAACCCGAGGTACCACTGTACAGGCCAAGGAAGCCGGGGTTTTCCACAGTCAGTTTTTCCGGGTCATGTGGCCAGCATGACATTCTGGTGCAACGGGACACCGAAACCAGAGCAGCGCATGGAAACGCCATTTACCTTCCCGCCGGAGCGGTACCTATTTGTCTACTTGCACTTTTTGGCATGCTTTCGAACTGCTAGGTTGGCAGGAGCTGGGACTGAGCAATGGGATCTCGCCCCGTTGTGGGGATTCGAACCATCGACCTTCTGATCGGCAAGCCCAAGAGGCTCAGTGGTTTAGACCACAGCACCACCCGCGTCCCTCTAATGCAAATGTGGGAAACCCTTTCAGCCCTAAGGTCCCAACTCCTAACACGAACCGTGGGTGGGGCCAGAGGCAAAAAGTGAGTGAATGTGACTCTTTCTACAGTATGCTACATATTTTCTACACTAATATCCACATTTTTATGTCGACCATCCAGTCAAGGAAGGATTTATCACCATTATCACCACCAACAATACATTTCAGCCAGGCAAAAGCACTTGAGGAGGGCATGGAGCAGGGTCAGTGAGAAGTAGGTGTGGCCTAATGAGAATACCAAGCTCCTAACAAGAGTCCTAGAGAGCCACATTTGGCCCCTGGACCGGAGGCTTCCCACTTCTACTCTACAGCTACAGTTGATCTTTCCAGGTGATTTAACATAGATTGGAATGGACACAGAGCCTTGTGGAACACACCCCACAGCATCTTGCCCATATCTAAGCAGACTGTTTCTGAGCAGACTTAAGAGCAGGGAACTTTTTGGGCGGCCCTAGTGCAAAGCTATTGGAGGCTGCATTTAAATAGTGTGGGTCAGACATCACACTCCTTTTAACAAAGACACACAGAGATTTAATACAGGCTCTCCTTCAATCTCTCTCCCCCCCTCACTGTTTTTTTCGTCTCAGTGCACAGAGGAAACTCCACCAGCTGCTCTTCCTGGATAGCCTGTATGCTGCATTTCCTTGCTGCGCGCGCGCACACACACACACACACACACACTCCTCTTACACAGTGAAAAAGATGAATCCATCAGGAATCTTTGGGAAATGCTGGAGCAACTCTTCTTTTTGCTGTGGCACAGCTGATTCCCAAACAGCTGAGCAATGGAAGGGGGACCCACAGGGAGACTTTTAACCTCCCCTCCCAGTGATTTGCCCGCCACTGTTATCACCCACTGATCATTTGTTCAGGTAAAGCCAAGTGACAGCAAAGGAGGAACTGCTTCCCTTGCCTTTAGGATGGGGAGTTGGGGAGGGCATTGACCAGGACCTTGGTGGGCTGGACAGGGATGCCTGGTAGGCTGGAGGATACCAACTGCTTCTATAAGAAAAGAAATGACTGGGGAACTAGCCCTGAAATCCCAACAAAAATGTGATTTTAACGAATTGTATGGTCCAAACTGCTGGAAAATTTCGGAACAATATTGTATTATCAATCATGAGATGAGGCTCATCTATGAGGGCCTACAAATCTATAATTAGGTCACAAGTCAGACTGAAGCAGGCTGATGAGGTATGTTACCAAGAATCAATCAATCAATCTCTCTTTCAATCTCTGCCTCTCTCTCTCTCTGTGTGTAAAACATACTTTCCCTAAAAAGAGTGTGTTGGACACAGGTGTAAATCTATAGTTATATTCGCCTTGCACAAAGATGGGTAGATTCATCACTGCATCCCTTAATCAAGGCAGTACCATGCCCCCTCCACTGTAGCATTCACATAACTGGACAGAAACCTGTCAAGTTACTTCCATTTGTTTGTTTGTTTTCATCCATGAGTGGCAAGAGCTGCTTTCACAATGGCAAGTATCAGCCAATATTCTCAAGGGGGAAACAAACTGAGCTACAAAAGGAACCTGGGGAAAGAATGACAGGTGGGAAGAGAGACAGCAGTTCTCCTTGGCTGAAGTTGAAGTGTGGTTGAATATTTCCCTGGCAATATTTTGTTAAAATGTCTCTAGAAGGGATGAGTGGAGGAGGAAGACTGCAGAAAGATGACGATTCAGAGTATGGGGAACACAGAAAACCATGCAAGCCAAGGGCAATCCAGCCTAAGGCTATGACATAGGATTGGGTATAATACAAATTGTAAATAAAGCAATCAATCTTAATCATAAGCTCTGGCACAAAGGATATTCTGGATTCAACCAACCCTCTACTAATACCAAGCAAATTAAACCTGTTAAAATATTGTATAGACAAGACTTAAGAAAGGAAATGAATGAAAGAAGCAGCAATACAAGCAAATGTTTATGCAAACCAGGCCAGCTTTAACAAATTCTGCTGTTCTCACATTCGCAATTCCCCCATCGATTCATTGCCTTGCCATTATGCAGTGTCAGCTCATGAGTAACAGAAGGAGATATCACACAAAGTGTGAAGCAAAACACAGCTATAACCTCAACCTGAAGATTTGGGAAAGGAACCAAAAGTCTCAAGTCTTCTTTTCTGAAGACCACTCGTAGCCAAGTAGGATTGTCTTCCATGAACACGGTCTTAATGGTGAGTCCGTAGGTGACTGTGGAGGCCAATTCTGGATCCACACATCCTTCCACAGTGGGGACATAGGTTTCTGGGTGGGAGTTGATCATGGTGAAGGTTTGCTAAACCTGCCTTCCTCTTAGCACGTTTCTCCCTTTCATCCTGAGTTTGTGCGTCTTCAAAGTCCACAACACCTTTGGTAAAGGCTGTTCTCCAATTGGAGCAATCGCAGGCCAGTGTTTCCCAATTGTTGGTGTTTATACTACATTTTTTTAGATCAAAATTCTCAGTATTGCTTTACTAGCTCCATGGTTGGTTTAATCAAAATATATTTAACAAATTAGGGATGCAACCTGTAAGAATTCTACTAACAAGAACAGATATCATCCTTTTGATTGTATTTTGGATGGTAACTGGTGAATTTCATAAATCATTGTTATTATGTTATTTTTTTTAAAAAAAGCAAACAAACTATCAGCTAAACATTGGTGTTCTGTATTCTCTCACTCACAAGAGAACAGCTAGATATTGCACAAGAATACACTATAACGTAATGAATGAAAGCAAGTTCTTTTTTAAATGAGATGCTGTGTTCATGGGGTATCCATAATTTATTGAACTTTGTTTAGCCATGTAAGCAATAATTTTTCAATGCCAGTACAGTCAAACCTTGGTTGTTGAACGTAATCCGTTCCAGAAGCACATTTGGCTTCCAAAATGTTCGACAACCGAGGTGCAGCTTCTGACTGGTTGCAGGAGCTTCCTGCACTCAAGTGAAAGCTGCGTCGGACATTCGGTTTCCAAAAAACATTTGAAAACTGGAGCATTTACTTCCAGGTTTTTGGCGTTCGGGAGCCAAAACGTACCAAAACGGAGGCGTTCGGGATCCGAGGTTTGGCTGTACTAGCATTATTAGAACATTCCAGCATGGTTACCACTTATCATAAATTTCTTCAGACTGTTTAAAAAACTCAGACGGAACAGCTGTGCCCAATACCATTAGGTTTTACCCTTGTTTGCACTTTTGCCATGTTAAAGTTCTGAGACCTTGCAAGCAGTGAATACACTGAAAGTATCAGACTGAAGTCCACAACAGATAAATCATATTGGACTTGTCAATTATACCACAGCGAAGACCTCAGGTTAACAAAACTATGAATAAAACAAAACCACTTTACTGTACATATTTCTCTAGCCATATGGCCACGCCCCTGTTCCTTGACCAACACAACATCCACTGTCCAACAATATTCCCATGATATCTGCCCACTGGTCCTGCTAGCTAGGGATGATAGGAGTTGTAATCCAAAAACAACTGGAGACCCAAGTTTGAGAAACACTGATCTAATCTCTTTTGCTTCAGGGCTCACCCACTGTTAGCATATGGCTCCTGGGAGACTGAAGGAATATGGCCATTGGACAAAAAAATCTTCCCCATGCCTCTGATCTAGATAACCTGATGGGATCCAACTGCTGCTACATCCCTACTTCTCCTTTGGGAGCAGGATCTGCTGTCTCTTGCTTCACTCATGGGAAAAAGAATGCATCCAGAGGGAGAGCAGCCCTAACCCGCTGCTGCATTGTGCAATGAGGGAACATCGTGTATGCAAAGGATCCTGCTTCTGCAGGGTCTCATTTCTCACAATTATCCCATGACTGACAGTGTCTCGCTGGGCAGCATCCGTACACAAGTCGGTTATTTCTCAGAAGCGCACAATAGGTGCTTCATTAGCTCTCTCTCTCTCTGCCTCTCTCACACACATTGAATTCTACAATATTTGGTTTTAAAGCTAATTTAAAGGGGTTCTCAAATGTTGCTTCAGTGAGTGCACATGTCAAGCAAAGGAAGTAAACTTCTTTGAACATAGTTATGAAAAACATAAAGCCACTATGAGCTATTCAGACACCTGTGAAGTGAGTTTGGAGAAGAGATGGGCTCGTCAGAGCATTTTATTTATATTCTATTATTTATATTATATTTATATTATATTATATTATATTATTTATAAAATTTGTATACCACCCTTTATTCGAAGACCGCAGGGCGCTTTGCAACATAAAAATTCAAAATACATAATAAAACAAAAGCAAACACAAACCAATACCCCCAAACACATTTAAAAGCCCATAGAATCAGCCAAAGACTTGACACCTATGTATGAAGGCACCAGGTGAGTCTCCCTGGGGAGAGCATTCCACAAATGGGAAGTCACCACAAAAAAAGGCCTGTTCTCATGCCACCACCCTCCAGACCTCTCATGGAGGAGGTATGTGCAAAAGAGCCTCAGATGAAGATTGCAGAGTCTGGGTAGGTTCAGATGGAGAGAGGAGGTCCTTGAGGTATTGCGGTCTTGAGCCAGTTAAGGCTTTATAGGTCATCACTTTGAATTGGGCCCAGAAACTAATCGGCAGCCAGTGCAGTTGGGCCAGGATCAGTAAAATATGTTCAAACTGTCTTACCCCAGTGAGCAACCTGGCCACCAAATTCTGCACTAGATGAAGTTTCTGAACTTCAAAGGAAGCCCTATGTTCAACACATTGCAGTAATCTGACCTAGGTTACCACAGCATAGACGACAGATGTTAGGCTATCCCTGTTCAGACAGGTCTGCAGCTGACTCACCAGATGAAGTTGATGAAAGACACTCTATGCTATTGAAGTCACCTGAGCCTCAAACAACAGGAGAGGATCCAGAAATACCCACGAACTATGGACCTGCTCCTTCAGAGGGAGTGTAACCCCATCAAGAGCTGGCAACCTCCCATCCATCTGGTATAGGGAACCGCCCACTAACAGTGCCTTAGTCCTATTTGGATTGAGCTTCAGTTTGCTGGCTCTCTTCCAGTCCATTACCAAGGCAAGACAGTGGCCCAGCACATCCACTGCCACACCTACAGATGTAAAGGAGAAGCAGAGCTGTGTGCCATCAGTATATTGCTGAGAACGTACTCCGAAACTCTTGATAACCCTAATAAGTGATTTCATGTAAGATGTTAAAACACCATAGGTGATAAAAGTGAACCACACATTGAAGGCTCCACAGGGCCAATGAGCACTCCCCAAGCAGCACCCTCTGGAAACAGCCATCCAAGTAGAAACGGAACCACTGCAAAGCAGTGCCAGCTACCCCTAACTCAGACAGCTGCTGATGAAGGATACTATGGTCTCCCAAACTTGGGTCTCCAGTTGTTTTTGGACTATAACTCCCATCATCCCTGACCACCAGGACCAGTGGGCAAGGATGATTGGAATTATAGTACAAAAACAGCTGGAGACCCAAGTTTAGGAAACCCTGATTGAAAAAATCAGTTTCCTTCAAGAGCACCTGGATCTGGTCCACAACCAGATCAACACCATGCAGTACTGTCTTAATCAAGAAACACAAAGTGGGACAGTTATGCACATGATTCAGGAAAGAGTTCTAAGTACTTCTATTTCCCATTTAAAAGGCATGGATCACTTATTGGAAAACAAGTAATTGTATTAAATAAGACTTATCATTACAAATAATAGATAGGTAGCCGTGTTGGTCTGCCATAGTCAAAATAAAAAATTCCTTCCAGTAGCACCTTAAAGACCAACTAAGTTAGTTCTTGGTATGAGCTTTCGTGTGCATGCACACTTCTTCAGATACCTGAAGAAGTGTGCATGCACACGAAAGCTCATACCAAGAACTAACTTAGTTGGTCTTTAAGGTGCTACTGGAAGGAATTTTTTATCATTACAAATAACATCACTTCAGAATCACAAGTGATCCAACATAGTGACCTTCACATGTCAAACAACAGGAAACAGTTTATATTTAGAAGGCTCATCAGCACTTATTCTGCATAGTATCCAGCCTGCCACCATATAGAAATCTGTTTCAACAATAAATTGATTTATCTCTTCCAGATTGGATCCTTTAATAATGGCAGAATGGTAAACTAAATACCCATCACAAAGACTTATAAAAAATGTTATATTTTTGTATATTGAAAACACATCATAAATTCTCTGTCATATCCACCATTACAAGACAATTGAAATTTGCTGCACCAGCTTATTATGTAGGCTCCAACTTTATGGAGTATACAGAGTATAATTGAATCCTTGTGCCATTTTAAAGAGAAGATTCTCTGCACATACCCAGTTTAAAGTAATAATGGAAGAACAATCCAAAGGAGCCTCTGCACTACCACTGCTGTCCAAGATTTTTGTCTCCTTCTCCTAGCACCTATAGTTATTTAATGGGACTAATAATTCTACAAGAAGAACCTTAAGCTTGTTCTTCTAATCACATACTCATTTTAATTAGTGATTATTCATGTCCTTATGTCTGAATTGTTAAGAAAATATTTAATGGAATGCATCTCTCATGTGGGCTCCCATCATGATTACTTATACTGTTCTATATAGCTGATCTGAAATTGAATATATTTATATAAATTTTAAGGAAGTCTAAGTATTCACAGGCCTATTACTCTAAATAATAGATCTGAAATGTATAGTCCACTAATGAAACTGATGACTTCACTAAAAAATGTACATACTAAATAGAAAATGGCATTCTTGCTATATATAATTTTTGAATCCACATTATCTTTATCAGCCAGCAAGAACAATAATTGATATAGTTTGAAATGTGGCAAAGCAGAATATTAAAGTGTACAGTAATTGAAAAACAATTGCCATAAATACTAAAATATTGTTTTAGCATTTGGGAGCACCAAGTAAATACAACACACAATCATTCAAGAATTTTTGGGCTGATCCACAAAAAAAGCAAATCATCCCAAAAGTACTACCTTCGACCTATACTGCTGAAAATGATTTGATAATTTATTATACTTTAATCATTGTTCTGCTAGATTACTTCTAATTCTGCTGATGCTCAAATAAAATAGCCATTTTTCCTCCACAGTGATGCATCAAAGCTGACCTAATTATTACATTTAAAACTGCATCTGACGAGAAAAAAGAAAGAAAAGGGCACTACTTCATACATAATTTATTAAGATTACTAATAGTATCCAAGACTGAATAACTCTCAGAATCTCTTATGGTGATGATGAACAGATCAAGTCAAAAGCTTCGGGCAGATGACAAATACTGGTCTTTCCCTTTCCCTTTCATCTTTATATTTTAACATTTTGGAATTTGCTTTTGTAGGGATGGCATCTGCTCTATTGCATTCCTGGGTGCAGCAGTGCAGCAGAACCTCTCGTCTCTATGCAGTTTTCCCCCTTTCAGTAAAGGAGCAAAAGCTGCTGCAGTAAACCGCAGAAATGCCAGCAACACATCATGTCACTAACAAAGGCACTGGGATTTCACAGCATTTCCAGCAGGGAGTCTTCATGGCTCTGCAATATTATGCAGGCCATCCAAAAGCAAATCTTAACATTTCAAAATTACAATAATCCATTCTCTACAATACCTTCCTCATCCTCCCCCTCCAGCCCTTGCATTGTGGGGTTGTTAGATTCAAATCAAGGCATCTCCTCTGCTGCTTTGTGTCCCTTTCTCTGGCTGCTGCTACTGTGACAGGAGGGAGGAGGAGAAGGAGAAGGGAGGATTTCAATGGGCTCAGCTCATTCCTCTAAGCGATGAATGTTTCATTCTTTGTTGCCCTTTATCCGTCTCCTAAGATACTATTTTCTCCTTGTTTCTATGTCAAACCTTTAGAACAACCATTTTCGTGCTACAAAAGCGTCCTTTTTCTATCGCTTCCAAAGCTCGCCATCGCAATATCCTCTCGTTCTGTCAAAAGCATGGATCAGAATCCTAGGACTTGATTCCTAGTTCTTTCTGTAAAAGCTAAGAAGCGAATGCATGGACAGAGAACCAGGCTACCTTTCCTGACAAATGTCATTCACTAGCCAGATGGGACAATGCTGTCCTTACAGACACCAATACTCAGTGCTCATTTCCAACAGGAGTACAACACTAACATTTCACCTACCCCATCTCCGACGCCGACCGCACCTCCATTCAGTCTTCAACACCCAGTACCTTCCTGTATTCACTGTCTGCGCTAAAGCCAGAGCCAATACAGCCACATTCCAGTCACGTGTTCACCCAGCCCAACCCAGCCAATGGCCCTGATCACATCAGAGAATATAACATAGTCTTATTCACATCCACTGCTTTCTTTTCTCCGATCCACCCCAGCTCTTGTCAATTTGTTGTCTGGACAATCTAGCGGAAGGGAAGGGAGGGGTAACTTGTCAATGAGAGCAGGAAAGGACAACCACCTTTACTGAGCAGAGAGGGAATACAGAAAGTGGAATGGGGTCAGGGGGAGAACAGAGAAAGAGAGACATGCCCAAAATCAATTTCTCTTATTCTCGTTTAACTGAACAATTTCTCTTTGTGTGATGACTGGCTTTTCTGCCCTCAATGCCAAGTGATTCATCAAGACTAATATGTATATGTTAACAGTATTGATAACATATACCCTTGATTGAAGCTATGGAAAATAATCAGTTCACATCATAGCAGAGAGGGCTAATTTAATTCAGATCCATTTCCATTACTGATCATTAGGAGCTGTCTAGTCCATTTCAATTCAAACTGCAAGATTCTGCTTTAGGGTAGAGCATTAAACAAGATGACCTTCAAGTCCCATCCAGACCTCCAAGTCTATGTCCCTAGTGGTAACATGTTTAAAAACAGAGGGGAGGCGCTCAGCAGGAAAACCACGTCCATTGCAAAAGCATTTTCATTCCAAATTTCAGCTATAGTTTACAACTGATAATATATACATATAATACTTAGGATTTAACAAAAGAACACTTTATATAGCCTATTCAAAGAAGACTTCACAGAAACTAAGGTGGTTTTCCACCCAAACAACTTGCATACTAACATTTTTATAACAATTAAGAAAATTACTTTGCAAAGGATGCTGCCTGCTGTATTCGCACAATAGCCACAACACAGGCCTCAATGCATAATGTGTGCATATGCACACAAGAAAAATGAAAGTAATGTGGATCATGGCATAGGGAGCTTAAGGCTGCAATCCCAAACACACATGGGAGTTAAGAGGGACTTACTTCTGAGTAAACATGCATAGGATTGCTGTGCCAGTCTTAACTGATGATTAAATTTGAGACAGAAATTATGAATGTAATAGGAAGTCAGTTATTGTTAACAAATATATCTGGAGAACCATTTGTTAGAGAGAAGCAGTGATTAATGCCAGCAACACATCCTGCTTCCTGTCTGAATAGGCAGTAGGTTACTGTTACATACTGTATTTACATTCAAAAATCATGCAAGTATCCAAAATATGTGAAGTTCTCTGCAATTCAGGTTACTTAAATAATTTGTTTTCGTATTATTATGCCAATCTACACAACCAACCCCCATCTTATTGAATATTTAAAACTGTCTGAGCAAACGAAGAGTCACTATACTAACAAAAGGCTCAGGACATTTCCCCAAGTTCAGAAAGGAAATCTGTAGACTAGTTTGTTTCCCCCAGAATGTTACCTCATAGGATAAGAGGTAAATTTAGGGCCGGATGTTCTCCAGTACTGCTTCCTTAGTCTCAGGCAGCTTTCACGTATACAATTTATTTTAGCTGATACTGCAAATTACTGCAAGAGTGAAAATATGAACAATTACTAGTTTTGGTAATAGCAAAACCTAAACAGGTTATTAACTGACATACTGAACACAGGACATAAGAATATGTTGTGTCTCCTGATTCTGTCCACTGATATGTATCTAACCCAGATAATTTGTGAATAACTATGGGGACAGTCACTTAGAAAGTGTGAATATCCTTCCTGTTTGAACCTGACACACTGACAATATAATCAGTAATGCCATTTGAATATGAGCATTAAAATAAACTGGAGATAATATTAGCTTCAGGGATTGAGCTAGAATTTGACCCATAATAATTATGCTGCAAGGAATGGATAGATTCCTGAATACCCAAGTTGTGTCCTGAAAATGTGCAGGGGTTTGTTTTTGCACCACAGGGGCTCAATGCCAATCTAGTCCAAAGTGCACATAATAAACAGATGCTAGCATCATTCGCATAGATCCTGATTTCCTATTAACCACTTCCATGTTTCTGGGCTGTTTCCCAGGGCCTGGGTCTTGATGTCTGCACTCTGCCATTGGAAAGACGTGAGAAATAGTTACTACAAGGTTGTCAGAAGTTCTACTATCTTGCCTTCAAAACCTGGCAACTGTGGCACCCATGATCAGAACTATATTTTTTTAGAGACATGCATACTGTTTGTTCTTTCTATATGCTGGGCATGTAAACCAAGAATCGGAGTGTTCTGCATATCATTTTATTCCTGTAACAGGATGAGTATTTCTTCTCCTGCAACTTATGGGCTTCTTTTACTCTGTCCCATTAACTCAAACAAGTATTTTTGTCTTCCACAGATACATACCCATATTCAAGAATACAATCAGTTTAGAAGACAGTGGGTTGGATTTAGACTTCTCATGAGTGGAGCTCTACCTACAGGACACTGCCCTGTAAGAAGGTGGGGTGTTTGCTGAATCTTCCTTCCCTTCCTTGTAAAGTTTCTCTGGAGGTTGGGCTCTCCAAACCATAATTGTGGTTATGATTATTTATTAAATTTGCATACCACCCTTCACCTGAAGACCACATGGAGAAACAATTATGGGAGGTTGCTTTTGGAGCAGCAGAGAAATCAGAAGAAGACACCTCCTTTCCTCTAAGATTAAAAATAAGGGGGGGCAGCTGAATATCTATAACTAGTTTCCAATAGACTGGCTTGTTTAAACGTGAATAAAAACATTATCTTGAAAAAACCCAAAGTCTTCTTCAGCATTAAGCAGAATTTTTATACCACTTAATTATGAACAAAACCTCTAAACAGTTTTAGCGTGGTCCTCTTTTGCTATGTTTTGCCAAAATTATCTCTAAGTATCAGGTGCTTCTAAAGACTTGCAAGTAGTATTAGAAGATAAAATTAATTTCCTATAGCTTAGTACAGACAACTTTCTTTCAACCAAGTGGATCTTTTAATATTATATATTTTCTGCTCTACAGCAGTAGCAGTTTGAGACTCAGCAGCCATCTTATCACAGGTTCACACAAATGCTACATCACTCAATTAATCCAATACAGTAGAATACTAAAGGCACATCAAATCAATAAATTGTATTGATATGAAGATACTGACAATAAAGTCACAAGTGAAGAATTCTACTTCTGCGTAGTACAATTCTTCTACTGACCATTACAGAGGACAATACACTAAAAGTACAAATATCAGTTTGTTACACAGGATTTTCAAATAAAGGAAGTTTTGAAAGATCAAAACAGCCTTTTATTCAACTCTTTTAGAGATGCCATAAATGTGAACACTGAACATTTATGACTTGAAACATATTGTCTAAGTCTTCACTGCAGCTAAGCAAATGCCACAGAATCAAACTGTTCTTGATTAATTTAAAAACTTAATTGAAATAAAGCCACAACATCACTCTACTACAAGAAACTACAGAAAGCTAACCTTGATCTTTATTATTGTGCATGCTTACAAAGTTAATAGAACGTTACTGAAGACTTTGTGAACCAAACTAAACACTATTTAAGAGCTGAAGAATTAAGACATTTTGTTTCCCAGTAAAAACTGAGAGCAGTATAAAGACAGTCATGTACAGAAATCTACTTTTTCATGCAAATAAAGCAGTACACAAATTCATTGCTTAAAGAGGATGACAAGCACTCCTTTCCCATTCACTTCACTCTTTTCAAGTTATTGCACTTGAAACATTTTTTGGAAAAAGCTTCATGAACCAAGTCCAGTTCTCAAGGTCTAACAATGACATTTAATTAGTGGGCTGTCACTTGAACTGGCATCTAAACTTTTGTGAAATACTCAATTCCATATTAATTCAACATCTTACAAGTCTAACAGAAAACCAATTCTTAGCATGCCCAATAAAAGCAAAGAATTAATGTTGTTAGCATGAAGCAATTCAAACATTTAGACTTCTAATCTACGCAAAGATGCCTGCCCCATGTATGACCCAAGTTTCAAATTCACACTGCCCCCCACAAAGTGTGTATTTGTAGAACGGCTGATGCCAAGCCTGGCTCTAGAAGGCAACAAAGTCAGGCAATGGACAAGAGCCTAAGACTGGGACCCAACCATACTATCATTTTCAGTTAATATGAAGCACTGAAAATGGTCAGGTTTTTAAAAATAAAATAAATAAAATAAAATTTCAGTTTGCATATCCTAGCTCTTTCAGATGAAGCAGTGAAAGCAATTTGTGCCCAAGGGTTGTGCACTGGTTCAACACTGAAATGTGACACTCATCATAGTTCAGAGCCCACCCAATATGTTTGATTAGAAGAACCATATAGGTAATTGTCCACAAGGCAGAGCCCTAAATGTATGGAAGGGGTGTGTGCATACAGTACTGGAGATAAGTTACTGATATGCTACTCTCAAGACGTTTCAGATAGCATAAAGCCAGGGATATTAGTGAAATACTACATACCTGTTATCATACATTGAATTGCTGGAACAGGATTACAATTAATACAAGGGACTGGATCCGTTCAGCTAGGGAAAGTATTTGTAGCATTCTGACGTTAGGTTGCAACCCTAAATCTTTTCCCCTGGCATGAAATTCCAATAAAATTCAAAGGGCTTACTTCCAGGCAAATGTATTCGTGAACCTTTTTTGTTTTTAAGACATACATTTGTATCACTTACTTTCCATTCCAAAGAGCTTTCAAGGTGGCTGTCAATAACAATTTGTCTAGGCTGTGCTTACTGAATTTATCTCTCTCTCCTCACCCAAAAACTCCCAAAGCAAATTACTACCAAATTATTTGCAACAAACTATAGTTCATTTTCATGAAGGGTAGATATAGCAGGCCTTTTTAGACAACAGTGACAAAGATTCCACATAACACCATAAAATACACTATAGTCTTGAATCCAGTATTTCTTTGGGATATATAGTTAATTGTACTTAAGCAATTCCATGCCTATTCTGACAAGTGGTGTTATCATAGTAAGAAATTTGAAAGAGAAAAGCACTTACATCTCACTGTTTTCAAAATATGTTGTTATACAAATGGGGGGGAGGGGAATGCAGGTACCCAGTAAGTACTACCTTTCTTCATATATAGAATTTATACCTATCTTTATTCTGGGATGTTGTATGAACTGAATCAAAAATGAAAAACCTGAAGCTGCAATACTAGGGCTTGGGTGCTAAGGTAAGTGAATGGATGTGGATGACATCAATTTATTCAGAATGATAAACAAAAAAAGATTATAAAGAGCTCTAAAAGGCTCTTTCCAAAATAAGATAAGCAGGCAGTAAAATGGCAAATGCAGTTAAATGACAACAAGTCCAAAAAGTGATAGATACTGGGGCAAAAAAATGTTAAATAGATGGATTGGGTCAGAGGAGGTGATGACCAACCAAGAAGAAGAATCTTGGGTTCAAAACAGATAGTTCAATGAAAACGTTGACCCAATGTGCAGCAGGTGAGAAAAAGATAAATTCCATATTTGGGATTATTATGAAAAGGATTGCAAACGGATTACAATCTTCTAAAATTGTAATGCCTTTATATAGATCTATGGTGCCTAAAGTTTGGGTCAGCATGTCTCAAAATGGAAAACTCAGGAAACAGCAACCCAAATGACCAACAGCCAAAGCAACTCCACTGTGAGGGAGGGTTACAACATCTAGGACTTTCAAGTACAGAAAAAGGAAGATGGAATGGGAAATTTGGGGTCTTCCAGATGTTGCAGGATTAAAACTCCTGACATCCCTAACAAGCCAGTTAGGGCAGATGGGAGTACAAGTCCAACAACATCTGGAGGGCCACATGTTCAGAGAAGTACGCATGCCTGAGAATTTCCTTTGGTCCATGTTCTTTAAACAAACCTGATACTTACATCCCAGAATAATATGCAAATAAGAATGTCATTATCCTTTGGTTTCTGAACTTCTCTGAATTTTGCTTCAAAAATATAGTGAAAGGCATATATGTACTATGTGAAGAAAAATATGTTCAGAAATATGAATGTTAACTTGTTCTTTTTTATATTTGCAGAGTGACAAAGAAATAGGTAGGACAAAGCACACTTATGGACTGAACACATGTGAAACTGACACAGCCTAGAAATAAATTGATCACAAGATGGTTTTTTAAAAAATTATGCATAGTGTAAATTCAATGGACGCAGAAATTCAAACTACTAGAACCCAAAGACATCGGTTAAAACTGAATACTAGAAGATTCATGATAACTCAAATGAAGTACAGTGGAAACCACGCACAGGTTGCAATTCAGTGCTTCTGTGCATAGTGCAATTTAGCGCTTCTGCTCATACGCGACTGCCGAAACCCGGAGGTAACCCGTTCTGGTACTTCCGGTTTTCGGCAGTCCACAACCTGAAAAAATGCAACCTGAAGCGGACGCAACATGAGGTATGAATGTACTGCGCACACAGTATACTTAAACTGGAATTTTCTACCAGAAGATGTGGTGATGGTAACCAACTAGGGGAGTAGACATGTTGAATTAAATAGGACTTCAGCGTAGACATTGTTAGAACTGAACTATTAGATGCCTTTAAAGCTAAGAAGCTTACAACTACAGTATAAGTAAACAAAACACAATTTTTTGGTTTTGACTTGAGCACAGAAACTAGGTTCTAAGTAGGCTAGATAAATAAACTGTATATATTCTATTATACTAAACACTACATTCAGAATTAACAAATAAGCCATATACAATGTTCTTTCATTTTACTTATTTCAGCATTTTAAAGGGATACTAAAATCATATCAAACTGACAGTTCGTCACTAAATTACCATCTTGTCACACACAGAAACAAATCACAACAAACCACATAGATACTTTTGCCAATTTCTCATACAATGCTCAAATCTTTCTACTGTTTGAGCAAGCAAATCATTTTCCTATCACCCAACTTCCCTTCAGTAATTCCTTCAAATCTTCTCTAAGACCTCCGCCTTCAAAGGTTGAGAGCCTTTCCTTCGCAGCAGACTTTCCCTTCTTCCACATTAGAAGTTTCACACAATGTCTTCTACAGTTCATCCTCAGAAGTCCATTAATGAGCACACACAACTCTAAATGAAAGCCATACCATAACTCCCTTATTCTGGTTAAAACTAGACTATGCCATTCTCAAATGACAGAGTTACAAAAAAGTCAGGAAAACAGACCTCAGGAAAATAGGGGTTACTGAAGAAAGGATGCACAGACTGGGTTTCATATATCATTGCTAACAGGTCTATAAACAAGCAAGGCTCAAGAATTCCCAAGTGTGAATCAAAAAATGATTGTTAAATAAGAAGAGTGAAGCACTGAGTCAATTAATGCTGCATGTTCCATTGCCTCAGATTGGAAGGTGGCAGGGAAAGGGAGATGAAGAGGGAGAACAAGCCCTGCTGGTTGGAGAGAAGATGGGACAGCTGGAGGAAAAAAATAGCACAAAGAGGTACAGGGACCAGATAAGAATATCCAGTGTGTGTTTTACAAAGTATAGAACAGAAGCCTCACAATTTAGAAGGTGGGCAAGATTTCATTCAGCAATCCTGTGGTGCAGAAACTGCAACACAGTCATACCTCGGGTTGAATGTGCTTTGGGATGAGCGCGTTCGAGTTGTGCTCCGCGGCAACCCGGAAGTAACGGAGTATGTTACTTCCGAGTTTTGCCGCTTGCGCATGTGCAGGTGCTCAAAGTGACGTCACGCGCATGCGCAGAAGCGGCAAAAAGCAACACGTGCAAGCACAGACGTGCCGTCGTTGGTTACATCTGCTTCTAGATGCGAACGGGGCTCCGGAATGGATCCCGTTCACAACTAGAGGTACCACTGTATGCTTTAATTTGGTTTCCAGGCACTTCTGACCAATTCTGCAAGGGCTCTTTTACAAATCCAAAGCACAAAATCATTACAGAATTTTAAAAGCAAACGGAAGAAGTGTGGATAAAAGAAATGGCATTACCAATGCAAGCGGAACCACACATCTCCATACAAAACAAAGTCAATAAAAAATGTGATACAGCCAAGTCTTTGTTTCATTGCTTTTGCCTAGCTAGCTCAGTTGGTTAGAACAAGGTGCTGATAATCCCAAGCTTGCAGGTTTGATCCCCATATGGGACAGCTGCATATTCCTGCATTGCGGGGTGGGGGTGGACCAGATGATCCACAGGGTCCCTTCCCAACTCTACAATTCTATTCCTGTCACCATTATCCTGGTCTGTACATAATGCTAAACAATAAGGTTATAGCCAATGAAGGCACTGCGCTTGTAGAATGACGTATGCTCACACAATGGAACTTCCTCTCATTTCTCTTCACACATATCTGCTAGGACAGGGTCCCCTAACACTTGAAGAGGATGGGAGGCAGAGGGATAAGAGAGGAGGGAACATTTTATTGTGCAAGTGTAAGTCATTCCATAAACGCAATAATGTCTCTAGGAACACAGAAATTCTCAATTTATAGAAATTAAGAATACCTGCACATTCTTGGAAGTTTCATATCAGTTAATTTGTACCCTAAAATAGTGTGTTCAGGTATTAAACTACTCCCTTGGGATAAGCTTATCTGCAATGCAGTCTTTATGAAGAGGAAGAGAAGAAGGATATCAGGAGGAAACAGAAGTCCAAGCGTAATAATATGCTAAGGGACCTTGTGATCTCCACTAAACTTGTTTCCTGGCTCACTAGGATTAGTAAAACTGAAAGCATGCCATTTACAAAATGTTAAAAAGTGAAGTTTTAACTATGTAGAAATTATCTGTCTCAAATATAATACTTTTCCACTACTTGAATAAAAGTTAGTCATGTATTTTTAGTTCTTTAATATTTTAGTCTTTAACAGTTATTGAATACCCCACACCCAATTCTGTCTTTTAAGTATACAACATATATTGGAGGCGAGGAAGAATCTCTCTCTCCCACAAATGGATAGGGAGATAGAATAGTAGAAAACAGCACATATCTCCCTATCCACAGGTATCTTTGAATAAAACTGTGATTGGATACATTTGTGTGTAAAGTTTCTTTGAAATAAAGCTTACTTCCAGAGATAAAATTCAGTTGAAACCAATTGATAAATAGGCCAAGGGTGGCAATTATGTATACGCTATTAGTAGGAATAGGGTATCATGCAAATGTTGGTCCACAAAGGCCAATCTACAGATTACCTTCCCCACACAGGTTACTTCTATATACCCAAATGTAGTATTTAATACAGCTTGCTATGTGGAACTTCCCAATCAGGAAAGCTTTCATAGTTGTAACAGATGCCTTCCACACTGCTAGTGTAGAAACTTCTCACACAAGACCTGAAAGTAATTGTGAGTGGTAAGAAAACCTTATTGGAACTGCAAGGATCAGTGTGGCAATCTGGGTTAGATATTAGTTAGATACACATGGTTGCCATGAAGAAGTGGACAGCCATATGGAGAAGGTATTATGCAGATTATTCACAAGAGTTCAGCATAGCAGCATAATGAGCAGTTATTGTAAAATCTATCACTGATCCCCATAACAACTTCCTGCAGGTGAACAAAAGTTCAATTTTCAAAACAGGAAACAAACATAATAAACTGCCAGAGCCAAACTGAATTTAGACTCAAGTCCAATGTTCAGCTAACATGTTAGTATCTGCCTACAAGTGGCATAGTTGGTTACAAGTCACCAACACCCTTCAACTTCTAGCAACACTAGAGGCCGCAATGTATTTATAGACTCATGAGTGTTTCTCAGAATTCCCACCAATAAACTACAAAAACCATGTCTCTTATAGGAGTAAGAGCACCATTCCTGGAACAATATACAGGAACAATTATTCCAAAGAAAATGCAAGCAAAGGTAAATCCACTGAGATGCACTCACCAAGAAGAAAAGTTAGATTGCTCCAGCCTCCATACAGTCTGAAATCTAAGTAGAAGGGGAAAAAACCAGAACAATTAACAGCAACACGACGACTGGATGGTTCTATAACAGGGATGGGAATTAGAAGTTCCACAGAAGTTGCTAGGCTACAACTCCCATCAACCCTGGCTACTGCTCATTTTGGGTGAGCTGATGAGAGTTGCAATTCAAAACATTTAGGGCACACTGGAATGAGGAAACCTTCCATAAGGTTAACTAGTACTCACTGTTCTTATTGAAGCAGTACCCTTACTGAAATGATATCAAAAATATTTCCTCTTGCTGGAAGATCCATTTAAAGCAGGCTTCCTCAAACTCAGCCTTCCAGATGTTTTTGGCCTACAACTCCCATGAGCCCTAGCTAGCAGGACCAGTGGTCAGGGATTATGGGAACTGCAGTCTCAAAGCATCTGGAGGGCCGAGTTTGAGGAAGCCTGATTTAAAGGATTGACCATAAAAAGTGATAAAAACTGAATAAATGTTGATCATGTAGATTGACTCATTTGCTTGGAGACTGCACACCTGCCTGAAGGGCCACTGAGAATGTACAAGACCACTGTGGAGCCTACTGTAGGCAATTTGCGTAGCCTACATGATGGCGAGTGTAGTATACAAGTGTTACCCTGTTCCCATTGGAATGTAAGAGCTCAGAACAAAGGTCCAACATACTGTTTCCATGGCCAAGAAGATGCCTATGGAAAGCCTACAAGCAGGACCAGAGTTTGACAGTACCCACCCATCTTTTCTTTCTTAATTAAATTTGGATACTGCCCTTCATCCACAGATCTCAGGGCAGTAAAGAACAGTCCTGTTTACGAACTCTGCAAAACCGGAAAGTGTCCCGGTTTGCGATCTTTACCTTGGTCTAAGAACAGAATCCGAACAGTGGAAGGGCCCTGGCGACGGGAGGCCTCATTAGGGAAAGTGCGCCTTGGTTTAAGAATGGTTTTGGTTTAAGGACTGACTTCCAGAACAGATTAAGTTCGTAAACCGAGGTACCACTGTACTTGCGATTCCCAAGCATTCAGAGGCATATTGTCTCCCACCATAGCTATTATAGCTAGTAGTCATTCACATTCACTCATCCTCCATTGATCTGTCTAATCTTCTTTTAAAGACAGCAAAGTTGCTCCAAAGTTATAACCTTTCCTCACAGGGGAGTTGCTTCACCCCCTTGCTCATTTTGGTTGCCTTTTTTCATATATTCAATATCCTCCTTCAGCTGCAGCAAGCAATCATATTCTCACCAGTTTTATATAATAGCATTAAGCTACAGGGTGTTTTAGTTTCATTCACTTTCTTAATGATCCCTAAAGTAAAATTCAACATATCCATCAAGCTATCTCCCATAACCCCAAGGTTTCATTCCAGGATAGTTCTGACCGCCACTAGCACGTAAGTTTTTTTGCTGTTGGTTTTTGTGCCCCAACGTGCTTCATTTTACACTTGCTAACACTGAATTACATTGCCACTATACTGCTCATTCACACAGTTTTGGAGAGATTCTCTATAATGCAGAAGCATTTATCAGTAGTCCCCGTGTGGAGGTTGGAATGTTTGTATCATCCCCAGTTCAGCTGAAAACCACTACTTCACTACAACAAAGCATGGGTTTAATGGGCAGAGGAATAAAATAGGATAACTTCAGTGAACAAACTGCAGAGTTCCGATACGACTGGTTGTGGCAAATCCGCAGTTGTCACAATCCAAACTACTTAGTTCCTAACTTTGTGAAAGCGCAACCGCCCCAATTTCTACTCCTTTTGCCAACGGAAAGTAGAGGCAGATGCGATTTGGGGTCTTTGGGACCCGTCTGCCCGTTGCAAACAACTCCATGCAACTTTTACCCTTTTTGTGATGCACTCTTCCCAACAGTGGCCACCATCAATAGCCCTACCGCATAAAGAGAACATAGGGAACATAGGCCTGTAGGCACCACTGTCCCATTTCCTATAGTGCCCCCACAAACAGGGCATGAGACACCCTCACCTCCAAGTGGTGGGGACCCCCATCCACCAACTCCTTAGGGAGAAGACCCACGGGCCACAGAAGGTCGTTTTAACTTACATGGGGCTCTGGCTCGAAATAGTAAAAGCCCCGTCATAGGGAAAGGGCAGGGTTTTGAAGAACTAGGGCTCCAAGAAGTCAGCCAGACAATGGGGCAATGGTGTCTGCTGCCCCGTGGAGTGGGGGGGGGAGGCGGAACGACCCTCAAAGACCCCAGATCCCCGACCTGCTTTGACTGGCAAGGCTGCCTCGAGCTCAGGCGAGGAGGAGGAAGAAAGGCATCGAAGCCGGTGTACTGACTCTGGCCAGGTGTGCTGCTTGCTGCCGCCGCCGCGCCTCAACTCACCTGCCCGCCTCTTCGCCCTCCGCACCCAGCAGCAGCGCCGCCGCAGCCGCCCCTCCCGGGACTCCGCCGCTGCCTCCGTCGCGGCCGGCGCTCGGGGGACTCGGCCCCACCACGAAGCTGGGAGGCGGCCGCCCACACATCCGGGGCGCGGGGGAAGGCCGTGGAGGGGACACGCTCCCCTTCCTCACAGGCGGCGGCGGCAGCAGCAGGCGAGAGGGGAGCTGGTCCCCCTGCCGCCGCCCCGACTTCTCATCCCCGAGAAGGCGGCTCCCCTCCACTCGCGCCTCGGTCGGTGTCGGTGCCGGCCCGCCTGCGGCCTTTGCCCTCGCCACACTGGTAACCTGCTGCCCGTCACCGCCCCCCTCACTCCAACTTCCCGGCCAGCCTCCCCGCCGCCATCTTGTTTCGGGGTAGGAGGGGGAGAGAGCGAGTGCGACTGCTTTCGAGCGCACGCGCGGTCGAGGGAATCCCGGCTTGTTGGGAGACCAGAGGGAAAGAAAGCAGCCCGGCGCGCCTGCGCGGGAGAGCGTGGCGTTCGCTTTTCACACCTGCTGAGAGAGAGAGAGCGAGAGAGAGAGCAGCTGGGAAAGGGGCGGGGCTTGGTTGTCTCCCTTGCTTGACAGCGCGCGGAGGGAGGGAGGGAGGAAGAGCCAGCCTGGAGGTCGGCTGCAAATGCTGCATGCTTAGTCGGTCTGCGCTTCTGCAGCGGTTGGGAGGGGGGGAAACCACGTGCAGGGAGCGGCAAAAGCGAAGTTGCTGGATTCCAGCAAGGAGATAAATAAGTAGGCAACTTTTAGAAGAACTTTTATGCTTATGTATTTATTGAAGTCGCCCAGAGTGGGTGGGGCAACCCTGTCAAATGGGTGGGGTACCTAATATTAGGGACGCGGGTGGCGCTGTGGGTAAAACCACAGAGCCTAGGACTTGCTGATCTCAAGGTCGGCGGTTCGAATCCCCACGGCGGGGTGAGCTCCCGTCGTTCGGTCCCAGCTCCTGCCAACCTAGCAGTTCGAAAGCACCCCTAAGTGCAAGTAGATACATAGGTACCGCTTTCTAGCGGGAAGGTAAACGGCGTTTCCGTGTGCGGCACTGGTGCTGGCTCACCAGTTGCAGCTTCGTCACGCTGGCCACGTGACCCGGAAGTGTCTCCGGACAGCGCTGGCTCCCGGCCTCTTGAGCGAGATGAGCGCGCAACCCTAGAGTCGGACACGACTGGCCCGTATGGGCAGGGGTACCTTTACCTTTACTTTACCTAATATTAGGCCTGGCACCTTCATTATACTGTACACCTTTAGGTGCCAGACAAAAATGGCCCTCTTTAACCAGGCCTTTGGTTGATTTGATTGATATCCTATGCCCTTTTAAAATGAGTTGGGAGGTGTTATAGGGTTGTTTGTTTGTTTTTATTTGATTATGTATTTTGTGGTTTTATATTCTGATGTTATGCTGTGAACCACCCTGAGACATGTGGGTATAGTAAAGGTAAAGGGACCCCTGACCATTAGGTCCAGTCGTGACTGACTCTGGGGTTGCGGTGCTCATCTCGCTTTATTGGCCGAGGGAGCAGGCGTTTGTCCGCAGACAGCTTCCGGGTCATGTGGCCAGCATGACTAAGCCACTTCTGGCGAACCAGAGCAGCGCACGGAAACGCCGTTTACCTTCCCGCCGGAGCGGTACCTATTTATCTGCTTGCACTTTGTGCTTTCGAACTGCTAGGTGGGCAGGAGCTGGGACCGAACAACGGGAGCTCACCCCGTCGCGGGGATTCGAACCGCCGACCTTCTGATCAGCAAGTCCTAGGCTCTGTGGTTTAACCCACAGCGCCACCCGCGTCCCTATGTGGGTATAGGGCAGTATATAAATTCAATAAATCATTACAGTACTGGCATCAACATCAGTGCTGTTTTTCTAGAAAAAGAGGTGCCAGAACTTGCCACAAACACCTTCCTTGTTCTCTTATACAGTCAAACTTCAGTTTTCAAACATCTCGGCCACCAAATGTTTCGGAAGCCGAATGCTGAAAACCCAGAAGTGAATGCTTGCATTTTCGAACACGCCTCAGAAGTCAAACGGCTTCCGAGGCACGTTTTTCATCCCCCCCCCCCATTGACTTTGCAGCCAGCCCTTTGATCCTCAGGTTTTGAATGTTTCAGAAGTCAAATGGACTTCAGGGACAGATTACCTTCAAAAACCAAGGTTTGACTGCAATGGCGCCCACCTGAGAGGTGCCGGAACTGAGTTCCAGCTGGAAAAAAAGCCATGGTGATGATGATATATGGTTTTATTTACACATATATACAACCTGCACCCAGATGGAGGCATTGCAGAACATTCACATCCTATGAGGGCCTGGTTTCCTTAAGGGCAGCAATGGATTCAAAAGACAGCAGAAAGTGCATACAGTGGTACCTTGGGTTAGGTACTTAATTCGTTCCGGAGGTCCGTTCTTAACCTGAAACTGTTCTTAACCTGAAGCACCACTTTAGCTAATGGGGCCTCCCGCTGCCACCAGAGCACGATTTCTGTTCTCATCCTGAAGCAAAGTTCTTAACCTGAGGTACTATTTCTGGGTTAGTGGAGACTGTAACCTGAAGCGTCTGTAACCTGAAGCGTCTGTAACCTGAGGAACCACTGTAGTGCTACATTGAAAATGTAGTTTGACTTTCAGATGCACCCTCCACTGGCCACTTCATGTATTAGAACAAAGGCTATCATGTGTTTTGCAGCAGAAACTGACATATGCCTACCCTGAAGTCGTACAGAGTTCAGTGAGGTTTACTTCCAGGTATAAGTGTATAGGATCAGTTACAGATAGGTAGCCGTGTTGGTCTGCCATAGTCAAAACAAAAAAATTCCTTCCAGTAGCACCTTAAAGACCAACTAAGTTAGTTCTTGGTATGAGCTTTCGTGTGCAAGCACACTTCTTCAGATACACGAAAGCTCATACCAAGAACTAACTTAGTTGGTCTTTAAGGTGCTACTGTATAGGATCGCGACCCTAACCAAACAAACACCAGAAGCTTGACACGAAGAAGAAAGCTTGAATTGGTTTTGGTTCCCTTCATACTCAACCACCCATGTGTTTCAAAAGGTTTGAGTCCATGTCTGCAGAACAGAATGTTAATCTGAGGGTTTTTCATGCATTACGTTGTGCAGAACTGGCTCTTACTAGTATCTATGTATCGTTTGTCATATTAATACCTGACATTTATATCTAAATATGTGAAGCAGCCTCAAGTATTTTGACATGAAGCAAGATGCACATTTAAATAAATATCTAGGTTCTTTTTCCAGGCTTAATTTCAAAGATAATTTTGTGTTACTATCAAGGACCTCTGTGTCAACATAACAGTTCCATAAACCAACACTCTAAGCCTTGGTAATTAGTTAGTTCCATGTTTTTCTGGACTGTTCACAGTTTGTGCCCATCTATTTTCTGGATGCTTCTAGGGCAATCCACAATCTATTTTCCCAGTGTTATTGCCTCAGCCGTTCATTTGAACATGCTTTAATTTGATCCTCAGTTTAAAATTTTCCAAATGCCAAAATGCAGAACAAGCCCTTTGAGGTTTAGGCCATGTGATTAAGGACACTTCTTGGTAAGTAGGTGCCCTAAGAAGAACCTTAGAACAATTGAAGATCCTAAATTCTTTATCTTTGTTTAGATCACAATAATCTGAGACCCTATGCAGTTTTATGCCACACCAAGGAAACAATTTGTCTCGTATGAGACAGTTAAGGTAAATACCAGTTAAATATAGTATGAGAGGGCCTATAATACCACAGCTTGAAGGCTGAACTGAAAACATGTACAGTAGGCATATTTGTGGTTTGGAAAAGCAAAAGGAGGGGAAATAGTGTGGGGGGAAAGATGGAAATATGTTGGGCAGTCACTATGGGATTGGAGAACATTCAGTTACAGTTGAGGCATGAAAACAACGATAAAACGACCCACAACCATTTTCTTTCTAAATACACCAAACTTATTTTTTCAATCAATTTTTATTACATTCTATTAATTTTATTATGTCCTTCTATCTTAAATTAAGCATTTCCAATCATTTTGCTCCATCTAAAATGAATTCTTTCTGAACATGAATAACCCCAAAACTATACCTTGTATCTTATATTCCAGATGTGGTCTCACTAAGGCTAATACAAAGAAAGCATCAGTTCTTCGCAAATAAAAACACAAAATGCATCCAGGATTTACATCCACTGTATTTAGAGCTACATCACACTTAGTCATCATGATTATCTGATACCCTGAGACCTTTTGACCTCTATTATTTTGAACTAACGAAGCACCCAGGCATAATAAAAATGCTTAATTGTTCCCAAATGCATGACATTGTAATATTGAACTTTTTTTCTTTCTATTATTTGCACCATCATTTGACAGCATGTGCTTAGTGGTTGGAAACACCATTAATAATTCTTAAGTGAGTCACAGACATTTGTGGTTTTAATAACGACTGGAAGTGTGCTCTCTTTGTAATGGCATTAGAAGCTACGGTATTATAATCAAGGCTTTATTTCAGAGCTGCTAAATATAGTTACTGCCCTCCTACAAGTTTATAGATAGTCTTCTACATATTTGCAACAATCAAAGAAGTTATTGTTTAACACTCTTTGTCTCTTTGTTCACAGCTGGCAATCTTTTGCTTGAGGTTTTTTGGTTTTTTTTGGTACAAAAACGTGTTGATTTGTAAAAATAGGGTGCAGTGCAGATCCATTTAACTTTAACATCCAATTTAAATGTTAAATTCATGGGATTTTATAATTGGCTTCTAGGGGATGTAAATTGCACCCTAGTTTGGTAAGCACGGCAAATACGGATTCATACCAGCATCTCTCATTTGCTGCCTACATTTTCTTCTTCTTTAAAGCAGCTTGTAATATTTTCTGTAAATGTAGACTGTTAAATATTTTTATCTATGCAACAACATGTGTTCATAGATATTATCCTATATATATATATATTATCCTATTTGCTTTCGTAGATTTTCACGGGTACAGGAATGCAGGTTTTGGTGTCTTCGGGTGTCTTCCCGTGTAAGAGTTGGGGTGTCTAGGCGACGTTTCGACGAGGTCTCACTCGTCATCTTCAGGCTGGTGCTTTCGGCTTCTTGTTACTGGAACAGAGCAGGATCTCAGTGTTTGAGTTCCTATAAATACTGTTGAGGGGGTGTGGTGTATAGCCTCCAACGTTCTGGGCAGAGAGGAAGTTCCCAGGTTAGTGTGCCTTTTCTTCTTTTGTTCCTTAATTACTTGAGGGATATCTTGAGTGATTCTTGAGTACTCAGAATATCACTCAAGAATCACTCAAGATATCCCTCAAGTAATTAAGGAACAAAAGAAGAAAAGGCACACTAACCTGGGAACTTCCTCTCTGCCCAGAACGTTGGAGGCTATACACCACACCCCCTCAACAGTATTTATAGGAACTCAAACACTGAGATCCTGCTCTGTTCCAGTAACAAGAAGCCGAAAGCACCAGCCTGAAGATGACGAGTGAGACCTCGTCGAAACGTCGCCTAGACACCCCAACTCTTACACGGGAAGACACCCGAAGACACCAAAACCTGCATATTATCCTATATATATACACAGTGTGGTGTGTGAGAGGACCGGGGTGGGGTTTTGCTGCTTTGACTTGGAGGCGTATTCCTAATCATTACCATTTTAAAACATAGCAAGAAGTGTAAATTGGATGTATGCAATGTGCTGCCAGGAGGGGGGAAATGTAACAATGTATTTTAAATGAGCTATATACTGTATGCTGGGCATTTTCTTCACCATCTCCAGTCTTCTCAGAGAGATTGCCAAATTAGAAGTTGGCTACAACTTGGAAAATAGCATACATTTAATATAATGTTTAAAGAGCAACGAGAAAGTGTTCAAGAAACTTGGCAAATATTAAAATACAGCAATTTTTTTTTAAAAAAATGTACCAAACAACTATTCTACATCCTTTTGTACCCTGCTCACACTTAAAATTACCTGGAACATTAGGTCTGATTTGTTGTAAATTGGATGTTCAGGATCTCTGCGACAAATAAAATAGGGTGTTGGGGTGTCCCATTCAGCTCAATCAATTAAAAGTTGCTTTCGCATCATTGTGTTGTGTTTCTTTAGAGTTAAAATTAAGACTGATTCAACCAAAACTGATGTTCCGGGTCTTAGACTCCACAGTACTGGTACAGGAAGGACTTGGCGATACTGGTGAGTTAAGGGCCTATGATGTAGGGCTTCGCCTGCGTTTTTGCTTTTTCTGGTCAGAAATTGTTATTAACTTTGTTTTAGAAAAATCCTTGGTATTTGCAGATAATTCATGCACTTTTAAATTATGTAACAGATGGACAACCAAAGTGGACCCTGCAAGACTTAGTGGCTGCAAAGATACAGTGGTACCTCGGGTTAAGAACTTAATTCATTCCAGAGGTCCATTCTTAACCAGTGGCGTAGCGTGGGTTGTCAGCACCCGGGGCAAGGCAAGTAATTTGCACCCCCTAACCCGTGGATTTGCACCCCCTAACCCGTGTATTTGCACACCCTAACCCTAACCCCCTAACCCTAACCCCCACTACACCAGCCCCCCTGCACCCCCACGCTACGCCACTGTTCTTAACCTGAAACGGTTCTTAACCTGAGGCGTGCTTTCGCTAATGGGGGGCTCCCGCCGCCACTGTGCCGCTGGTGTGAAATTTCCGTTCTTATCCTGGGGCAAAGTTCTTAACCTGGAGCAACCACTTCCTGGTTAGCGGAGTTTGTAAGCCGAAGCGTCTGTAACCCGAGGTACCACTGTACATAACCCAGTTGATTTCCATAGTTGATCCAGAAAAAAACAAAAACAAGATATGTAACAGAAAGGACATATTTTGTAAGTTGGAGGTTTTCTCAGTAGCAGGTAGAGTGGTTGGGTGGTGGTTGGTTGCATCACTGCGGTTTACCAGGAGGGAGAGGGAGGGGACAAGGCAACGCCAAGATTGGCGTGGTACTGTTGCAGGAACCCCCCCCCCCAATCATTCAGTTTGTACAAACACGACACACACACACACTCACACACGACGTACGCGACGTTTCTGTTATAAATTCATAGTAAATCAACCGTACATCGAATTTACACCGGTCCACTTTTATTTTACTCCATGAAGGAAGGACTACAAAATGGGGAAGGTTTGATACAGGGCAGCCATAATCCCTTGATCATACCAGCACATACACAGGAGCCCTGCTCAGTTGCTATGCCAACCCTGATGGTCCTAGACAGAAGAAGAGTTTGGATTTGATATCCCGCTTTATCACTACCCGAAGGAGTCTCAAAGCGGCTAGCATTCTCCTTTCCCTTCCTCCCCCACAACAAACACTCTGTGAGGTGAGTGGGGCTGAGAGACTTCAAAGAAGTGTGACTAGCCCAAGGTCACCCAGCAGCTGCATGTGGAGGAGCGGAGACGCGAACCCGGTTCCCCAGATTACGAGACTACCGCTCTTAACCACTACACCACACTGGCTCTCATCAAGGTCACAAAGAACTTGCATATAGGAGTGGATTCAGCATGGACTGGAACAAAAGACAATGATCAGCTCTTCCCTCTGGGGGCAGGAAACTGCAAACTCCCCTCTGTCACCTGGAAAGTACTCATGGGGAGGGGGAAAGGGGGAACCAGCCAGGTGACAGGACACTCAGATTACCACCACAACTCCTCCCTCAACCCCTCCTTTTTGTGATGTATCAATGATGTAGTTGTGATGTAGTTTTAGGGGTGTAGTTTGGGGGATTAGTAACTAATAAAAGTTGGGGTCTTCTTTTGTTCGGGACTTCCATCTTGCTTCATCTTGTTGGGGGTGGGAGTCCTGTCGCAACAGTTTTCAATAAAGGCCAAGCCTACAGGCTGCTGTTTTGCTCCAAATTGTCCTGGTTGGTGTCTTTGTCTTTTTGTCCAAGGGAGCCCTCGGATTCCTCCGTTAACAGTACACAAATTGGAAGGAGTGCCAGGCTGACTGGTGCATCACACTCATTCTGCCACCCCTTTGCTCTCCATGTCTATCTCCCAGTGACAAAACCAACTGAAGGTTAGCTGAGCACTGCTACACCACCCATGCCACCCATTACTAGGTTTTGCTTATAAACTTAAATGAAAAATGCCTTATTCTGGTCAACCTGCAAATAGTGATGCAATTCACTTCATTTGCACAAAAATTTTGTTTACTGTCATACCTGTGTTGCATGATGACACTTGCATCTGAGGTATATAAATAACATAATCATAAAATGAAGCTGTGGCGTTGTGCTGACTTGGTGACTTTAAAGAAAACAACTGCAAGAGGATAATTTAGGTATATGTTACAAGATTAATACAGTAAATCAGAATAGGTATAAACAGCAGGAAGGAAAAACAGAGAACGCACCATGTTATTTACCAAGGGGATTTCTATTTCTTATTTCAGATAGAAGCAAAATGTTCTTTAAGCCTCCTGGTTTTTGAAATATGCTAAAGTGTAATATGATCATTATTGAGCAGGTAACAGAGCACTCTGAGTAGCCTCATTACTCAATATGCCAATAGTTCTTTGGCACTGCTTAGGACTGGCCCACAATTAAAAAAGAACAATTGAGCCAGTCCTGCAGGGAATCTACTGAAATACCATTTGGCTCTGCTTCTGTTTTGTTTTGAGCCTTCTGTTGGACTGACAAAGGGAGGCAACATTTGATAATAAGATTGAGTACAGTATATCCTGGAGATTAAGAGCCAGCCAGATACATATTGCAATTACCATTAATAGGAATGTGCAAATTGGCACAATGCTATATTGCATTTAAATGTTTGCCCAGATGTGGGGGTGTGTGTGTAAATAAATAAATAAATAAATAATTTTCATTAACTTTACTAAAAGCACAATCTCTCAGAATCTACCCAGAAGTAAGATCTGTTGAGTTCAATGGGGCTTACTCTCAGGTAAGTGCATATGAGTGCAATGATTCCCCCCCCCCCCCAGCATTCTGTAATTTGCTTTATTTTCAGTCATCTTTGCCTCAAAGATATGTACTTGGAAGTCAAGCTGCAATTCTAAACACTTCTGTTATGGACTGAGCCCCTGTTATGGATTGATAAAGCATGCTTACAGTTGCAATGCCTTACTCCTGACACTTTTAAATAAATTTGCTGCAAACCCCACCTTCTGTAACGGTTCTTTGCCACCTGCTCTTCTATGGCAGATGTGCTATATGCCTAATTAAAAGTAACTCCCACTGATTATTACCAGGTAACCAGCCCAAGTTGCTTTTAACCAGTTCAAAGCCCTGGATCCATTGGTGTCCTCCAAGATCACCTTTTTGGAAAGTGTTGCTTAGGGTTTTCAGGGGAGAAGGGAAGTAGGAAAGCCATTCTGTTTTAGTGGAACAATATTTTCAGGTATTAGGATTCAAACCCATCTTTTGATTTAGTGTGATAGTTCTGAAGTCGACTAGATCCAAACTTGAACTCCTCCTTCTTTCAGATACATTATGTTATTTTCTTTTTAAAATAAAATAATAATAATAATAATAATATAATAATAATAATAATAATATCTATTTAACTAACTGTATTGGAATGAAAAATGACTGAGGAGCAAAGTGTTCCCAGGCTCCTCTTTGGGTGTCCACACATTTGCAGATTTTCAGGAAACCTAATTTGGCTTGCCATGTGTGTGAACGAGCTCTGTGAATTCCACCTCAACAAATGAACTCCTGCATTTGCTGAGGATTTTACTGAATAAATATTGGCCCTCAAATTAGTCTGAGCAATAAAACGAGGGAGTCCTTTCCATTCCGTCTAACAAATGTCGTAAAATATTTTCCAAATCACTGTATCACCTTGAACAAGGAACCAGGCTAGAGGACATGTTGGCTGTGTTGTGTAGAGCTGCTTTGCATCAGTTCTCCATAGCTCCCAAACCTGGAGAGATGCCAGCTGCAATATATCTTCACTGACTCCCAATCCGCAGTAAAATGCAAAGCACACGAGTCATGTCAGGTTTGAGCAGCTTAAAAAAAAAAGAATGATATACTGCACTCCTTGAAAATATTACCGTCCAACTTCATTTCCTCAGTTCTTTCATGTGCTGGCTTGCAGTTTTCTAGCCTAGCATGTTCCCTTTCTTGCACGCACACACACACACACGAGAGAGAGAGAGAGAGAGAGAGAGAGAGAGAGAGAGAGAGAGAGACTGACAGAAACTTGTTCTATGGTTTGTGAGTTAAGGTAGGATCCAGATGTTTATATATGTATTGTAAACTCTAAAGGGTTTTAACCGTGTATGCCAACATACCCACTTACTCAATTTCTTGCTCTTAGGTCACTTTCATGTTTTCAGAGAGCATTAGTGCGATGTTTTTTTAACCTACCCATTCATTTTCCAGCTTGTATTCAGTGGTGGCTACTCAGAGAAAGACCATATTAAATAATGGCTAAATTCAGGAAATGCTGACACTGTCTGAGTTTTCACATCGTGGTAAGCCATGGATAATGGTTTACCATGAATGCACAGATTGCTCCTGCTTTGCTTCTCCCCACAAGTCAGTGGGAGCAACAAATGGCAATCTTTGTCTTATCTTTATTTCCAGCTTGGATGTTGTAGTATGTTTTGCTCCAAACCATGGGTAGGCAACCTAAGGCCCGGGGGCCGAATCCGGCCCAATCACCTGCTAAATCTGGCCCGCGGACGGTCCGGGAATCAGCGTGTTTTTACATGAGTAGAATGTGTCCTTTTATTTAAAATGCATCTCTGGGTTATATGTGGGGCATAGGAATTCATTCATTCCCCCCAAATATAGTCTGGCCCCCCACAAGGTCTGAGGGACAGTGGACCAGCCCCCTGCTGAAAAAGTTTGCTGACCCCTGCATCTAGACTATGATTGCTAAGACAAGAACAAACCTTGGCTTCAGATTGTGGTTTGTTTGGAACAAAACAAAACATGACCCCCATTTTGTATGTAAGGGGGATGTGATCTATTAATTCATGGCATGCCATTAGCAGTGGTTTATTGTGATGTACAAATGCAGTCTCTCTCTCTCTTTAATCCTTTAGCTTTCGGTGTCACTTTGTTAAAACATTTTTTTCTTTTTCTATCTGTACTCGAGATATACATTCGTACCTACTTAGTTGAGCACTTCCCTATTCATGTACCTGACAAATTGTATTTTGGGCTATGAAAGCTTATGCCACAATGAGTTCATTAGTCTTTAAGGTGTTCCAAGACTCTTCCCTCTCTTGACCGCAACAAATCCCTCACCCTCTATAGTTCATATTCAATTAGTTTTGCATCTTCATTTAACGTTCTAGTTACTTGGTTATTTGCTTTTTTTAAGAGTAATTGCATGCATGGATTCTTAACTAAAGGGCAAAGAGTTGTCTAATGAAGTAAATGGATGTTTACTATGCATTAAAGAGAATTAGTTTAACTGATGTGCCTAATATATTATTCAGATTGATTTCTGATTGGATCCACACAAGCTGGAATTCAATAGCGTGAACCACACAGAACACATTGCGGAACGTAAACCACAAATCTACCAGCTAGACATTTATATTGCCTTTCACACATATCACACATATTCTTCAGTGTGATCATCGAAGAGCAGACTGCTAACCTCATTTGTTTGCCATGGCTGGAATATTTACAAATAAAAGCCTTACGAGGAAAAAATTAATTGGTATGCATGCAGGTTAATAGTCCAAGCAAGTGCTACAAAAAGCAAATGCTCTAACTACTAATGTCACAAGTACATCAGATTTAATTAAGATGCTTTATGTAGAACTAGGGAATTCTGCTAAACTCGGAATTAGCTGGTGAAGGCTGGGTGGCAATTTGCTCTGGCATTTCAAGTAGCTCTGTAGGACTGTCATGGTGCTGTCAGGCAAGGAATGCCCAGAGCGAGGAATTAACTCTTTATTGTCACAAGTACCCTTACAAGTTAGGAAAAGGCATGTCCATCTCAGCTACTCCTAGGTTTACACTTGATGAGGCAGCTGAGGCAACAGAGAGCCCCCCCATCCTGACCTCAGCTGATTTATCTTCCCCACCCAAGCTATGTGCAAGCAGGTGAAGACTACATTAGCATATACAGTGGTACCTCGGATTACAGACACTTCAAGTTAGACGTTTCAGGTTACAGACTCCGCTAACCCAGAAATAGTACCTCGGGTTAAGGACTTTGCTTCAGGATGAGAACAGAAATTGTGTGGCGGCAGCGGGAGACCCCATTAGCTAAAGTGGTGCCTCAGGCTAAGAACAGTTTCAGGTTAAGAACGGACCTCCGGAACGAATTAAGTTCTTAACGCGAGGTACCACTGTAACCTGCTTCTGCTCCATGCTCTTCAGTTCTCAGCTGGTCCTGGGAGGCAGTGCGACAGGAAGAGGTGATGTGGAAGCCCTTGACTTTATACCAGCCTGACCTATCTCTCCCCCCTCCTGCACCTGTTCTTCACTCTCTAGTCGCTTCTCCTGCCTCTGCCTCTTGTCTTCTGGCTGTGACAGGCTCCTCCAGATCACTGATCACTTCTTCCAAGCACTGGCGGAGGAAGGGGAAAGGTTACCAGATGTTTTTCAATGAATCCGGGGACACTTTTCAACTTCAATGGATTTTGTATGGGGACTGATTTGTAAATCCGGGGACTGTCCCCTGGAAACGTGGATCTCTGGTAACCTTAGGAAGGGGGGAGCGGTAGATGCTGCCCGCCCCAGGTGTCATCCCTGAGGGGGTGGGTGACATCGCTGCCCCACCTCCCTGGGATGCTCGCCACGCCCTGTGGGCGGCTAGCCCCACCTCCGGGTGCCAGAGCAGCTAGCTCTGCCTCTGCTTCCAAGTCCATCTCCAACCCTGCTTCTCCCATTGCTCACTCATCGCTATCCAGCCACCACTCCTTAGTGCCCAGCCAGTCCCTGTTTCAGGAGTCAGGAGTAGGTCAGCAATAAAAAACACTGGTGTCAGTGAAGTTAACTCTTGATTCAAGGAAACTCAAACAATGCAAGCCCAGAGACCACAGCCACTCTTCCCAGTAGGTCTTACCCCAATGAGGCAGTTGTGAGGATTGATGGTCCCCACCTTCCACAGTTCCTTAGGAGCCTAAGGCTCTGGAGCCAGTGTGGTGTAGCGGTTAAGAGCGGTAGTCTCGTAATCTGGGGAACCGGGTTCGTGTCTCCACTCCTCCACATGCAGCTGCTGGGTGACCTTGGGCCAGTCACACTTCTCTGAAGTCTCTCAGCCCCACTCACCTCACAGAGTGTTTGTTGTGGGGGAGGAAGGGAAAGGAGAATGTTAGCCACTTTGAGACTCCTTCGGGTAGTGATAAAGCAGGATATCAAATCCAAACTCTTCTTCTTCTTCTTCTTCTTCTGGCCTCTCGCCTCTCTTTGCTCTGCCCTCTTCATTTCTCTGCATAAAGGCCAGAGGAGAGGGAGCTGGTCACAGCAGAGAAGGAGATTCCCTGGTTTCTTCAGCAGCTTTTCTCATTTCTGTCTCCTGCCCCCCACTCCTATCTCTGATTCTGGACTGGTCTCTGCCCCATTCTCTTCCTGCTCACTAAACCCTGTTGCCTCTTCTGTTTCTGACACCACCTCCTCCTCCCAGTCTGCTCCTTCTCTCTCTGAACACCCATCGCCATCCTACCACCTGAGCTCTGAGCCTTCTTCCACTGGGGGTTCCCTCTGCATCCAGCCAGTCCATGACACCCTGACAATGACAGTGCGCAGACATGACAATAAAATGTAGCATATCATTACAGGAATGAGCAGTAGCAAGCCTCACACAGGTATGCTTCCCCCACCCTCACCTCTTCTGGTGTGGCCATGAGGAGCTTCTACTTCTGTTTCTATTAACAGCAGGTAAAGGTAAAGGTACCCCTGCCCGTACGGACCAGTCTTGACAGACTCTAGGGTTGTACGCTCATCTCACTCTAGAGGCCGGGAGCTGGCGCCGTCCGAAGACACTTCCGGGTCACGTGGCCAGCGTGACGAAGCTGCTCTGGCGAGCCAGCACCAGCGCAGCACACGGAAACGCCGTTTACCTTCCCGCTATAAAGCGGTACCTATTTATCTACTTGCACTTTAAGGGTGCTTTCGAACTGCTAGGTGGGCAGGAGCTGGGACCGAACGACGGGAGCGCACCCCGCCGCGGGGATTCGAACCGCCCACCATGCGATCGGCAAGTCCTAGGCGCTGTGGTTTTACCCACTGCGCCACCCGCGTCCCACAACAGCAGGTGCTTATGCCCAAATCTGGGGGGGAAACTGGTTAGTTGTCATTGAAGCACGCCAACTTCAGGCCTTTGGTTAAAAAGCTGCCTCCCCCCCCCCCAAGGAACAATAGTTAAGATTAACCATAGTTTGCCCAGATTCAGGCATAACAATAAACTGTTGGTAATAAAAAATAGCAGCAGTTTTTTGAGCTCCTCATAGCCACTCCATGGAGGGTGGGTGTCATAGTCTGATGCTAAACAACAACGTGCAAAGCTCAGTGGAGTGGGAGGCCAGCCAACGAGAAGAGTCTCTGAGGCATGGGTAGGCAGACTAAGGCCCAGGGGCCGGATCCGGCCCAATCACCTTCTAAATCCAGCCCGCGGACAGTCCGGGAATCAGCATGCTTTTACATGAGTAGAATGTGCCCTTTTATTTACAATGCATTTCTGGGTTGTTTGTGGGGCATAGGAATTTGTTCATCCCCCCCCCCAAAAAAAAAATAGTCTGGCCCCCCACAAAGTCTGAGGGACAGTGGACTGGCCCCCAGCTGAAAAAGTTTGCTGACCCCTGCTCTGAGGTGTAGTTGCCTGGAGGCAGAGTCAGTATCCCAAATCAAGTCCAGTCCTAGGATTGGGCAAACACCAATCCATGTGATTAGACAGTCCAGGTGTCAGGGAATCCAATGATCATGGGGTCAAGGGTCAAGACAAACAGTAAGCAGCAAGGTAGGGCCAGGAACTACAAGCACTGTTTCCAGCATCTGACTGCTGCTGGAAGAGCTGCTTAAGAAGGCTGATCAGCTGTAGGTAGAGTCATTCCACCTTTCCTTCCCCCTTCAGACTGCTGTTCAGCAGGCAAACTGACTCCTGGCCTGTGACAGTGGGGGGAAGAAACTTTAAAGGAAAATATATTCAGATTTGCAAGCATTTGTGAAATATACTCGGAGTCGAGAGTGGATTTCATGCTCTTTATTCAGCTCATAGTGGTGAGAAGGAATGAAAGTTCCCCCAAAGCATCTGCTTTATATACATTATTTACACAATGGGCTGCACATGATTGGCTAATTCCGGGATTCTCCTGTAGGCCAATCAGGTTGTGGATTCACTTCCATCTGGAGCTGGATTGGGTGACTCCTGCAGACCAATCATACTGCTACATTGTTCTAGGACCAATCAGACTGCTGCATTTTGGATCCTATTCAACTCAGGACAGAACAATTTGATACTTAACACTAGTTAAGATTCATCATATACTATATGGGCAGGTGAAAAGGGAATGTCTTATTTTTTCACTGCTGATGGACATGCTTCAAAAAGCAACAATTCAAGGAAATGATTCATGCTACTATTAGAACAGCTGCCTCGTATGAGTTAGGCTTTAGTCTCCTAACAAAGCAGTTTGGATATATAAATCATGGAGATGTTGTCTGGTTTTGTGCAAAAATAAAAGTCAGGCCATTTCTTTTGACAAGGGTTCTGCTGGTGTTAGGACACAACGTAAGAATGATGTTTCAGCCTGAAGTGCAGATTTTAATGTTTTGTCACTCTAACAACCAATGCTATAAGAAAGAGAGCAGATGGATTAAAAAAGGACTAAGAAGCTCATCAAGATGAAAATCAGTTGTGAAAAATATTGCCACTTTCTTCTCTATACTAACCCCAAACAAGACTTTGCATTAAGCAGCATATAAAAATTGGTACTTTTGCACCAACCATGATTCATTTCAGAATGGCATATGCTGGACCTCTTTCCATTGGACTTCATCTTTAAAAAAATAAAATTAAAAGCATTTTAGCAATGGATAGATGCTAGAGGCCATGTCATTAAGGCCTATGATAAAAAATGCTGCCATTGCGAATAATATGCTTCCTTTTAAAATCCACAAATTTGTCATTGACACAGTTATTAATGCTGACTGCATCAAAATTCCCTGGGAATTCTTTTAGAAAGAATCGTGTCAGCACACTCGGTTTCCTTCAAAGAATCGATAGGCGGGTAGCAGAGAGATAGAAATAGGATTTTACCCCACCCAGAATGCTTTTGTTTGTTTATTTATTACATTTGTATCCCGCCCTTCCACTCAGAGGACCCCGGGGGTGGCAAACATCAAAATGTTAAAACAGTACAGTTTAAAATAAGGTACAGTGGTACCTCAGGTTACATATGCTTCAGGTTACATACGCTTCGGGTTACAGACTCCGCTAACCCAGAAATAGCGCTTCAGGTTAAGAACTTTGCTTCAGGATGAGAACAGAAATTGTGCTCCGGTGGCACGGCGGCAGCAGGAGGCCCCATTAGCTAAAGTGGTGCTTCAGGTTAAGAACAGTTTCAGGTTAAGTACGGACCTCCAGAATGAATTAAGTACTTAACCCGAGGTACCACTGTAAAAACAAATTTAAAACATAAAAAATGCATTTAAAAGCATTTTGCAACATCCAAAAGCATTTAAAAGTGACTGCATGCCCTCTCTATTATATATCAGCCATCAAATGTCTAGGTAAACAGGTGCATTTTAAAATCTATCCTGAAAGTCAGTGATGAGGAAGCCAGAGACATCTCACCCAGGAGGGGATTCCACACCCAGAGAAAACCGCCAAGGCTCTATCACAAGCCAAGTGCCAACCAGGCAGCAGCCAGAGGAGGCATGATGAGAGAATCAGTGCTGTCATGATGTATATTATGTTAAGGGGAATGCAAGTTAAGTGGCTAGCGTGTGTGAAAACAGGTCATTTCTGGGCCTCATGGAGAATGTACACACAATCTGGCTCACACCATACCCTCCTCATCCAATGAGAGGAGGTGCCATTGAAACGATCTGTTTTACAAAGTGTGCTCTGGCCACCAGAGAGTATGCCCATATACCCTCCAATATTTCTCCAATGAAAATAGAGACGTCCTACTCCACAATAATGATGATAATAATAATTTTATTATTTATGCCCCAGCCACTCTTGGCTGCTTCCAACACAAAACATAAATCTTTAAACAAAAAACAAACAAAAAAAAACCCCACTTGCCTATACAGGGCTGCCTTCAGATGTCATCTCAAGGTTGTATAGTTACTGTATTTTTCGCTCTATAGGACGCACTTTTTCCCTTCTAAAAAGTAAGGGAAAATGTGCGCGCGTCTTATGGAGCGAATGCAGGGTGCGCCGCTAAGCCCAAAGCCAGAACAGGGAGATGGAGCGCTGCTTAGGACTCTTTCTCGCTGTTCTAGTTGGAGATGGCTGCGCAAAGCCTCCGCAGGGCAGCAGGGTGGCTTCACAGGCTGTCCCCGAAGCCAGAACAGCAAGAGGCTATCCCAGAAGCCAGATCCCTCTTGCTGTTCTGGCTTCTGGGGTTCAGAATTTTTTTCTTCTTGTTTCCTCCCCCCCCCCAAACTAGGTGCGTCCTATTGTCCGGTGTGTCCTATAGAGCAAAAAATACGGTACTTATCTCCTTGGCTTGGGGGTTGCATAACTCCATACCCTCCAACATTTCTCTGATGAAAATAGGAATGTCCTACCATACCTGCCAACATTTCTCTGATGAAAATAGGGATCTCCTAAGGGAAAATGGGACATTCTAAGATCAAATCAGAAACCTGGATGGCCTCTGTATGTCCCTGGAAAATAGGAACACTCGGAGGGTCTGTGCCCCCTATACTTTGTCTTTAAGCCTGCATTCTTCAACCTCTGGTTCCCAGATGCTGTTGGGCTACAGCTCCCAGCCAGCTTATCCAAGGGTCAGGAATGATGGAAGCTGTAGTCCCAACAGCACCTGGGGAAACCAAGGTTATTAAGCTATTATCATTCAGACCAAGGCTGTATCTAGACACATCAAAGAAGCGTTTCAGTTAAACAAGTTTTAAACTTGGTATGAGAAATCGCATTGGCAAAAATGGAACTGGTGTCACAGTGTTATAATGCATATACGATGCATATTCAGTAAATCAGGTCCTCCCATGCACGTGACCCAGAGCTTCCTCTTTCGGCGCGTGCATTCGGAACACCCGCCCACCTCTCCCTACTTTTAGGGCTTTGCGCTTGACATTGCTATGCAGTCATGTGTCGTCTGTCGTTGGGACAGGCGCATGGCAGGAATTTTCCCCACTTAGCTAATTGGCTGTTGCCATTTGGGTTTCGCCTGCCGTGTAGCAAATTGTCACAACTTGTAACATTGCAGATAGGCTTTGGTTCAGGTGATAGGGATGGGAGAACGCTCTCGCCATCCCTATGTGAAGGGTATTCCATTAAAGGAATCCAGGGACTTGATGGTTTGGTCAACCCCTGAGAGGGGGTTGTGCCCGTGCCTGAGTCCAGGGGGACATTTGGGTGGCGGAGTTAGCTTTCCGCTTAGCCAGGTGTTCACCCTAGGCTGACCTATGCTGGAACCCTGGGTCAGCGCTACCTGCAAGGGTGCAGGGAGCTTGTCGAACCAGAGCCTATGCAATCAGTCACTTTCTGTAATCAATAAATTTGCAGCCTAAATTCTGCCAAAAACCAAAATTTTGAGTCAAGTGTGAATTTACTTAGAGGGGAGTTTTTCTGGATCTGAACACGCAAAGCACTTTTTCTTTACCCATCTAGCTAAGTCCCAAAAATGTTCTGAACATGGAAGCTCAGAATGCTCCACTATTACCATACTTCATTGTTTTGGCTGCAACAGACTGCTATAGCTATCCCCTTATTGGAATAAAATCAGTAGGGATAATGTTCTTAACTTTTGCTGGTTTGCGCCTTGTTTCAGTAATTGCAATAGCTGAAATAACAAAGCAATAAGATTTACATCCTGTTGTACCTGGAAGGGGAAATTATAGACAGAACCTTGCAAAATTACACCGACAGAAAGGAAGAAAAAAAACAAAGAAAGACAACAGATGCTAGTGCACAAAAATGAAACCTACATAAAAACTGTCCCTCTTACTAACCATACTGATGGCATGGAGCGGAATGCAGCATTCAGCTGTGGTGCCTATCCCAATGCTATTTATAGCAGCGAAGCCTTCCTGTGAGGTACAGGGTTAGATGCAGATAATATGTGTTGCAGTCTGCTGTGTTTGTTTAGCCTCTAAACTCTAAAGATTCAGGCTGCACCAAATCCATAAAATGCAAGGAATTCCTTCAAAAGATATGATTTTGTATGAGCAAACCAAGAAGCAGAAGATAAAAGCAAAATTGTTTGTGCTCCCTCCATATAAGTGTATGTCAGAAGCAGAATGCATGAAGAAAATATTGACCTGGGCAGCATGGAGGTCTGAATTCTGGTAATCTCAGCTGTGTAAAAAACCTAGTGTTTCAGTTAAACGTGCTTCAGAATTAGTAGCGATAATGAAACATACATGGCGGAACATAGATACATAGAACATAACTCCATTCAAACATTCTAACCATCCCCTCCTGCTCCTGATTAGAATCCTGGGAAAGAAAGAAAAGATGATCTTCATGCCACCTCCATGGCCATCCTGATAGTCTTTCACAAGTTGGAGATGAACGTCTTTCCACGAGGCACCTGTTCTGTAGGCCTCCTGTGTAATTTAGATTTAGAACCTTGGAAGACTGGATTCTAAATTGCTCAAGGAGACTAGGATAGAAAAAGAAAGGTCTCTGTTTCAGCAGCTATTCCTCCACCTTATGGAGGGAATGGAGGCAGCAACTGGGAGGTGGTGGGGCTTGCATGCTCAATCCCATCCCTACTATAGGACAATATATCCCCAAATACCATTCTCACAGTAATCCCAAATAATGTTCTCCTGTCTTAGTGTCTTCATTGACTCCTGGGTTTTGTTTTATATGAAGAAAAACAATTCTGTGAAAGATAAGAAGCCAAGCCATTGCCTCCAAAGGATTGTCATTGTATCTTAAGTCTCCTCAGCCCTAATTATGAGAAGTGTTTTAAGGGCAAAACTACATGTCCGGTCTTATTCAACATCTTTGTTGAATAAGACCATGTCCGGTCTTATTCAACAACTTGGGCCCGGTCTTATTCAACATCTTTATCAACGATTTGGATGATGGACTCAAGGGCATCCTGGTCAAATTTGCAGATGACACCAAACTGGGAGGGGTGGCTAACACCCCAGAGGACAGGGTCACACTTCAAAATGACCTTGACAGATTAGAGAACTGGGCAAATACAAACAAGATGAATTTTAACAGGGAGAAATGTAAAGTATTGCACTTGGGCAAAAAAAATGAGAGGCACCAATACAAGATGGGTAACACCTGGCTTGAGAGCAGTACATGTGAAAAGGATCTAGGAGTCTTGGTTGACCACAAACTTGACATGAGCCAACAGTGTGAGGCGGCAGCTAAAAAAGCCAATGCAATTCTGGGCTGCATCAATAGAAGCATAGCATCTAGATCAAGGGAAGTAATAGTGCCACTGTATTCTGCTCTGGTCAGACCTCACCTGGAGTACTGTGTCCAGTTCTGGGCACCACAGTTCAAGAAGGACACTGACAAACTGGAACGTGTCCAGAGGAGGGCAACCAAAATGGTCAAAGGCCTGGAAACGATCCCTTATGAGGAACGGCTAAGGGAGCTGGGCATGTTTAGCCTGGAGAAGAGGAGGTTAAGGGGTGATATGATAGCCATGTTCAAATATATAAAAGGATGTCATATAGAGGAGGGAGAAAGGTTGTTTTCTGCTGCTCCAGAGAAGCGGACACGGAGGAATGGATCCAAACTACAAGAAAGAAGATTCCACCTAAACATTAGGAAGAACTTCCTGACAGTAAGAGCTGTTCGACAGTGGAATTTGCTGCCAAGGAGTGTGGTGGAGTCTCCTACTTTGGATGTCTTTAAGCAGAGGCTTGACAACCATATGTCAGGAGTGCTCTGATGGTGTTTCCTGCTTGGCAGGGGGTTGGACTCGATGGCCCTTGTAGTCTCTTCCAACTCTATGATTCTATGATTCTATGTTATGGGTAACATGGAGCATACAGCTAGACAAGAAAAGCAGTTTGTACTGGTGCCAACAGAAATGTCTCCCTGAGCCTCATAGCCATGTGTGTGTGTGTGGGGGGGTATTTTGGAGTGGGGAGGGGGGCAGGGGGCAGAGCTGTGGAGTCTCCCTCCCTTGTGCTGTGACTCTGTCAAAAATTGCCCTCCCCTGGGCCTGCAGTTAACTAAAGAACAAACAAACAAGAGATGTAGCTGGACACTATGGATTAAGTGTAGTGTGTAGTTGGGTCCTAAGCCTCATTTTAAAAGATCACCACTACAGAAGTTCATTAATTGCAAAGAGTGGGTGGCGGGCAAGAAGAATCACCTGCCATTTTCCAGCACTGCTGTTGCTACAGAAAGCAACCAACTGAAGATGCTGAAGAATCCTTGCTGCTATTTACCACCACTGCTGCTTCTGTTGACAGTTGCCAAGCGAGGGGCCAAATCCAGTTCCCAAGTTTGTGTGTTGGTTTCATTTATATCTATTTATCAGAGCAGTTCTACGTGGCTTTTTGACCCAAAACAAACCACCCCAAAGCAGTTTGCAATACCATCAAGAGCTAACTTCTACATGAGATTCTTCCGTTTCCTGTGATTTTGAACTGAGCAGTTGCAACTGTTTGTTTGGGTTTTTTTTTGGTTTTTTGCACAATGATAGTTTTGTTTGGCCACCATGAGCATGTCTATAGAACGGCGGGACACAAATAATGAAACAAAATAAATAAATATTATTGATGAAATCAGTGGGAGGACTTCAACATCAACTTCCCACCTCTCCTCTCCCTACTTGCTGTTCCCAGAGCCATTTTTGTAGGGCACATTTTGTAGGGGAACGCGGTGGTGGAAAGCCCCATTGCAGAAGCAGAAGTCCTTGCGTGGGCTTCCACTGATGGGATTCATTCATTCAATCCCACCCAATGAGACATAATTTAGGCTGCAATCCTAGGAGTAAGTCCTCTTGAGTAAACAGTGTCTAGGGCTGCAGTACTATTAAAGGTAAAGGGACCCTTGACCATTAGGTCCAGTCATGGCCGACTCTGGGGTTGTGGCGCTCATCTCGCTTTATTGGCCGAGGGAGCCGGCATACAGCCTCTGGGTCATGTGGCCAGCATGACTAAGCCGCTTCTGGCGAACCAGAGCAGCGCACGGAAATGCCATTTACCTTCCCACTGGAGCAGTACCTATTTATCTACATGCACTTGATGTGCTTTCGAACTGCTAGGTTGGCAGGAGCAGGGACCAAGCAACAGGAGCTCACCCAGTCACAGGGATTCGAACCACCGACCTTCTGATCGGCAAGTCCTAGGCTCTGTGGTTTAACCCACAGGGCCACCCGCGTACTATTAGACATGACTAAATTGAGCAGATTGAAATGGGACATCTGCATGAGTCACTTTTTTTTTAATTAACTTCAATGACGTTTAAGGCATCTAACTGTGTGGATGCCACTGTATGGGGTGGGTAGATTGGATAGATTAACTTGATTTATTATAACCTTCTGAACCACACCATCCAAAGTTAAACTTCCAAATTTTTAAACCAAGATACCATACAATGCCAAGTCAAGGGCATTCACTTTCACACACACATTTTGTTTTTTCTTTCTTTAAGGGACACCTAGAAAGGGAGTGATGCAATTTGCTTCTGATTGGAATGGGGGAAAGCTGCAGGTAGCAGCACACAGCAGGGAAGAAAGTACTGCTGTCAAAATGTGACCTCAAAACACATAAACTGTAAGTTTTTGTGTTCTGATGATTGCTACAGGTCTGCGGCATTCTACAAAGAGCTGTTTTTGGCTTTTTTTGCTCCCTTTATAGACTCCCATCCAGTTAAATATTTCAAAGCTACTTTGTTCCTCTGAAGAAGCACATCTTATTTTGTGTCACAAAGAACCTGGAAACTGGGGGGGGGGGGGGATCACAAAGAACCTGAAAGAGGGGAAGGACTGCTTCATTGATGCCTCATTCCTTGCAGCTTTGCTGATTCCTCATTGCCAGTCACTCTATCATAAACTGCTTTGAATCACACCTCTTGGCGCTTTTTCTTGCTTCTCCGAAACGATTAAGCTAAAGTTTGAAGCCCAAGTAAGGGGCAATGCAGAAACCTTTGCAACTGGGTTGAGAATGCTGTGCATGTTGACCTGCAATGTGATTGTGCAATTGCTTCATGAGAATCCATGCCTTGCTTCGATAAAACATTTTACCACTAACACACACAGAATCCTTTGTGAGAAAGATGGTAACATGTCAGCCTATAATGGCAGAAATATGGGGGGACGGGACGACCCAGATCTAGGTACCGTAGTTGTTGCATCCATCACAGCTGCACCCATCACTTCAGCGCCTGTTGGATTGTGGACAACATTTTCCCAGCCCACATTTCAGCATAAAAACCATTGAAACTTCTTCTTTGGTGATCACTCATAGCCAAGTAAGATTGTATTCCATGAGCACAGTCTTAACAGTTAGTCCGTAAATGGCTGCGGAGACCAATTCTGGATCCACATGTCCTTCCACAGTGGGGACATAGGTTTCCAGGCAGGAGTTGATCACTGTGAGGATTTGCCAAACATACCTTCCTCTTAGCTCGTTTTTCCCTTTTGTCCTGAGTTTGTGCTTCTTCAAAGTCCATGACACGTTTGATAAAGGCTATTCTCCAATTGGAGCGCTCGCAGGCCAGCGTTTCCCAATTCTCCATGCTTATACAGTCGTACCTTGGAAGTCGAACGGAATCCATTCTGGAAGTCCGTTCGACTTCCAAAACGTTCGAAAACCAAAGCACAACTTCTGATTGGCTGCAGGAAGCTCCTGCAGCCAACTGGAAGCCACGGAGGCCCCATCAGATGTTCAGCTTCCAAAAATAGTTCGCAAACCAGAACAGTCACTTCCGGGTTTGCAGTGTTCAGGAGCCAAAACGTTCAAGAACTAAGCTGTTCGAAATCCAAGGTACGACTGTACTGCAATGTGAACTGGCCCAGAAGCAAACTGTCAGAGCCTTCATGTGTTGCAGGTTTTGCACAGCTGCAACTGAAAGGATGAAACATTCAGCATTTCTCCATATCAAAAACTGCACCAACCAACATGTTTGGGGGAAGGTTCTAGCCTAGCTGTCTCCCAGCCCCCTGCTGTATCACTGTTTGAGTGTGAGGATGCCTTCAAACCTGCGGCCAGAAATGGGATAGACCAGGCAGAGCTGTGCCATGTGAGTGGCCTTGCTGTTTTGCTTTCTGACTGTAAATGTAACTTTGACGATAAATTCACAGTTCTTTTGCCCTTCTAAAAGACGCTGTCTTAAACCCTGGCCATTCATCTGTATCCAAGCAATCTCCAGAAATAGACACACTGCTGTCCCTACTTATGCCCTGGCCGACACCTGTTTAATTCAGTCTATGGACTCCCGTGGCGAGAGTATCTTCGAAGCAGAGCTTACACTCCAGAGAAGGGTATTATTAGAGAAGCAATGTGCTGTCTATTCTTTGCCATTGTGAATGCTGCAGAGATATTCCTTAATAGCCACTCAGCAGGTGGATCGCATCTGGGGCAAGATTTTTGTTTCTTCAAAATCTCTGCAGCAGGTCCAGCTTCCCCAAGCGAAATGTGGCTTTAAGGAATAGCATGCATTTTACCCGCAAAACATATTTATAAAGACTATAAAGGCTATAAAGACAAAGGAGCACTTTAGCAGGAGGGAAGCTGCCTTGTCATAGAGATAATAGAATTGGAAGGGACCCTCAGGATTATTTAGTCCAACCCCCTGCAGTGGGGATCGAACCTGCAACCTTGGCGTTATCAGTACCATATTCTAACCAACTGAGCTATTAGACCACCAAAAAAGTAGGCATGCCCCACAAATCTGTTAGTCAAAGCTTATTTAATTTGCTAAATTTTAACATTTTGATGCAACAAATAAAATGAGCATTGTTCCACTGGAAACTATACTGTATATTTTTAAAAATATATATTTTTAGGGCTAGTACAGGCATAGGCAAACTCGGCCCTCCATATGTTTTGGGACTACAACTCCCATGATCCCTAGCTAACAGGACCAGTGGTCAGGGATGATGGGAATTGTAGTCCCAAAAACATCTGGAGGGCCGAGTTTACCTATGCCTGGGCTAGAAGATGGCAGGGCAAAAGGAACAACCATTTTGCTAACTGAAATAAGTAAGTAATCAATTAAAATAGAGCACAGTTATACTTGAACTCCTGCTATGTAGTATCTCCTACACCCTGCTGTTTCCTGATTACCAACATTAGTATTTAAATAAGTTCATAAATATTCCCCCTGAGATTTCCTGTCTCTGGTTGACAGGCAGTACAATGCTAAGGGTTCGTGCTTAGATTAGAATTAGGTAGCTGTCATAAGGGCATGAATTTTCTCAGTCAAGAAACAGGACATTGGTATGTTAATACTTACAATGGAGTGTTGAAGAGAGCATGGAAACTGGGTATTAACTGATCATCTAGTGAGAAAAAGTACTTGAGAATATTCTGTGTTAGTCATACTTAGAGCACTCCCATAGAAATCAAGGGACGTAAGTCCCTTGAATTTACTTACTCTTCATTGAGTATGACTAATATTCAGTATCACCCTCTGAAAGGATATTTCAGTTCAACTTGTTTCCTTTCTCCCAATTTGATCACCATCCATACATCTATAGCAGGGATGGGGGGGGTCCTTTTTCAGACTGAGGGCCACATTTCCTTCTGGGCAATCTTCCGGGGGGGGGGGGCACATGGCAGTGGTGGTGGCAGGGGCCAGAGTCAAGAGTGGCCAGATCAACAACTGTATATTTAACCTTTGTACAGAATGCTAAGGGACGCGGGTGGCGCTGTGGGTTAAACCACAGAGCCTAGGACTTGCCGATCAGAAGGTCGCCGGTTTGAATCCTCGCGACGGGGGGAGCTCCCGTTGCTCGGTCCCCGCTCCTGCCAACCTAGCAGTTCAAAAGCACGTCAAAGTGCAAGTAGATAAATTGGCACCGCTCTGGTGGGAAGGTAAACGGTGTTTCCGTGCGCTACTCTGGTTCGCCAGAAGTGGCTTAGTCACGCTGGCCATATGAGCCGGAAGCTGTACACTGGCTCACTCAGCCAATAAAGTGAGATGAGCGCAGCAACCCCAGAGTTGGCCATGACTGGACCTAATGGTCAGGGGTCCACACCACACGTCACTGCTGATATTAGTACACATCCCTGTTAATGGAGCACATTTACTAAAGTAGGACTGGGATTATGTGCAAGTCAAAACTGAAATGTAACGTTCAAGGGTGGAAATTCATTTATGTACCTACAACTTGGAGAATACCGTACATTTTCTACACCTTAATTCTCACCTGATATGGCTGCCTGGGCCCAGTTCCAGTATTCCAAAGGGACTCTGAACATAACAGAACCATAGAATTGTAGATTTGGACGGTTACGTTATGCTTTGTGTTTGGTTCAAAAAAACTAGTGAGGTCTTCAGCTAAAAAAACTCCAAAATCTGGGTAAAAAGCAAGAATTCAAACACATGCATTTATACTGTGAAGTATGGTGCATCTGAGACGCGGGTGGCACTGTGGTCTAAATCACAGAGCCTAGGGGTTGCCGATCAGAAGGTCGGCAGTTTGTATCCCCGCAATGGGGTGAGCTCCCGTTGCTCAGTCCCTGCTCCTGCCCACCTAGCAGTTTGAAAGCACGTCAAGTGCAAGTAGATAAATGGGTACCACTCCAGCGGGAATGTAAACGGTGTTTCAGTGCGCTGCTCAGGTTCACCAGAAGCGGTTTAGTCATGCTGGCCACATGACCCGGAAGCTGTCTGCGGACAAACGCCGGCTCCCTTGGCCTATAGAGCAAGATGAGCGCCGCAACCCCAGAGTTGTCCGCGACTGGACCTAACAGTCAGGGGTACCTTTACTTATGGTGCATCTAAGACAGACCTGCACGATTTAGTTCCATGAAGTTAGTCAGCCACATACTTTGTGGTCTTCTTGGACCTTGACTGCCCTCCTATTGCTGTGATCTCAGCTGGTGGGCTGTGTTGGCCTTAGGAGAGCACAATCTGTGCAGGCGTGACCTATGAGCACTTTCAAATCCAGCTACCCAAAGATGGTGCCAATCCCCCTGCTCATCTGCAGATGTCCAGACAGCATCGTGGAAGATTAGTGGGGTCAGCATGTTGGCACCATAGTTGAAATGACAGATTGTGGAAGGATTGTTGAAGAAAAATCTGGTGCAAGCATGTACGTCTGGCCTGTGGGCCTGTTTCCCGCACCTGCTTTAATGCTAAATTATGCAAGCAGCATAGTGGAAAGCAGCTGTCTGGGCAACAGCTCAGTATGGAATCAATGAAATCAAAGGGCATTGAACCCTATGGTGCATCTTTTAAAGGACTCCTGTGCTTTTATTCTTGCTACTACACACATTTCATTGCAACCGCTTCGCTTGACGGTGACCTAATTAAAAACCAAACCAAACAATGTCTTAAGAAGTTAACATACGTAGGCAGCAACATCAACGCTTTACATTTGATCAAGTCTCTGCTGCAGCTTGTGCAAGCAACGTGAAGCCATGATTAATGTGCCCAGAAGGGAAAGCACTGCATCTGTAAAATTGCATTGCTTTCTATGGGCTGTACCTGGACTTATTATAGTTTTATCCGCAGCTGACCTTGTCCTTGGTGCTAGCAGTCCCCCCACCCCACCCTCAACCCCTTTCTTACTTTTTCAGACAGTCTTGAAAGATAACTAAGGTGTGATAGATTACTCCTGACAGTGGTTCCTAGCAGCCCAGCTGATAGCCTTACGGGCTCTGTGCTTTACTGCTCTTCTGATGTCATTGTCTTCTGGAAGCGAGACGCTAATGGAATGAAATGTCCATACAATTGAATCTCCGGTGCATTCTCAAAGGGACGTTTTCTCTGTGAATTTTCATTGGTCTTATTTTAATCCAACATCTTCACTTATAGCCTTTCCTACTGGAAATAGACTCACTCATTTGTCAGCTTGGAACCCAGCATTCAAAAGCTGTTTGGAAAAATGCCACATTTGTCTTTTCTATGATTTAATTGAACAAGCATGTTTGCTAATAAAAAGCTTCCTGTTCGTGTTGTTACAACTGAATTAGGAGTCAAATGTTTTTAAGATGGCACAGTGCAGACCTTCTTTGTGTCTTATTCACAATATATATACTAAGCTAACCCAGAAATTTCATGTCTGGCACAGTTCTGCAGCTTGTATTTTCCTTCCATGTCCCAAACATTAATTACTACCGTTTATTCATTTCTACCATTCACTAACCGGACTCTGGTACCCTAGATCTGACAGTATATTTATTTAAAACATTGTGTGGTTGCAAGCCTTGGAAGATCTGCTCCCTGCCTCCCTGCCTTTTCCCACCTGGTTTGGGAGGGTGGGGCCCTGACTGACTGACTCCAGCTACAAAAACTGCTGAACAGACTATTGGGCTGTGATATTGTTTCGGGTGTTTTGTTAAGAGCAGTAGTTGATGTTATTAATATTAGTCTCTGTATCTTTATTTTTAGATCTTACTAGAAGGTTTATCTGTAAATACAATGGTAACTCAGGTTAAGTACTTAATTCGTTCCGGAGGTCCATACTTAACCTGAAACTGTTCTTAACCTGAAGCACCACTTTAACTAATGGGGCCTCCTGCTGCTGCCGCGCCCCCAGAGCACTATTTCTGTTCTTAACCTGAAGCAAAATTCTTAACCTGAAGCACTATTTCTGGGTTAGCGGAGTGTGTAACCTGAAGTGCATGTAACCTGAAGCGTATGTAACCCAAGGTACCACTGTAGTTTCAATTTGGTTGTGTACTGTTTATTGTTTATGACTTTAGTTATGTTTGAAATTATGTAAATCTTGTCATCTTGTAGGCCTCCTTGGGCATGGTTTTAACTATGGAAAGGCGACATACAGATAAAATGATGATGATGATGGAAGCCAGGAGAAAAATGAAATTAAATGCATTTCTGCCCCCAAAGCATGAATAATACCAGTGGTGTATGGTGAAATTTCTTGTAGGGGAACAGTTAGGGCCAGAGGCACTAGCTTGTGGGGGTGATTGGGGGGCACAAGCATAATGTGCGTGAGCATTGCGCCTCCCTCCCTGAGCTGGGCAGAAGCTTGCCAGGCTTTGGGAAGGAGACACCAGGCTTTAATACTTTAATAATCCAATTTTCTGGGAGCATTTAGGGGACTAGGCTAGTCTCCCTAGTCCACTGACTGCACACTACTGAACATTGGCTTTATTATACAGCTGACAGTATCTTCTGTCTTAGAAATAGGTGGATTCAAGTATCAATAAGAATTATGAAACCAGATTGAATAAATGGTAGGCTTCCCATCAGCATCAGACTGGCCCCTGTCCAGGATGCTGGAATAGATGGACCTTTTGTCTGATGCAGCTGGGCCCATCGTACATTTTTACATTGGGTGATTCTTGGGATGAGCCATGTGTGAGGTCTTCATGGCCTTCCAAGGTTCCTATTCTGAAGAGGTGCTTCATGAATATATCACAGACTAGAATCCCCACAAAATGTAGGTGTTGAAAATGTAATATAGCAACTATCTGTTGGATGCTGACACAGTGCACTTGTATTATATAACACAATTTTCAAAAAGGCTAACAAATGAGAGAACAGCACTTCGTTTATACGATTTTGCCTTTCCCCACATCATAGATGAGGAACCTGCAGCTCTACAGATCTTGCTGGACTACAACTCCCATTTTGCCAAACTGTTGGCCATGCTGGCTGGGAATGATGGGATTTGTAGCCCAACAACATCAGGAAGACTATAGGTTTCCCACCCCAGCTGTAGAAGCAAACCTAAAAAGGATATGTGATTGCATGCTTTTAGCTTTAATTTAAATTCTAGGCACAACTTCCTAATTTTAGTAGAACTGTAACTTACAACACAATCTTAACTATGTTTACTCAGAAGTAAGTCCTATGGAATTCAATGAGGTTTACTGTCAGGTAAGTGGATTGGGACTGTAGCCTTAGCCTGCCTTCTTTCCATATCGTTCATTCTAATACTACTACAAAAGGTAAGTACAGATATTGTTATTAGCCTGGTGTCTGAATGCCTAATGTATATCTGAATACTCTTGGTTTCATTGATTCTTAGAAGTAGGGCACTATACATTCATTTTTAACTCAGCAATAGACAATGTTGTGCATGCGTACGGTAATGAATGTGAACGTTGTATCAAAGGATATTCCTCAGCTCATCAAACCAATATTCTCCTCCGCAGCAAAAAACTGATTAAGCACCCTGACTTAATGAAAATAACTACGGAATGTATATGCATGAATAATTCATTTGCCTTTAGGATTCAGGAACTGATTTAATTCATAATCAGAATAGTTTGGAAAATGAGTTATTGCCAGCAATTAGTGTTTACATAATACCGTTCATTATTTTTTTCTGCAAAGTGGCATCATAAAATTGTTTTACAGCGGTATAGGATGGCTACTAACACGATGTTTACAAAGGAAGATTTGAATACTTTTTTAAAATGGCATTTTATAAATAAATTGACTTCTTTATGGGAGGTCCTGGGCTTCTCAAATTATATCCTGGCCAAGAAACAGTATCAGGAAAATCTACCTGCTTCTTTAGTCCAGTACAGTGGTACCTCTGGTTACGTACTTAATTCATTCCGGAGGTCCATTCTTAACCTGAAACTGTTCTTAACCTGAAGCACCACTTTAGCTAATGGGGCCTCCTGCTGCCACCAGAGCACGATTTCTGTTCTCATCCTGAAGCAAAGTTCTTAACCCGAGGTACTATTTCTGGGTTAGCGGAGTCTGTAACCTGAAGCGTATGTAACCTGAAGCGTATGTAACCCGAGGTATCACTGTACACTATAACGGAGGGAAAAGAGTTACTTTATTCTGTAGCAAATTTCTATCTTGCTCTCCAACGCAAATACTCTCAAGGAGGACAACAAGTCAACAATTAAAATAATAATAATATAGTAGTAAATAGGAACAATGAAAAAGACAGAGCATGCATTAAAAACACAGCGACCTAATAACAGCAACCTATGATTTAAAAGATTGAAATTCTTCACCTGAGCAAGCAACCAATAAAACCTTCTAATTCTGAAAGCTTGTCTGGTCCAGTTTGTAGTAATTACCTGTTTGTAAGCAGCCCCAACCCACAGGTGAAAGAAGCATGGGTTGAAGAATATGTGGCTTTCTCCAACAATAACCACCTTCGTATATAGAAAATCCAAATGGATCCATAGAACCTGATATACCACATTATGTATAAGCACCTGGCAAACCACCCACCATTTTGGATTTAGAAATGTCTCCAAACTTTACTTTGACCAGGGGCAATGAGGGATGTGGCTATGAGAGTGGGGGCGTGCCTAGGGAAGAGGGACGCGGGTGGCGCTGTGGGTAAAACCTCAGCGCCTAGGACTTGCCGATCGCATGGTCGGCGGTTCGAATTCCTGCGGCGGGGTGCGGTCCCGTCGTTTGGTCCCAGCGCCTGCCAACCTAGCAGTTCGAAAGCACCCCCGGGTGCAAGTAGATAAATAGGGACCGCTTACTAGCGGGAAGGTAAACGGGGTTTCCGTGTGCTGCTCTGGCTCGCCAGACCAGCTTCGTCACACTGGCCACGTGACCCAGAAGTGTCTGCGGACAGCGCTGGCTCCCGGCCTATAGAGTGAGATGAGCGCACAACCCTAGAGTCTGGCAAGACTGGCCCGTACGGGCAAGGGTACCTTTACGTTTACCAAACTTTACTTTGACCGGGGGCAATGAGGGATGTGGCTATGAGAGTGGGGGCATGCCTAGGGAAGAGTTTCTCAAACTTGGGGAGCCAGCTGTTTTGGGACTACAGTTCCCATCATCCCTGACTTCTGGCCCTGCTAGCTAGGAATAATGGGAGTTGTAGTCCAAAAACAGCTTGGGAAACCCTGGCCTAGGGAGAGTCCTGAAGGCTGGATAAAGGCTTGGAGAGTTGCATTCAGCCCCCAGTTCCCCACCTCTATGCCAAAGCTGAAAAGTATTGCCTCGCTGCACCTGTTTAAAGGGACATTTCATGCAGGCTGGCCATTGGGTTGTAATGGGCAAGAAAAGCTATAAACAGCTGAGTCCTTGTCTTAGCAACAGGCTCTTCCTGGAATTGGCCATTGTGCTTCTTGGATGGAGGACAGTATAGAATTATTACTACTGCTACTGCTAAGTTTTTCAGGGGTTTCAGACATGGGACATTTCCAGCCCCACCAGGAAATACTGAGAATTGAACCCGAAACCTTCTGCATACAAAGCAAATGATGCTGTACCACTAAGTTGCAGATGTTCTCTGTGGGTCAAGTTAGAGAGTCACCAACACATGTTTCGAAAATACAAAGGGGAACTAAGAGAATGTGGATGAGTTCCGCAAACACCTTCCACTCAGCTGCCTTATTTTATTTGCGGGCAGTTTAAGGAAGAACATAATAATCACTGGGCAGGACTACGTGGGGCTGCCAACTCTAAGAGGGTGGTAACTGGTTCAGTGTGAAAAGCCAGGCATCAAGTTGTAGCTATAGCTGTGGGGGTGGGTGGGAGTGTCTCCATCTTAGCCAAGCCAAAGTCAACATTTTGGGTGCAATTAAAGGTGTGAAGGATTCTACAAGGAGACTGACCTAGATTATAATGACATGTTCCCATACTTTTCAGTAGGACACCAGCTGAGAGTCTTTTGAATGGACTCAGATGTGAAGGGCACTGTGACTGAGTACACAACCATCATTCTCTGAGGTTAGGACATGGCACTTCAGAAGAAGATGATCTGAGGACTTAATTATATGCTTTGTACCAAGCCTGCTTTGTTTCAAGACTCATTAAAAATAGGTTCTACCACACACAGCTGCAAATACTGAAATCCAGCAATTAAAGAGTAGTTTCCCTTTTGAGAACCAGAAAAAGATATATTCACATGTCCTTGTTAATGGAGAGAAATTCATAGTTTTCATTCTCTCTCGCATTTTTCCTGTTCAAAGCCCTTTAACTCTTCCTTCTTATCATTCAATTTAATGCACCATCTGTTCATTTAAGGCTTAGTCTTTTCAGCTAAGATATCAAAAGAAAGTGCACATTAATCAAATATTAGCATGTTTGAGGCAAGTATTATCTAGAAGGAGCAAATATATAAATCATGACACTTTTATTATTTTTTACAGCTCTCTAGAATGCTGGGTGTGAGGAATGGAAGCTGCTCCTGGGCAACTTCTGTATCCTGATATATAAATGCCTGACTGGGATAGGAAGATATTCCACTGTGATCTCGGAAAGTGCTAAAATACAGTTGTTTTAAAAGTAAAAAGCACATTAAAGATAGCAGGAAAGGACTGCTGAAGAACACACAAACACCATCTTTGTGAAATACAGAATGATAACATAAGGGGAAACCTGAAAATATTTTTTACATAGTGAACTAGTAGTTGTTCAGGAAGGTCTTTCAGAGCACAATCCTATATGTGGCTACAGAAGTAAAAAGGTAAAGGGACCCCTGACCATTAGGTCCAGTTGTGGCCAACTCTGGGGTTGTGGCGCTCATCTCGCTTTATTGGCTGAGGGAGCCGGTGTACAGCCACAGGTCATGTGGCCAGCATGACTAAGCCGCTTCTGGTGAACCAAAGCAGCGCACGGAAACACTGTTTACCTTCCCGCTGGAGTGGTACTTATTTATCTACTTGCACTTTGATGTGCTTTCAAACTTCTAGGTTGGCAGGAGCAGGGACCAAGCAATGGGAGCTCACCCCGTCACAGGGATTCGAACAGCCTACCTTGTGATCGGCAAGTCCTAGGCTCTGTGGCTTAACCCACAGCACTACCTGTGTCCCGTGGCTACAGAAGTAAGTCCCATTAAATTCATCAAGTTCAGTGGGACTTACTCCCAGGTAAGTGAACACAGATTTGCAGGCTTTGAGTGACATGATTTGGGTAAAGGCAGATCTTGATAGTCCTGAAAGGACACAGAGCTCCTTTGTAGAGCAATGAGGGCAAATCTAAGCAGGCAAACAATCAGCAACAAAATTAAGCAGGGACATGCATCACTACTTGGAATGATTTTCTGTAATCCTCACATGCCTGGTATAAAGTGCCCCACTTTCTTGATCTGCTTGTTCATACTTACACAAAGGATACCCTGTGGCTACGATGCTAAATATATTCTTAGGCTTAACCAATTATGATGAAAACCTGAAAGTGTAAAGTGTCGCATTGCATTTAACCAGGAAATAGTTTCACCTTCTATTATTTTTGACGCGATTTCTCCAGCATCTGACATAATGCAATATGACAGATGTCACATCAAGAGAGCACGCTGATGCTGCCTGCAAAAGGGACCCTGTTAACCCAGCCTACCAGGATTTCTCATGAAAGCCAGGTCTCATGGTGGGCTCACCTCCCATGTTCATGATAACAAAATCAGGTCAACTTTTCCTAATGCACAGATCCATGTCTGAGCTTGTAAGTGATTCTGAAACCTCAAGGCTGTGCTCTGAAAGACCTGAAAGAGTTAATTGCACAATGCTGCACTCTTCCTAGTTGCTAGGTAACAGTGGTCTGCCTTCAAGCAGTAACAACCAATGACTTTATTCTGATATAATCCTTCTGAAGTTGATAGTAGGGGGCTGAAGTTGAAGGTAGGGTCAACAGAACAGTATCTATTTAGAAATCCTTCAAAAGATAATAAATTATTTCTGTTAGCTTATCGGTGCTGTTTTAAATCAGATTATTCTAATCTTATTTCTTATCTAAGACAGATGTTTCAATCTACTGTATCTGCATATTTGCTGTCTTTGTCAAGGTATGAGTACAACATATATATGTTGGTTCTGAATCTTACAAATATATTACACATGTCCTACTTCCCCAGATAGCCAGGCAGTTCAAGGAGCAGTGCTGGATTTAGAGTCATTATGGAGAAGAGATAACAGGAGACTTCAGGTCTTTGTGGAATTTTTGGGGTGTTTATGTACACATATGCAATTGAGCGTAGGTGGAGACAGACCGACTAGGACTCCTACAAACAGCAAACCCACAGCCCTGTATCACAACTTGCAGACAGATACACCTGTGCAGCCCTCATATATGTTTAGCTTTAAACCATCACCCCCAGTTCCATTCAGTCTCCCTCCCTGTGGTGGTTTACACACCAAACATTCAGAGCACATCTAAAGCACATGGCTTCCTCCAAAGAATGCATGGAACTGTAGTTTGTTAAGGGTGCTGGAGATTATAGTAGGGTTACCAAACGTCCCCATTTCCCGGGGACAGTCCCTGGATTTGTGAATAAGTCCCCAGACAAATTCCATCCCTGGAATGTCCCCAGATTTCATCTAATGTGCCCAGGAAATGCAGCAGTGGCAGTCTCAGCAGCCCGGAGCATTTGGCTCTGGCTGGCTTCAGGAGCTGCTCGGAAGTCCCCATATGATGGTGGTGCAGGAGCTCTAAGATGCTGCTTCCAGGCTGCCTCCACCTTCCCTGACCCCAGCAACTAAGCTGTGCAGGGAAGCTTCATGCTGCCTATCGGAGCAGCCTCCCAACTCCTACTTGCATGCAAGCAGGAGTGGGGTGGGGATCTCTCAGCTGTGAAGGGAGGCTTCACACTGCCTATCAGAGCTTATGTGCAAGCAGGAGTGGGGTGGGGATCTCTCAGTCAGGTAACCGGAAGCCTCCCTTCCCAGCTGTAGGATCCTCGCCCCCTCCTGCTTGCACGCAAGTAGGAATGGGATTGGGGCTGCTCCGATGGGAAGGGAGGCATCGCGCTGGCCGAGCCTCACAGCTGCCGCCCTCTTGGTCCTCCTTCTCTGCCTTCCATGCCTGACTCACTGCACACTGCTTCCCCACCACCACTGAAGAACCAACAACTCAGGGGCTGCCCAGGCTTATGGAGAAAGGAGATAGAAGCTTTGGAGGAAGGGGAAACATGGTGGTTGAGGTCAAGGCGGTGGCCGCCCCTCTGCCACTGCCATCACTGCAGCATCAACATCCCAAACTTGTAGTATGTATGTATGTGTGTATGTATGTATGTATGTATGTATGTATGTAAAATATCCCCAGAGTCATTGAAAAAAATCTGGTAACCTTAGATTAAGCTCTATGAGGGATTAAACTATAGTTTCCAGGATTCTTTGGGGAAAGTAATTTGGTTTAAATGTATGGCGTGAGACATGACTGTTTCAGAGCAACTTAGAAGGGTAGCAAAGGGTATTATAAAGATACCTTTGATGAAACCTGGTCCCCCTTCTTTTCATATGCGAGGGAAGTAGAGAGCAAATTTCTCCCACCAATTTTGCAAACATGTTTTCTCGGGAAGGACAATTTAAAGATCAGGAGCAAGGCCAGAAGGAGGGGCCCTCAAGGAAGAGTTAAACAAAATACCCCCAACGTATTTATTTATTCTCTGTTATTCCCCAAACATGTAGTATGGAAAGTCTATTTTTTCAGGTGGAATCTGTCAACATGACATACCCCTCAACTGTCCTGCTTTACCTGGGACATCCCAGAATTGACAGAAGCCATCCCAGTTTCTTATGGGATCCCACAATGTCCCATTTTGGCTCCCGTGAGGGCACGCCCCCAAAACGTGCCTGTTTTGAGGAACCATGCTCTTGCACAAGTCTCCTGGCTTCCGTGACAGTGAGTTCCAGAAAGACGCCCACCCTGGTTTTCCTCAGTGGCATGTTGGAGGATAGGACTTGACCTTTACATAGCTCGTAGTAAGTTAACACACTCTCCACATGGAGGAGGGGTGAGAGGGAAGGTCACAGCCTTTCTCTTCCATTGGCCAGGCCCTCACATCCTCTCCACCAATGAGTGGGGGCAAATAGAATTTGGCTGGTGCTATGCCCCTCGTCTCCAAATACCCCACTGAGAAATGTGACTGCCCTGCCTAACAAATAAGTCTGGCTAATTTGGGTTCAGATGCCATCTGAAGTACACCAATGATTTATTTTTAATTATTACATTTTTATTGAATATAAATTGTACACATACATATATACTTGATTTCTGTACAACATAGATTCTTAACTTAATACTTGTTTTCCCGTACAAATCTTTTTCCACCCGCGACTTCCCACCACCTCACTGCAGCTTTCCTTTTGCAAATCCTTTTCTTACTGTGTTATTTATTTAGTTGTTTTGTTTTATTCTCCCAATTCTTCCTCTTTCCCTTGTACTCTTTATAAGAACTAATCAAAACATAACCATGATATAGTTTGTGAACAATGTTTTTTTCATGTACTGTAATCTCTCACACATAGCCAATCTTTTTTTGGCTTTTTGTGTGGGTTGACCTCTAATTACCTCTGCCATTTTTGCTAACTCTAAATATTCACATAGCTTGAGTTGCCAGTGTACCAGTGATCTAATACAGGTCATGATCTACCTGGTAAGTCTGCTTTGATATCTGAGTAGGGCAGAGTCCTCCTCTATCTCCAGTTGCTACATTAAATTTTGCTTATAAAGCTATTGTTGCTCTGTTGCCTCTACTGCATGGTATGCATAGAACTGAGATTACCATATATTGGCATTAGCCTTGTCTAATGAAGAAATCCATTCAAAGAGTGCTGGGCTAATATTTAGGAGGAATCAATACAACAGCCTGAACAGGAGCTCAAACAAAACTCCAATACAACTGCTGTAACTGTTGCTGCTATGGCTAAACATCTTTTTATTGGCATTGGTATGCTGAGCACAAATAAATATTTTCCTATAAAGCTGAGAAGTCTGAGAAGCCACTGAGCAATATTTAAAACGATGGGCAATATATATGTAGGAGAGGGTTTGCAAAGACCTTCAGCAAGTTCATAGTCAAATAGCGCAAAGGACTGAGAACCAATTTTCCCCACACAGTTTCTTACTCCTTAGGATCCTGTCCTCCAAATACTACTTTACCCCCCCCCCCAACACAGCTATGAAGTCCTTAATACACTGGGCCTAACACTTTTGATATGGTCTTCTCCTTAGCATCACGGAACAATCTCAAAGCATTACTCAAGAGTGCCCTCTTGTGTTTACGTCTGGTGCACCAAGTTGGAAAAACAATGGGAGACAAAGAGGAATTCCTGAAAGATGCTCTACAATTCTCCCTTGATACTTCAGAGATCTCTCTCTCTCTCTCTCTCTCTCTCTCTCTCTCTCTCTCTCTCCCCCTCCCCCCTCCCCCCAACCACATATATTATTTTGCTATATCATCAAACAAGGCAGGGACAGCCAACATCTTTGGACTACAACTCCCATCAGCTCCAGGCAGCATGGTCAGGTATGATGGGCCTTGTAGTCCAACATGTGGAGAATACAATATCGGCTACCTCTGAATGAGCTGTTAACAATCAAATAACCATGCATTTTTTTTCTCATAGATTCTTTCTGCTAGATGTATAACCTAGGAATGTTGCTATATTTAACAGTGTGTTAATGTAATGGGTCAATTGTACCACATGACTGAGTTTTGCTCATCTCTGTGTGTCTTTGCATCATTGTCTACCATTGTGAAAACCTCTGTTAATTGTAGTCTTGCAGGCAAATCAGGTGAAACTTCCTATCTTTTCTCCTTATCATTGATAAAGGCGTTGAATAATTCATCCTCCGCTCTGCCTGTCAGAGCTTATTGATCTGTAAGGCAATATTGCCTGCAATGACAATATTAACTACAAAAACTTATGCAAGATTTAAAGGCCTGAGGAGATTGGAAGAGTAATTTCTAACCTGCTTCTGAAACATTTTCCCTCTTCCACTGGTGCTTTGAAACCAAGGCAATGTTTTTCTCAACTTGTCCAGGCTGATCAAACACACTTGTCCTGAGAATAAAGGGAGGATTTACTGCAAGTAAATTACAATCTGCTTTGGATGAAATAAATGGCTGTTGTAACATTTTTCACGTGGAATGAAAGTTGTCCTTAATCAGCAGATCATTCAAATCTCGAGGTGCAGCTCATCCCCTCCTCTCTTCTTCCTTAATTGGCGACTACTAGATCTGGCACAAATTTAGCCTTGATCACACTTCCTCCTGCCCAAGAAAACAATATTGTGCAGCTCAGAATGATGTTTATCATACTCCCATCTTTTTTCATATGCAGACTAGAACCTCCACTTCAACTATGTGCTCTTTCTTCGTTTTGAGTACATGTGTGTTCTGTGGAGATCTGATCTGGTGGAGAAGTTGGGGCAGCATCTCATGCCCGCCAACATTTCTCCAATGAAAGTAGGGACGTCCCAGTCCATAATGATAAGTTTACTATTTATACCCCACACATCTTACTGGATTGCCCCAGCCACTCTGGGCAGCTTCCAACACATATTAAGACATAGTAAAACATAAAACCTTTATTTATTTATTTTTTAAAAAACCTTCCCTATACAGGATTGTCTTCAGACGGCTCAGGGATCGGATAACTCCACACCCTCCAACATTTCTCCAATGAAAATAGGGACATCCTAAGGAAAAGTGGTAGGGACGCGGGTGGCACTGTGGTTTAAACCACGGTGCCACTTGGACTTGCCGATCCGAAGGTTGGCGGTTTGAGGCCCCGCGATGGGGTGAGTTCCTGTTGTTCGGTCCCAGCACCTGCCAACCTAGCTGTTCGAAAGTATGCAGTACAAGTAGATAAATAGGTACCGCTCCAGCGGGAAGGTAAACGGTGTTCCTGTGTGCTGCTCTGGCTTTGCCAGGAGCGGCTTAGTCATGCTGGCCACATGATCCGTAAAAACTGTCTGCGGAAGCAGACAAATGCTGGCTCCCTCGGCCTGTAAAGCGAGATTAGCGCCGCAACCCCAGAGTCGTTCACAACTGGACTTTAAACTGTCAGGGGTTCCTTTACCTTTATGGAAAAGTGGGATATTCTGGGATCCAATCAGAAACTGGGATGGCTTCTCTAAATCAGAGAGGTCCCTGGAAAATAGGGACACTTGGAGGGTCTGGCATCTGCATCTTTTGCCTCTGGCAGCCAAATCCTTTAGACCAGCCCCAGGATAGCCTTCCACAAATTGCCTTTCTTTTTAAATCCTTGTCCCTTGACTGTTAAGATAAAAATGTATCTTCCATGCGCTGTTGTTTTAAGGGTGGTGCCACAATCCTGTCTTCCCTGCTACAGCACCAATTCCTAACTGCTATAATCTACTTGTTAATGCTTAAAGAAAATGCATTTGGGCAGCTGCTCCTCCCTCCATTTTCATGCTTTTGTGAAAGGAAGTAGAAAGGATTGCAAGTGGACAGGAGAGCATTATTTGGTTGTTTTTCCTCCCTGCCCCCATGTGCCTTAAAGCTATGAGTTGCACTGTATTTCACCTTTGGTTTACATTTGTTGCAGCTAAAAGGAATTTCTGAGCTGCATGAACTATCCAGAACCTCCTGAGAATATTCAGAGAGCAGAAAAAGAGAGCAGCCCAATGAAGTAGCAAAAGTTTGGTTTATATGGAGACATTCCCAAAGAATTGCAGAACTGCTGACCATTAATTTGCAACTCAATGGGGCAATGGATTCACTCAGGGAACTCTTTGCACATCACGTCCTCTGGAAAGGAAATACCTGCTTTCAGAAACCCAGATTTCCGAGCTTCTTCTCACTCTCCTTTATAGAATTGCCATCCTTTGTTCAGGCTGCATAGACATGACGTTTTATTTTAGACTCAACAGAGACCTGGCATTTTTTCCCCCTATGTGGTCCACACACAATCTTGTTCTATTCTTTATTTGTCCCCTGAAAAGAGCTTTTTGATAAATGGTTTCATTCCCAAAATAAAAGCTCATTGCAGATTGATTCTGCATTACCTCCCTGGGTGTGTCAAATGCGGTTGTCCAATTGTTGTATTCTGGTGTTTCCTATGTCCCCTGTTCCATCTTTGTGGCAAAGAGTTAAGGACAATTTCAGCACTGGGATGTCCAATCTGGGCAGGTAAAGTGCAATGGAAGCTTTAATTGAAAGTGTCCTCCTGACAAATTCCACCTGCTTTATTGCTTTCCGTTGAACAGGCGATGTAATACCACTTGAATAGTCTCTCTTATCTCCTAGTGCCTGTTCTTGGCAGGGGAATTTAGCTACTTTGCTACTCAGAAAAATTAAAAGGGGGAAAAAATCCGAGAGGAAACCAGTAATTTAAACCTTCTGTCTGTAGGAATAGAAATTGGTGCTGGGGCAATTGAGAATTGGTACTCAAGGAGCAATCATCAATAATCCCTCAGCTATGCTCAACAGGAAGAAATAAAGCAGGGAGTCCATTTTCAGTTAATGTTGGGAAAGACCTGTGCTTTACAGGACAAGAGAGTAAACGTTATATCGCAATATTGGCCTTGGGCAAGGCTGGATAATATGCTGCTATATTAATATTCTGTTGCTGTCAACATACCAATTTGAGACAAGAGAGACACCTGGTGTTCAAAACAGCACACTGGAAACTGCTTGCACTAAACGTGGTTTAAAGCTAGTATTGAATAGAATGAAATCACCCAAATTGATTGGGTTAATGGAGAGTTGAGGAGGGTCAGTTGGAGTGAGTGAGAAATGTCTTCATCTTCTCTGAGGAACGTTGGAAGGTATGCAGCCTTCCCTCATAACCTGCTTGTGGTCTTTTCATAGGTACCTGGGAAACAGGATGTTGCTGGGCTAGAAAAGGCCTTTGTTCCAATTGAGTGAGGCTCTCTTTATGTTCAGAGATGATCACAAGACCATGAGCCATATCAGCAGAAAAAACACAGAGCTGCCCAAAAAATCATTTCTATCAGCCAGTCTCCAGGAGCAAGCGATTCTAACAATGCCCCTAACCCTGTACAGTTTAGGAGTTGTTGTAAGCAAAGTCTGGTACAATCTCTTGGTAAAAATAAACAATGCAAAATGTCTTCCATACACAGCAGATCCCTTTCGTCCAGTTAAGTTGCTCGTAAGACAAGCTCAGATAACCAGGTGCTACAGCTCCCACCATTCTTCTGTAGCTCAGCTACTTCCAGGTCCCTAGTTTAAGAGACTACCCTCTAGAATTAACGATCTTGGCAGATGTTCAAACTCACTGAGGGTAGAAATTCTAGTACTGTGTATTTTCACCTTTTATAGGCCTCTGTACTCTAGATTCCCATTTTCACTGGGCTACATGCCAAATTAGAAGGCTTCTATGCAACCACTTCTGGTTGGTTCTCTGCATACACTTGCTTTGCCTATCTTAAGTCCTGCTATTTTAATTTGTTGGGCGGTGGGGTGGGTTTCAACAGGCATTCCAATGTCATGGTGAATGTCTGTTATTCCTAGAAGTGAATCAGCTGCTTTTTTCCTCTGCCATTGGCTCAGATGCTCTGGCTTGACAACCAGAGAGCTTTGTATGGCTGGAATCCCAAGGAATGGGAACCTTGTTGGACTACAACACCCATCATCCATGAGCATTAGTTATGCTGATGGGGCTGATGGAAGTTGTAGTCCAATGGCATGCACAAGTGTCAAGAGCGAGCCAGCAACAAACCACAAAGCATGAAGAAACAGAAGAAGAAACAGGATCTGCTTAGGAGTGCCAGGCCTAATAAGCATAGCAACTCTTCTTTGGTAGGTCTTGTCCCTAGGAGGCAGTTGTGGAGACTGAAGGTCCCCACCTTCCCACAGCTGCCTAAATCTCCTCCTCTCTGGGGTCTTTCCCAAGCAATCTGAGACTACACTGGCATGCCTGCCTTTCCTCCTCCTGCTTCATGTGTCTCCTGGTCCTGGGAGACTGGAGCGGAGGGAGCTTGTTGCAGCAGGAGTGGGAGAAACACTCGCTTCTTCCCCAGCCCAACTCATCTCTCCCTCTTGGCCTCCCTTCTCTTCTGCTCCTGTTTCTGGACTTCTCTCTGCCACAGACTCTCCCTTCTCACTAAACTCTGTTACCCCTTCAGCTTCCGACACCGCCTCCTCCCAGTCTTGTCCATCTTCTTCCTTTGACCACTCACCATTGTCCCATTACCAATCCCTGGGCTCTGAGCCTTCTTCTCTTGGGAGTTCCCCAGCTGGTGCCTCCCACCATTCTTCTGTGTCCAGCCCATTCATGACAACAAGGCTGCAGGTTACCTTAACCCTGGGCTAGGGAAACACACCCTTTCTTATTGCAGTCCCTCTTCTCACTGCAGCCCAACGTGCTTTGAAGTGTAATCGGATGCAGCACCAAGGGCTAAAGCAGGAAGAAAGACTGGTAAAGTCCTTGTGTATTTGTGACACACTTCAAGAACGTGCAAGAGGAGCTATTTGGATTCTGGCCAAAATACTTTACCATAATAAGAGTTTGCAAAAGGTGCTTTAAACACAATTGAACATTTCACCTTAACATTTGGCAGTGATTTCAAAGTGTGTCAAAAGTTCCCCGTTGCAAAGAGAAGGTATGAATATATAGCGTTAAAAAAAATGTGCCTCTAACATTTATAAAATTATTAATACTCTCAAATTATCCTGGAATGTCATTTTATAACAAGTAGTTTCAAAGGAAATCACAGTTGGTAGTCTACATAAATCAAACTAACGGCATTAATGAAACAAGCCCTCTAACTACTACCAGTCTAGAAAGTCACAGAATATAAATTATGGACACCAATTAAATAGTTCTTCTTGTAGTGCAGCACACAGTTTACTTGAAATGACAATAAATATTCCTTCAAGAGAACTCTTAGAACAGTTCTGAGGCCTTGGAAATCTTGGGTGTAACTCATAACTCATACACATTTAAGGAGGAGAAATTAGACTGAGACATCCTGGGAAATTACCAGTGGTCTCATTTTTATTTTTGCACTTAATACAATCTACACATGATACCCAGTGACTACAGCCTGGCACAATTCAGACTACAACAAGTGTATAAAACTGTTGCTTTGTTTTTTCCAGTTTTAAGAGTAAATAAGTATAGCAAGATTTTACTTTTATAGGGATCTGTTTTGAGCGACATCTAGTGTTATTTCTAATGGCCTATAATCATGCATTAAAAACAAACTGTTGCACCTTGTCGTTGGCATCTGTCTGCCTGTAGAGACAATGAGACACACTTCAGGGGGTGAAGGCACACCGCGGGAGAATCACAGCACCTGCTGTGGCTGCAAAGAGTGGTGCCTTGCAAGTGTTGCCTCCCACATTGGTTTTGCTGCATTAGCAAAAGTGACTTTTCTGGGTCACAAGTCTGGGTAGTGTGTATGGAGGTCCTAGGCTGCCTAGACAACAATATACCCCCTGGGCCTCACTGATGTAGTCCAAAGGAAAGCAGAGCAATACATTTGGCACCAGCTTGGTGGCAGGAGTTGCCAGAAGGAGGCATACAAGATGCCATCCAACCATCTTAGGTACTCCACTCCAGATTTGCATAGGGTTTACACTTTCTTTATAATGCTCCTCCTCCTTCCTTCATGTTTGGTCTATTCCTTTTGAACAGGTTATCTCTACATTCGACATTCCAGTCATGCACCTCATATTTGCCATCCTGCATTAAGAGCTCAAATTAGTCTCACTTGTTTCCCATACTCTGTGCATTAGTATAGAGACAACTGAAACCACAAGTCATTCCCTCCGGCTGCTTCCTTCTTGTAGTTTCCTGCTCTTTGGCAGCTTCTGTAGCACTGCCTCAGTTTCATGTGCATCAATGAATCTGTACCAGGTGAATCTGTACATCACAGATACACAGGTGAATCCTGTGCATCAGTGAATCTGTATCAGGTGTTCCCCTGTTGTCTGTAATATTGTCTTCTTCCCCCTCAGGATTTAGTTTAAAGCTAAGCTAAAGTATTTAGCTAAAACTATCTGGTTTAGCCCAGCCTTTTAATGAATTACGATCTTGATTTTATTAACACTCAGATTTTACAATTATGCTTTTAAAGCTTCCTGACTCTTTGAATTAGGTGTTCTGCTTAAAAAAAAATTCTCTACTAAACTTCCATGCAAGATCTTGAATGTTTATATAGTGTATCAAGCTCAAGATAATGTGTCAGATTAATAACATTCTAAGAGTACGGTACCCTCTGGAATTTCACATCTTACATACAGTAATGGTACCTCATGACTGAAAATAAAATGGCTGCATTTTGTTTTTGTCGATTATATTACATTAGATAATGTCATAGAAACATGTGATGTTCCTAATTTTTGTAAAGGTTGATGTGTATCCCACAACAAAAATGTAAATAGCACTCCAGCTGGCATTTAATGTCTTAAGCTTCTCAGACAGCTGTTCCTTGTCCATTAAATTATGAAATAACTGAGTTCATTATAATTTCCTTCCACATGGAGTTTATTGAATCTTATGCTCATACATGCCCAAGATCCTGACAGACAAAGCTCATCAGATGAGTGATATTTCTAGCTACTTTGTCCAGTAGACAAAGAGGCATTCTTTTCATATTGATTTAAAACTGGCCATTCCAGCCAACTATCAAAATGAAGTCATGATATTCTGTCAGTGCAGTAATCGCTGCCAGAAGCAACTGAAAGCAAGCCAACATTCCCACCACTTATTTAAAAGGACAGCTACCAAGATAAAAGAGGTATTATGGTTTGTACAACATCTTTAAATTTCAGGGAAACCTACAGCTGTCTAAAGTTTAAAAATAGCATCAAAATACAAAACAAATACAAAATTCAAAAATATTAGTAGACAAAAACAAGTCAAGTCAGCAGATATCATAGAATGATAAAGCCACTTAGCAGACATTTGCTATCAGTGAAACTGCTGTAAAATATGACTTAATCCTCTTCCACTGAAATCAGAAAGAATTGAAATAGCTTAACTGACTCACATAGGGAGAGCTCTGCTGGATAAGACAAAATTTCCAAGTGGCTCATCATTCTGCTTCCAAAGTGGCCTATCGTATGCCTCTGGGAATCCCACCGATAGCATGAATTGTCCTCTTTCACTGTTGCTTCCAAGCAACTGCTATTCACTGGTATGCTGCCCCTGGTTTTGGGAAGTTCCAGATAACCAGCAGATTTATTGTCTGTGGACCCTCTGTGCACAGCTGTTTGTTCCTGCTCTCTCCCAGAGCTGCAATTCTCAGTCCCTCTTCCCTGGGAACTATGGGAATTGCTGTGCATGAGAAATGGGGGTTTATTGATGGCTGCCCCACAGTTATGGAAGTTTCTTCTGATTTACTTACATCTGTCCCCTTCAGAGCAGGCTTTTAAGAGGGTCTTGAGAATATGTCTGCCTTCTCTTAATATTTGTGACATTCAGAGCAGCTTTCTCATAGGTGTACAGTTGCTAGCTGTTGTGCCTAATGTAACATGCAGTTATTTTTTATGTATGTTGCTTTGCAGATACTTTATTATTTAAAAAAGTTTTGAAAGATTATAAATAATAAATAATATGCAGTTGTGTGGACAAGACTTCTGGTCTGCTGCGTGAAGGACTCACAGCTCATTGCGCTCCTCTGAAGGTGAGATTAGGCTGCCCCTGGGGGCGGGGGGAAGGTAAGTAAGTGAGGGCTTCACACTTCCCCAAAACTCCGGAGCCTAGCCAGAGTGCCTAGGACCCCACAGCACAAGAGAGGTTGAAATTGTGTGTATGTATACTTATTTTGGGACGCGGGTGGCGCTGTGGGTTAAACCACAGAGCCTAGGACTTGCCGATCAGAAGGTCGGCGGTTTGAATCCCCGTGACGGGGTGAGCTCCCGTTGCTCGGTCCCAGCTCCTGCCAACCTAGCAGTTCGAAAGCACGTCAAAGTGCAAGTAGATAAATAGGTACCCATCCAGCGGGAAGGTAAACGGTGTTTCCATACGTTGCTCTGGTTTGCTAGAAGCGGCTTAGTCATGCTGGCCACATGAACCAGAAGCTGTATGCCGGCTCCCTCGGCCAATAAAGCGAGATGAGCGCTGCAACCCCAGAGTCGGTCACGACTGGACCTAATGGTCAGGGGTCCCTTTAACTTTACTATACTTATTTTGGAGCAAATCTCACAAAACTCAGCGAGACTTCATTCTGATTAAGCACACATAGGCTTAGATTCCACAGCAGACAGATGAGGGCTCAAGTGTGTGGGTGAGGTGCCCTCTTGTATAACTAGGTCCTAGGTTGATGGCAGGGTCTGTGCCTGTCATTTCCATAGGCTACATCACTTGATACCAGATGTTTCCCAGGACTTTCAGAAGTCTCACCACCAGAAATGGTACGCTGTTCATTACAGTGGTACCTCAGGTTACAGATGCTTCAGGTTCCAGACTCTGCTAACCCAGAAATAGTACCTCGGGTTAAGAACTTTGCTTCAGGATGAGAACAGAAATCGTGCGGCGGAAGCGGGAGGCCCCATTAGCTAAAGTGGTATCTCAGGTTAAGAACAGTTTCAGCTTAAGAACAGACCCCCAGAACGAATTAAGTTCTTAACCTGAGGTACCACTGTACTTGAGACTATAGTGATACCTCGAGTTACAAACGCCTCAGGTTACAAACGCTTCAGGTTACAAACTCCGCTAACCTGGAAGAGTTACCTTGAGTTGAGAACTTTGCCCCAGGATGAGAATGGAAATCGGTGGCACAGCGGCAGCAAGAGGCCCCATTAGCGAAAGCACGCCTCTAGTTAAGAACATTTTCAGGTTAAGAACGGACCTCCAGAATGAATTAAGTTCGTAACTAGAGGTACCACTGTACTGTATGCCTTCCCTGAAACACCAGGAACTGTCAACAGGAGTGCATTATCTGTTTTAGCTATCAGTCTGCATCTGTGTCTTTTGGACACATTTTGAAAGGGTTCTCTGTTGAATGTTTCCACCGCAAAGATGAAATGTGATAATTTTGTACTGTATCACGGACAGCTAAATGTTTACGTACCCCAAAGCAGCTGTGTGGAAAAAGTAATTAGTCCCAGGCATAATAACATAGATGATGTGTTCTCTAAGATGTATGGCATAATCACCATGCTGGGAGGAAATAAACATTTATCTGCAGATGTACAATGTATTCTGGCAATGTGATAAGTAGGCAGTGCTCAAGAGCAAGAGATAGTGTTTGATTTCAATAGCCTATTTAGAAGTGGTTGCCTGAGAGATGGAGCACATAGTATTGAGAGAGAGTATGGAGAGTTTATTTCAGAGATGCTTATTTTATTTCATCTGGTTTGATTTGCATGATAACGTAAAGACGTTTCTAAAGTGAGATTTTTTGTTTTTGACATTGTGTGTGTTGGTTCAAGAAAAAGAAAAGGTATATATAAAGGAGAATTGTTAGATGCCAAGAACCAAGTTTTGGGCAGCGTTTGGTGTGAGAACCCAGCAGAGATTTAAAATCACAAAAAATGTGGCAAAGTAAAGTGCCGAAATATAGGTTGCTAAACCTTTAAAATTTGCCACTGTAAGTTCCAAAAGTACCCTCTTCCTCTAGCATAGAAAAATGCCACATGTCTGGTAAGTTAAAAATGGTGTATCTATAAACTCCCCAAAGGTCAGATTCATGTGCTTTTCCATACAGCATTCAGAAAAAGTTGCACAGGCAGCAAAACTTGGCTTAATTACAGTGGTGAAAGCTCCTAAATTAATGGAGCTCAAGAGTGGCTGGTGAGAGCTGCGCTGTCTGAACTGGAGCAACCAGCTCAGACCTCCTTATACCTGAGCTTCTCAAGAAGACTGAAAGTGGAACAATAGCTTTGATTTCCTCCGAAAGTAAGAGATGTGGACGTAACTAAGCCTGGCAGGACAGCTTATTCTATGGTATTAACCCCTTCATGTGTTAATTAGACTTAAGCATGTTGGTTATATGAGACTGGTTATCCCACGGTGTGAGCATGATTTGTAGTCAGTATAATAGGAAATGGTTTCAAAGTTTCATGGTATTTTGCAAATTGTTAAAACCTTTAGAGCCAGAAGTTGTTTCTGGCACTCTTAGCCTCTTTGTACAAACCAGGAAGTCTGTTGCAGCACTTAAAGCATGTCTACCTAGCCATCTTTCCTGGCTCTCTCACATAAGCGTAGCCAGTCAATGAGCAAAACACTGTTACATTTCACCAGGGGTCAGCAAACTTTTTCAGTAGGGGGCCAGTCCACTGTCCCTCAGACCTTGTGGGGGGCAGGACTATATTGGGGCGGGGAATGAACGAATTCCTATGCCCCACAAATAACCCAGAGATGCATTTTAAATAAAAGCACACCTTCTACTCATGTAAAAAACACGCTGATTCTAGGACTGTCCGCAGGCTGGATTTAGGAGGCAATTGGGCTGGATCCAGCCTCCGGGCCTTAGTTTGCCTACCCATGCATTTCACAAAGCCAGCCTTGAGTTGCAGCAACACAAAGATCCATTAAAAAAAAAAGAAAACAAAAGTGGAAATGTCTACATTATGTAGTGCTGTTTGGGTGGATAAGTACAGTGGATGCTTGGGTTGCGAACGTGATCCGTGCGGGATGCACGTTCGCAACCCACAGCGTTCGCAAACCACGTCTGCGCATCTGTGTGGGTTTTGATTCAGCGCTTCTGCACATACGCGACTGCCGAAATCTGGAAGTAACTAGTTCTGGTACTTCCTGCTTTTGGCAGTCCGTAACCCGAAAAAACGCAACCTGAAGCGGCTGTAACCCAAGGTATGACTGTAGTAGCTTACTCCGGAGAAATATGAGTCAGATAGCACCGGATCACTATTAATTCATAACTATAATTTTCACTTGTCACAAAAAAATCAGCTAAGAAAGTGTTACTGCTGAGTGAATAATCTAAGATTGGTTTGGTGATATTTTAAGGCACAGATAGATTCTTACTGCTTTCATTCTGTTCGTTAATAAATAACTACTCAGTGATCCAGGCATGGCTGCCTTCTAATTCTTCAGGGCTCTTGATGTGCTGCTACCTGAAGTAAACACCAAGACTAGGACTAAGTATGCAGAACAGTAAATAAAAATGTACTTATTGGCAGAAGACTTTGAAGGGCATGTAGAGCTTTCAAAAACCTTCCCCAGAAGGACAGGTGTGAAGTGCCTGTGCTTGAGTCTTTATGTTTTGCTGGCCATTTGTGGAGCCATATGGCAATACAAATTGGATTATACGTTTTCACAGCCACCAGTCATTACGGAGACCAAATATTTTAAAAGTCTGCAATTAATTTGTGGAAGAGTGTGTGAGAGTGGGGGGGAATATATATCTTGTAGTTCAAATTCCAGACATTTCCTAATGGTTCCACTGAGTGATATCTTAAAACAAAACAGGGACTGAATGAGCAATCAAGTTCCTCATGGGAAACTCAGTTGCCCAACCAACTCGGCAGGCTTGTACTCGCTGCACATCAGGAGATAGGCAGTGACTTCAGCCCTGCTTTCTGAGGAACTCAATTGCACAGTCAGCTGAGCCACATCCTTACCTGACCCACACGGGGCATCACATTTGATGTCAGGTATCAGGCAGATGGGCACCGTTGTTGGCCTTGCAAGTCAAATTGAGACCTGGGTCAAGCCAAATTTGGCCTGCAGGTATATAGCCCAGCTTGAAGGCTACAATCCCTTCTGGGGTCTGCATGTCAGTTGTGGGCAGCGGGCCAGAGGCAAAAGCTGGCAGAGCAACAAATGTAAATGTTACCTTTGCAAACACACATCCACGCCTCTCTCAATTCTGCATCCTGCCAAGCAAAAGAGTTCAAGGTTGCATTCCAGCTAGGCAAAAACATTCAAGCAAGTTCTGAAGCAGGGCAAGTGAGGGGTGTTGGCCTGGGGAGAGAGGGGGAAATGGGGAGAGTCAAGACCAGATAGAGAGGCTTGGAGGGCTGCATACTTCTTATCTATACAGTGGTACCTCGGTTTAAGTACTTAATTCGTTCCGGAGGTCCGTTCTTAACCTGAAACCGTTCTTAACCTGAAGCACCACTTTAGCTAATGGGGCCTCCTGCTGCCGCCGCGCCGCCGGAGCACAATTTCTGTTCTCATCCTGAAGCAAAGTTCTTAACCTGAAGCACGATTTCTGGGTTAGCGGAGTCTGTAACCTGAAGCGTATGTAACCTGAGGTACCACTGTATCATGTTTTGTGTTCTAAAAAAATAGTTAAAATCAGAAACATGAATGTCATGCACTGTAATTTCCTGCTTTCACTACCTGTAAATTACAAAATGATCTCAAATATGAAATGATAGCAATTTTGAAGGTCATGGTTGCAATCCAATGCACACAAGTTCCTCCGAATCCAGGAGCCCTCACTTTTCAGCAAATAGGCATGCTACAAATCCACCCAGCTTTTGCAATGTAACATCTCAAACCCTGCCTTTGAGTTGTGGTTTTTCAGTTATTCCTTGCCAGCAAAATAATTAATCAGTTGAACAACTGCTGCTGAAACACTTTATGAGAAAATTTGCAAACTCTTGACTCATTTAAAATAAAGTAAGTTCTGGGGCAATTGGTGGGGGCTAATAAATCCAATTTCCCCCCCTCCAGATTTTATGTATCTTCATCACAACTTTGTCGGTTAATAGCACATTTTCAGATGGAAGTAATGAAATAAAAACATGTCAGCATTGAGAATTATTTGCAGTTATATTTAGATTTAAATAATTACAAGGGTTACAGAATGAAAGTCCCAGGGGCTTTAATGTAAAACTTATATATACAATTTAATATAAAGCTCATTCCATTAACTGTTTCATAACTGGATATATATAAATTGAAAAGTCATAAAATGAAATGGCATTTTAGCTATGTGCTTTTAGCATTCCGTTAGAATGTAGCTCTGTTCATAAACTGAACACACAGTACTAACATAAAGTATTCATTGCAATGTTTCACCTGCAGCTAAACTTTCATACGCGCGCACACATGTGATGGGCCATATTGGCATTATTATGAATATGTGAAAATGACAAGTAATGAACACATTTAAGAAGAATACCTAAAGACTTTGCAACACCTTATTGGCTAATGGAGATGTTTTCTGGCTGGAAGAACTCTACAGCTTGAAATCAATTCACTATAACTTGTTCTCGGCTGGTACCTGCTGATATTATAATAATGACACCTTAGGTACATAATACATAGTAGTAGTAATAAAAATGGAAATTGGTACTTTACAAAAAACAACAACAACCTTACAGCTGTATGTTAAACAATATTTTTAAAATGTTAATATTTGCTGTTAGCATTGCAAATATTGTCTAAAACATAATATACAGTATAACTGAAAGACTAGAAAGCCTTAGAAATTGGAAAGGGAGTTGCTGTGATCTAGCCACAAGTTTAAATTAACCAATTCCATCAAAATGCTTTTATGCCATGTATTTGAGAGACTGGAAATAAGACAACTGAGAATAAAAGCAGTCAAAGAATGCAAAAGGTGGTCTGGCCATATATATCTCCTTTTGTTCCTTCCCATCACCAAATCAAATCCATTAGTTTCTGCCTAATTTTGAGTTAGACTTCAAACAACTGGAAACTAAATAATAATAATAATAATAATAATAATAATAATAATAATAATAATAATAATAATTTATTTGTACCCCGCCCATCTGGCTGGGTTTCCCCAGCCACTCTGGGCGGCTTCCATAGAAACCCAAAAACACTAAAATATCATACATTAAAAACTTCCCTGAACAGGGCTGCCTTAAGATGTCTTCTGAATGTCAGGTAGTTGTTTATTGTTTTGACATCTGATGGGAGGGCATTCCACAGAGCGGGCGCCACTACCGAAAAGGCCCTCTGCCTGGTTCCCTGTAGCTTTGCTTCTCGTAATGAGGGAACCGCCAGAAGGCCCTCGGCGCTGGACCTCAGCGTCCGAGCAGAACAATGGGGGTGGAGACGCTCCTTCAGGTATACTGGGCCGAGGCCGTTTAGGGCTTTAAAGGTCAACAGCAGCACTTTGAATTGTGCTCGGAAACATACGGGGAGCCAATGTAGGTCTTTCAAGACCGGTGTTATGTGGTCTCGGCGGCCACCCCCAGTCACCAGTCTAGCTGCCGCATTCTGGATTAGCTGTAGTTTCCGGGTCACCTTCAAAGGTAGCCCCACGTAGAGCGCATTGCAGTAGTCCAAGCGGGAGATAACTGGAGCATGCACCACTCTGGCGAGACAGTCTGCGGGCAGGTAGGGTCTCAGCCTGCGTACCAGGTGGAGTTGGTAGACAGCTGCCCTGGATACAGAATTGACCTGCGCCTCCATGGACAGCTGTGAGTCCAAAATGACTCCCAGGCTACGCACCTGGTCCTTCAGGGGCACAGTTACCCTATTCAGGACCAGGGAGTCCTCCACACCAGCCCGCCCCCTGTCCCCCCAAAACAGTACTTCTGTCTTGTCAGGATTCAACCTCAATCCATTAGCCGCCATCCATCCTCCAACCGCCTCCAGGCACTCACACAGGACCTTCACCGCCTTCACTGGTTCTGATTTGAAAGAGAGGTAGAGAAGAAGAAGAAGAAGAGTTTGGATTTGATATCCCGCCTTTCACTCCCCTTCAGGAGTCTCAAAGCGGCTAACATTCTCCTTTCCCTTCCTCCCCCACAACAAACACTCTGTGAGGTGAGTGGGGCTGAGAGACTTCACAGAAGTGTGACTGGCCCAAGGTCACCCAGCAGCTGCATGTGGAGGAGCGGAGACGCGAACCCGGTTTCCCAGATTACGTGACTACCGCTCTTAACCACTACACCACACTGGCTCTCATGAGCTGGGTATCATCTGCATATTGAGGGACACCCAGTCCAAACCCCCTGATGATCTCTCCCAGCAGCTTCATATAGATGTTAAAAAGCATGGGGGAGAGGACGGAACCCTGAGGCACCCCACAAGTGAGGGCCCAAGGGTCTGAACACTCATCCCCCACCACCACTTTCTGAACACGGCCCAGGAGGAAGGAGCGAAACCACTGTATAACAGTGCCCCCAGCTCCCAACCCCTCTAGACGGTCCAGAAGGATGTTATGGTCGATTGTATCAAAGGCCGATGAGAGATCCAGCAGAACTAGGAAACAACTCTCACTTTGTCCCTAGCTCGCCAGACATCATCAACCAGTGCGACCAAGGCAGTTTCAGTCCCAAGATGAGGCCTGAACCCTGATTGGAAGGGATCCAAATGGTCCGCATCCTCCAGGCGTGCCTGGAGTTGTTCAGCAACCACACGCTCAATCACCTTGCCCAAGAATGGAAGATTTGAGACTGGGCGATAGTTGGCCATACTGGCCGGGTCTAAAGATGGTTTTTTAAGAAGCGGTTTAATGACCGCCTCTTTCAGCGGATCTGGGAATGTTCCCTCACAGAGGGAAGCATTCACCACCCCACAGAGCCCATCGCCCAGCCCTTCCCGGCTTGCTTTTATTAGCCAGGATGGGCAAGGATCAAGGAGACAGGTGGTTGGTTTCACGCGTCCAAGTAGCCTGTCCACATCCTCGGGGGTAACGGATTGAAATTGATTCCATGCAACTTGACCAGACAGGGCTCTAGCACTCTCCCGCCCCAGCCCTGCTCCCACGGTGGTGTCTAGCTCCTTCCGAATATGAGTGATTTTATCTGCAAAAAACTTTGCAAAATCGTTGCAGGAGATCTTGGGGTCTGTACAAGGCCCCGGTGGTAAAGGTGGTTCTGTTAAATTGCGGACCACCTGAAAGAGTCTCCTGCTACTATTTTCTGCAGATGCAATAGAGGCGGTGAAGAAAGTCTTCTTTGCCGTCGCTATCGCCACTTGGTAGGCTCGACGTTGAGCTCTAACCTGTGTCCGGTCAGATTTGGAGTGAGTTTTCTGCCACCGACGCTCTAGCCGTCTCAGCGATTGTTTCATCGCCCTCAGCTCCGAAGAAAACCATGGGGCTGTCCGGGCTTCATGCAATCGGAGAGGGCGCTTCAGAGCCAGACAGTCGATAGCCCTGGTTAACTCCGCATTCCAGCGGGCCACCAGGGAATCAGCTGAATGGCCATCAACATGGGATAAAGCATCCCCTACCACTCTCTGGAAACCATTTGGATCCATTAAGTGGCGGGGGCGGACCATCCGAATTGGTCCCACCTCCCTGCAGAGGGGAAGGGTCGCGGAGAAGTCCAGTTGCACCAGGAAGTGATCTGACCATGGCACTTCTTTGGTTTCACTTTTACTTAGTGTCAGATCACCCACGTCACTAGAGGTGAATACCAGGTCTAAGGCATGTCCATGACTATGAGTTGGGCCCAACTTATTCAGGGACAGCCCCATGGAGGCCATGCTTTCCATGAAGTCCCGAGCGGCCCCTTGTAAGGTCGTGTCGGCGTGGATGTTAAAATCCCCTAGGACAACCAAACTAGGTGTCTCCAGGAGAACATCCGCCACGACCTGAAGCAGCTCGGACAGGGAATCCTTGGTGCAGCGGGAAGGTCGGTACACCAAAAGGAATCCTGTACTGCCCCTATTGCCCAACTTCCAGAACATGCACTCAGAAAACTGGGTCTTCCCAGTAGGACGCCTGATGCAAACTAATGACTTCCTAAAAATCACTGCAACCCCCCCTCCCCGCCCACATGACCTGGGTTGCTATGTGTAAGAGAAACCTGGTGGGCAAGTGGCAGCAAGGACAGGCCCATCTGCTTCCTCCAACCAGGTCTCTGTCACACATGCCAGGTCAAATCCTCCATCCACAATCAGGTCGTGGATGGCAGTGGTTTTATTAATCATTGACCTGGCATTACATAGCAACACCTTCAGGTCATGTGGGTTTCCCCTGTTGATTCCAGTATCCATCCGGTCAAGGCCAGACCCAGAGGCAGGGATAGTCTTCAAACAACGACTAAACCTGCCTCCTCGGTAATGACATGGTCTGGTCTTAGCGTAACTCCTCCTCCTGCCCATGATCACCGAGATCGGATGTCCCAGTGCTTCCCCCCCTGTGGAACTTGTCCCAGCCATCGTGTTGGCTGGGGCCCCACTCCCAGGCAGCCCTGATCCCGCCCCTTAAAAACAAAACACAAACTATACAGAACCAATAAAACAACAGAAAACAAAAACAGAACAATTATAAACACTGTTAGGACTTTGTATTCTGGTGACTGTATTAGTGGTCTGTGCCTCTTCTCTCATTTGTTTGCCTTAAACATTCAGCTTTTTCTTGCTATTGCTATATCTTCCTTTACTTTGTTAAAAACATCTTTAAAGTTGAATTATTTTACCCTTGTAAAATTATTTAAGCACATAGAATTAGTCTCTTATGAGACTGTGCCCTGTTCCTGGAACAGGTTTAACATTGTCCTTCAACATGATGAGACATTGTGCTGTTCCAGTGGCAGAAGCCAGCAGAATTGCAGCAACCTCTGCTAGCATGGTGAATCTGATGGTTACCTCTTCTCTGACATGGCAGGGCTTGTACTACGTAGAGGAAAACTTCACAGCATTCCCATGATAAAATTTCAGGCAGACAAAAATATGACAGGCAATGTCCATGTTGGATTCATAAAGTATTTTAGGATATTTCCAAAAAATATTTCAAGGTGCCTTAACATATGTTTTGCTAGGTTGTTTTTGTTTGTTTGTATTTTTTAAAGTTGTTAATTGCTTGTCACCAAGCTGATCAAGAATTCTAAAGTTTTTTTGGTTTATGTCTATTTTATGCATCCAGAAATGTTACAGACTGATTGCTGACTGTCTTCAAGTAGAAGCAAGCTCTTACATTCCTTTTGGTGCACTCAGAGAAGGATGTTTATTGTAAACGCAGTGTGCTGAAGCAATGCATGTTCTTTTACCTATTTCCTTTTCTCCTTGGGGGTAAGGTGAGGCAGTAACCTCTCAGTGGCCTGTTAGGTACCATCTACAGCGTAGATCCTACACAAACACTCCCATCAAGAAATGCAAATGTCTTGGGAGCAGCTGCACAAGGCAACATTATATATGGACAGGTGATGACATGCTGATGCAGAGCAGCACTATTGTGCGCATTTGGTTCATTAGCCATGTGTCAGCCAAAGCTCTAGAGTTCTATTCACTACCCACTGTAGTTGTGCTTATGGAAGTGCATGATGTGCATTTATGTTCTGCAGCTTCTAAATACAGAAGCCTGTACTCTGCTTCTTAAAATAAGACACTGAAACAATGGGATCTATTTCCCATGTGTGAAGTATGAGCTCCATTGTTCCACAGTTACACGGTCTTCATAGATTTTAAGAAGACTAACTTACCTTATTTTCTAGGCGCACAATACATTAGCTTCTATGAGTCCAAATAGCAATGACATTGGACAGTTCTGCATGTTGACCTTCTGCCAGCGATCTATCCTGCCAGGAATTCCCACATATTTGCAATACATACACCTTGCTGCTGCTGCTGCTACAACACACGTAGCAGCAATGTATTACTCCACTCCATATCATTCGCTATTACACATTTCATGTCAAGACGCAGATCACACTCCTATTCCCTTCCCGGCTGACGATCATGCTAAGTGAAATCATGTTAGAGAATATGTTTTCCACAAGTTGTCATCTCCCGTGTAGTGGATGCCGGCACCCTGGAAAGGATGATGTTGAGTGTTAGCCCCAGAACAATTACACCAATAAAGAGATTGTAAGTCACATTATAAATAAGAACACAATAATCACTCTGCCTTCTGCCTTACTGCTGCTAAAGTCAGCTAACATTTTGTTGTTGTCGTTTAGCCATATCCGACTCTTCGTGACCCCATGGACCAGAGCACGCCAGGCACTCCTGTCTTCCACTGCCTCCCGCAGTTTGGTCAAACTCATGTTGGTAGCTTTGAGAACACTGTCCAACCATCTCATCCTCTGTCGTCCCCTTCTCCTTGTGCCCTCCATCTTTCCCAGCATCAGGGTCTTTTCCAGGGAGTCTTCTCTTCTCATGAGATGGCCAAAGTATTGGAGCCTCAGCTTCACGATCTGTCCTTCCAGTGAGCACTCAGGGTTGATTTCCTTAAGAATGGATACGTTTGATCTTCTTGCAGTCCATGGGACTCTCAAGAGTCTCTTCAGCTAACATATGGTTTATCTAAAACAATGTACAGATTTGTAACTTGCAGTAAATTCAGTGTCAACAAGAGAAAAGGGGTGTTGTGTAATGCTCAGCACCACATGGAAATGTTCTCCCACCCACAGTGCAAAACACCAAAAGGAATATATATTTAATTTCATGTTATTCACGGAGTGTATTAATCCCCTCATATGCCAAACATTTAAAAGCAATGTTCAAAAATCTTTTGGGTAGCAGCAAGCAATAAAATATACACAATTTAAAAGCCTGGAAATTGTTTAAGGAGTACGGCTGAGATCACTGTACTTCAGAGGGCACCTCTAATAAAGAGATGTTTTCAGCAGTTAAAGCATGTCAGAGAATACAGCTAGTGTCATGTAATAAAGATTAAAACAACTGGCCACTGGCCAAGTTAATATTAATGTTTGGGAACTAATGCGCTTTCAAATGTATAGGACGTGCAATACCTTGCAAGAAGTCTGAGTGCATGACTCTCAAAGTACAATACAGTAATCAGGTGATATCCAAATTATGAAAATATCTTTCTTTCGAAGTAGATGTATTAAAGCTCCTAAGAGAGAAGTTTGCCAACCTTTTAAGGTCTGTGGGCACATTTTACAAACTGGAGCAACTGTCAGTGGCAGCACACACATACCCCATAACCAAGTACATACTGCCATTGATTCTACGGGCCGTGGGCTTTTTTCCAAGTTTAATTTCAGTGGGATGCGAACCAGGAAAGCCCTTTTTGGGCACCAGGATGCTCACAGGCATCACTCCGGTGACCCTCGAAGAAATCTCTGTGGAGTTATCTTTCTCCTATTGAAACCAATTGTGCTTAAACTTCCCATGGAAATCAATGGGACTTAAAGGGGGACCAATCATTTCAATGGAGCAGTACATGGCAGGAGAAACTCCCAGAGTGTTGTGCCCACTGGAACCTAACTGCAGTTCCATCCTCAAAATGTCATGTAAGTGGCAAATGTTACTGCTCTGCCTTTTTCTTTTTTACAATGCTTCTGGTGGTAAATTTTCAAGAACGGTTTCAAACTTGCAATTCATCAAGAACAAGGATCACCACCAAATGCTGCCTCTGTCCCTCAAAGCAGCCCTCGATGAGATGGTCCAAAGGCGGAGCTGCAAAAAATAACCCAAGAATCTTGCGGCACCTTAAAAGACTTGAGAAATGTATTGTGTGATGCATCCACGAAAGCTTATTCTATAATAAACTGGTGGGTTTTCAAGGAGCCCCGAGACTTCCTGGGTCTCCCTTGCCCCTAAGAACCAGCGATTCTAGCCTTGCTTAATCCATGCAAGTGGTTTAAGGGTTGTGCAGCAGCTACAGCCCCAGCGCCGGAGCCCAGTTCCCCCGAATCGCCCAGCAGGGGCCACTGCTGTTCCAGAGCAGCCTCGCCGCCGCCTCCTCAGCTGGCGCTGCTGCCGGCAGGGAAGGTGAAAGGTTGGCAGGAGCAGGAGGGCGGAGGGAAAAGGAAGCGAAAGAACGCCGGCTGGGCAGCCGACCTGGAAACTGACACCGCCGAGGTGCCGAGCAGCTGAGCCACCCCGAAGGGAAAAAGCACGAGCAGAAGACGCCGCAAGGGCAGCAGCTCAGACCACCGAGCAGGCTCGGCTCACCGGCGACCCCGACCTGCCTGCCTGCCTGCCTGCCCCGGGGATAGCGCGCGCGCCGCAGCCCTGTCAGGTCCTGGGAGCGAACAGCCGCCGCCGCGCGCGCTTGCCCCGCCTCCCGCCCTCCTGGGCCCGGCAAGGTTGGCCCGTCGGCGGGGGAGCGGAGCTTCGTCCAAGCGAGAGAGAGAGAGAGAGAGAGAGAGAGGAGGGCCGGGCGGCGAGGCAGCAGCGCTCGGCTTCTCCTGAGGGGCGAGCCGGAGCGAGGCAGGTGGCGCTTCCGTCGCGCTCGGGGCCGCCAGCGTCGCTCTCCAGCCCCAACTTTGGCGGGCGGAGTTGGGGGAGAAGAAGAAGCCAAATAAAAAAGCACACCCCCACCCCACCCCGGAGGTCTCTCTCAGGTGGCCGCGTCAGACACGGAGAGCGCCCGGAGCTTCCTTTCCGCGGGAGGAGCACTTGAGAGAAAGACTGGGAAGCTGACTGGAAAGCGCGCGCGGGCTGCTGCTGGTGCTGCTCCCCGGGCAGCTCTGCGCCCAGTCCGGCGCCTCGCTCTCCCCACGCCCTGTCAGGGAGGAGCTGCCCGCTGCCGCTTCTTCTTGGCCCGCTGCAAGGTAACGCGGGTTGCGCGCGTGCGGAAGGGAGGGAGGGGTGGTTTCTCTATTTGTAGCGCTTTACACAAAGGAGCAGCGCCGAAGCCGGGGAGGTGGGACGCGCGGCTACTCAAGCTTTCGCCTCAGGAATAAGGCTCGGGCGGCGAGACGCGCTATGGCAGCCGGTGTGTAGAGAGACAGAGGAAGAGGAGCGCGCGCCCGGGCACATGTCATTTTCTCAAGTTCTGGAGGCTAGAAAGGAGGGCGGCTGAAGGGCTGTTTGGCGCATAGGCGCCTTGAGGGAGGTCGTGTTTCCCCTGATCCGGGTTGGGGTGCCCACAGCAGGGCTACTTTTACCCATAGGGCTCCTGTGCTCCAAAGGTCAGCGCTTTATCATGGCTGAACCTCGAACAAAGAAGCCCACGGGGACTGAGAGGGGCTTGGACTGCAAACTTTAACCTGTGGAAACTTTTAATTTCGCTCTCTGCTGCCTAGCAACCAATGCCCCCCCCCCCACATGCAAGAAGAACTTTGGCTTTTTTTGTGGGATGTCTCAACAGGATTCTTTTCTCTCTCTCCTCCTCTAGCATTTAGCTGCCTCGCCATATGTGAAGCTGGAGCCTCCTCAACTTGACAAGGCCAAAGAAAAACCTGCTCTCTTCAGGGTTGCTGAGCCATATCATGTATTGTTCGCCGGCGCTGAGTTAATTCGCCCCCCCTCTTTTGCCTTCATCTCTTGCTCGCATTTGCCCTCTGACATCAAAGCACGGAGACCGCCATGGGCTGCTTCTGCGCAGTCCCGGAGGAATTTTATTGTGAAGTTCTGCTTCTGGATGAATCCAAGTTGACCTTAACCACCCAGCAGCAGGGGATAAAGGTAAGCAGTGTCTGCCTCCCGCTCTGTTTTCATTGGGGTTTCCCGGAGGCTTGCCAGTGGTGCTTGAAATGCTTTGTCTGGAGTTGAGCAATAAGGGGCAAATCTACATGGAAACATACTGTTCTCCAGAGAGTGCCTATCAAAACAAGCTGGCTTCTAATGACCAGGAAATAGACATGTCAAGTGGCATTTAACTTTGCATCACATTCCATTACCCAAGACGAAGTTGAATGAGTAAAAACCAAGAGGAACATAGAAGTCTTGAAGGTGAACAACAGGGTTTTAAGTGTCGACCGGTTGTCTTGTGACTTGGGTAGTGTGTATGAAGTATGTTATGTGATGTAATATTATAGAATTTAATAAAAGGAGAAATAGCACTTCGGTAACTTTGTCACAGAGGGTGAGATCTTTTGAAAATGTTTTCCTAGATGACTTCTTTGCTTTATATAATTTGCTTTGCGCTCTGATTTTCAGGAGTTGCAAGGGTGCTTAGCAATCAAAGATCTTACACTGGAAATCAGGCACTTTGAAATATATACTTGATCAGCAAAGATATTTTCAGAGTTTGTCTAATAAAATTATACTTGAGGCTTGCATAAGAAGTGTGCTTTTCAAAGGCTCAGAGTGCTAGTCTGCACCTGCTGAGGAGTCTGTTACTCACCAGCCCCTATTAAGCACATTTTAATTCTTGGTGATTTCAAGAAGAACCTTAATTATATTCCTATGTGCTCCATGCTCCTGTTGAAAAGGACGGCTGTAAAAAAGCTTTAACTTTGGATTTATTTATTTATTGAATTTACTGATATTTACTTGCCTACTAAAATGCTTATAACTCAGCTTTTAGGTGGTTCTTAGCACAAGAGCTACAGGAACCAATTCTCTAAACAGGCATTTGTGGGTCTTGTTCTAAGACAGTCTCTGTGGGATTGGGTCGTCAGTATTTCTGCTTGGGGAGGAAGACTATACATGCTAATCTTTTTCTATGTTGTTTTTTTTTTACTTCATAAGTCATTCAAATACTTATTGTGCATTCTGTTTTATAGAACTGAATGCTGATAGGCCATGTTTCACTAGTAAGGAATCCATCTTCTCTCCTGATGGAGAATAATTTTATGTGAATGTTTCTAGAGGGAAAGAGAAGGCGATTGTCTAGGAATTCTAAGTATATATGGCTGTACTGTATTCTCTTGGCTCTTTTGGTGGGTCAACAATATATTGTTATATGCCTTGATTTCTGTGCATGTGCTAGAGTTAGGACTCTAGAAGAAAGGGCTATGTGTTTATAATAGTGAAGTTGTTCATCTACAGGCAACTTACTATAAGAAATAGCCCTTTAACAAGAATTCAGTTTGACTTGTTTGTACACAAGTTTGTAAACGGAGGTTATCTTGAGTATAAAACTGCTTGAAATTGAAGCTGTCTGTGGCAGTTGGAAAATTTTGGCATTCAGTTAAGTGAAAGAAGAACTATTTGGAATTTGGTCTCACTAATTTCAGCAGGACTTATGTACACAGTGCTTAGGTTTTTATGCTAAGAGACGCTAGATTCATTTGTATTTGCTGATCCTGTGACTTTAGTGTAGGAATCTTAGTTGTACACCTAAGGGTCGCTTTATGCATTCTTTTTAGGGGGACATCTAAGATGATTTAAGGGCAAACTTTAATATGCAAATATGACCAATATGTGCTAAATAAGTGGATCATACAGATATTAAAAAATGAGGTTTTGAGTGGAACCAGGCTTGTATTTCTTTGCATTTTGAAAATGGTGGCATATCTATCTAATCTATCTAGTAATGAGCTCTAGTTCAGCAGATTTACATTAGAAAGGTATAAAAGTATGTAGTGATTTATTTTTAATTCATTCCTGGTGTTCAAAGTCTAGAGAATATGTCATACTGAAATGCCAGAATAGAGGCATCATCCCTGCAGCATAGTATCCTTGCAGCACAGAACAGCATAATCCGGGGAACAGGGCAAGTTAAAGGTTGTTATCTACCTTGCGTACATTGCAAATAGTTTACAAGTTGGTTGCTAATTGTAGGGATGTTGTTGTTTTACAAACACTTGCAGTTTTGTCTGAACTTCATATTTGTAAAAAATCAAGTGGTTCATGATAGAAGCAATTTATTCTAAACAGGTGTAACACGTTTGTTAATGTCACAATACTACAATGGATGCAATTTTCATAACTCTTACTAGTTAGAGTTAATTGTTTCTTGGGGATATAGACTTTATTTGTATTGTGTTATGTTGGCAGATCACCTGTTAGCCAATTCACCTGTTGACCTTTTGTTAATATGAAACCAGTGGTTCTTTGAATCAGTGCTCCAGGTTAGTACCTGCAGGGCCACTGTGGGGAAAGGATCTGGGTGCTGTGCAAGGGAAGTGTGAGAACATGATTTGCACAAAAGTTATTTACTGAAATATTTTAGTATCATGGGGAGAGGGAATTGGGAAGAGTGAACATGGGCCCAAATGCAATAAAAATATGTTGTTGAAGCTACCTGAGAAATTTCTGGACACTTTGAGGAACTGGGATAGGTGCAGTAATTTGCAGAAATGGGCCAGCAAACTGGGCAAAGACAAGGCAAGCATGCAAAGTTAAAGTAGATCTGTTAGTGGCTCTGATCATTTTTAGGCTGCGTACAAATGTACCATTTAAATGGTAGGCACCATGTGATCGGCTTGAGCTATCTGATGGTGACTTCACAAATCAGTAGACTGAACGAACTGCAGCTCACTCTTATGGTATTGAAAAGTGGGGGTACATCAGCAGAATGACATCTGCTCACTTGGAAATAAAAACCCCTGGGTTGCCATCTTATATCTGGCACACCCCACATAGCTTTAAATCATTTGCTACAGTAGGAGATAAATCAGATCCCTCCTGGTCTTGGCCTCTGCCCCTTGCCCCTTTTGCTGTGAAGTACAGTGGTACCTCTGGTTATGAACTTAATTCGTTCTGGAGGCCCATTCTTAACCTGAAACCGTTCTTAACCTGAGGTATCACTTTAGCTAATGGGGCCTCCCGCTGCCACCGCTTGATTTATGTTCTCATCCTGAGGTAAAGTTCTTAACCCGAGGTACTACTTCCGGGTTAGCGGAGTCTGTAACCCGGAGTGTTTGTAACCCAAGGTACCACTGTACTATTTGGAGTGGGAGGTGGGGACACATGACAGAACAATGGGAGAGAATCTGTAGCTGCTACTTCTGCACTGAGAAGACTTGAAGATATGCATCCAAGTTGCAGATTACATTATTCCCCCACCCCATGGCTTGGGATCTGATTCTCCATCCTGCTGTATAGTATTACAGTGTCGAATCAAAATAAATCCCCCCGCCCTCCAGTAGTACCTTAGAGACCAACTAAGTTTGTTATTGGTATGGTATAATTGGAATTACAGTGTGTGAATTAAGCAAACACATGAATGGGGTCAGTGATTCAGGTCATATCAATATGGTTCGCAAATGCTTCCTTGGAATTACATTGTAGAGACTAGTATATGTGAATGAGAAAGACAAAGAGGATTGCCACCTTGCAACCTGGATATACTCATGCATAGACACACTGGCAGAGGAAGAGGAGTGCGGGGAGAGTGCACTGTCCCCGGCAGCGTGATCCCGGTGGGGTGCCATTGGTGCTGCCCCCCACCCACGCTGGGCGCCACACCCCTGCAGGCTGTGCGCCACCCCTCCAGGATGCGTGCCACACCCACCCCCGCCTGCTCTCTGCCCCCCGGTGCCGGAGCATGAAACTCCGCCACTGTATAGACACACACGTGTGGTATATAGTCTGGTTACTGTTTCTTTGCTGTGAAGTTCCACACTGCAAGAAAGGGCATAACTTGTTGCATGGGCAAGAACAAAGTTGTAGACCTAAGTTATCAAGTCCACTTGTGTGTTTGCTTAGTACAGACACTGTTCCCTCCAGTGGTATAGTATTGCACTATGGGAAAGCAGCTGCTGTGCTGCTTGTGTGTAAAAGAGGATTAGATCCAATGATGTCCATGGGATTTGCTTTTGGATAAATCTGCTAAAGATCATAGACGTAATAAAGTTTACTTAGATGCACTGGCCACAGTAAACAGAAAACTTCCTAGATCGCTCTCCAAAGACATTGACTTGAAAGCACTGCTGCTTACGTGCCTGTCCACAGGTGGTTGCAAGTTGCCTGCAGGAAGACTTTTGCTGAACTCTTGTGTCTGCAGCAGATCTTGACATCCTTTTCTATATCGCTGTAGCTTTTGCATTCCAATTAAGGAGCACTAGGAAGTGAAATAAGTTGCTATCAGGAGAGAAGAAAAAGAGGTAGCAATGTGGTCTGTCTCAAGAGTAAAATTTTTGGAATTACTGCTTGTCAGAGCTGTCTGGTTAGGATTTAAGTAACCCTTGGTGTCAGCCATAGGTATTTGTGTAACCTGGGAGGACTTTGTATCCATTCTGAAGGTTTTGTGCTTCCTCCACTCATTTTCCCAGGGCCATGCACTTTGGACCTTTAGCCTAGTTATTTTACTGGTTTCTTGGACCCGCTTTCTAGAAAACAACCTACCTTACTGTTAAAATGGCTCCTGCTTGTTGTTGTTTAGTTGTGTCCGACTCTTCGTGACCCCATGGACCAGAGCACGCCAGGCACTTCTGTCTTCCACTGCCTCCTGCAGTTTGGTCAAAGGCTTTTGCTTAGCAGCTTTCAAATTCTGTTCCTAGGACCTCTGGAATTCCTTCTTGGGAGTTTCTCAGTGAGAAGATCAGTAATGGTGAACCGGCTTGCCAGAAAGATACCTAGCTTGATCAATAATTACTGGTACTTCCTTTGCAATGTTCAACCTGTGGATGTACTTTGGTTTGTGTGTGATAATGCTAAAGTCTGATAGGTGTTGCAGGCATCATGTATCAACCGAGTGTGTGCTGAGTGGTAAAATGAGCTGAAACCAAAAGACTATAAAGGAAAAGAAATATGAGGATGACAAAGTATCCCAAATAGTTGCTTTTCTGGAAGATGTGGAGACAGGCAAATTGGACACCTGGAAGTCTAGCATCCTTCAGCTTTGGGCCAAGAGTGGCCTTGCACCTCAAGAGCGAGAGCTGCCGTTGAATATCATCAAAGGCTACTTCATAGGCTTCAGACAAAACATCAATAATATCTGCTGGGCTTCAAATTACAGCTACCCTTTTGTTATTCAGTCCTTGAACTTCTGTGAGATTGTACCCAGTGGGACTGAAGAGGTTTCAACAATGCTGCTGCAAATGGGGAACACATTCAGCACCAATTCTGGCACTTTGGTTGCCCTAAACAGTTCTTCAACAAGGACAAGGACGCAGCTGCAACCCTTTGAATTCTTTTGGTAAGCTGGAGCATGAAAGCTCTTGAGAACTTCCTACAGACTGAAAAGGTGTCTGTGCAGAAGCAGGAATTGCTTATTACTGTGGGATTTACCCACAAATCCCCTCCAGCCCCCCACCCACTGCTGCTAGTTTGCTGAACCACTGTTTTTTTACCCAAAACTGATGGCTGCAGGATGAGAAGGTACTGCACAGCTCACGGTTCAACTCCACCACTAACTTACCAAACCATGACCTTACCTGTGAGATTAGGCATCCTCTCATTGTTAAGTAAGCAGCTATAGACAGCTATACTTGCAGTCAATTTTGGGTTGCTGGGGATGGGATTATGCTTTGGGAAGGCAGACTCCAAACAAGAGTGTACCAGTAAAAATAGGCCATTGTTGTTGCGGAAACAATTGTGGTAGCAGCAGTATTATTTTGTTGGTGGAAGAGGGATAAGAGAATTGAAGGCAGAGGCCCAGAAGAGCTGGAAGTCTCAGAAACTGGAAGTTATCTGCTGCTGAAGAGGTGGCAAACTGTGACGAAAGCCTGCCTGATGCCCTCCAGAAGTATTTGTCTACAGCTCCCATGAGCCTCAGCCAACATGGAGGACAGCAAAGGCTAGTACAAGGTAGCTGTGTATTTCTGGCACAAGTGGTATTGTTATAACTATCCAATTACAGCTTAAGGTTACATTATCTTTTAAAAACCCCAAAGGACTACAGTCGTAACTTGGCTCCCGAACGCCTTGGCACTCAGACATTTTGGCTCCTGAACGCCGCAAACCCGGAAGTGAGTGTTCCGGTTTGTGAATGTTCTTTGGAACCCGAATGTCCAACGGGGCTACCTGCAGCCAATCAGAAGCCGTGCTTTGGTTTCTGAACGTTTTGGAAGTTGAATAGACTTCCGGAATGGATTCTGTTTGAATTCCAAGGTACAACTGTATATGCAGTGGTATTTTTCTAGAAAAAGAGGTGCCGGAACTCACCATGAACAATTCTCTCATTCTATTAGAATGGCAACGGTGCCCACCTGAGAGGTGCTGGAACTGAGTTGCTGTGAGTTCCCCCTGAAAAAGCCCAGACTATATGGTGAGTTAGGTTTATGCTCAAAATGGCAAGCAAAGCCTGTTGGGTGCTGTCACTGCTCACATCCATACCATACATTTAAAGCAGGGGTAGGCAACCTAAGGCCTGTGGGCCAGATCCAGCCCAGTCGCCTTCTCAATCTGGTCCATGGACGGTCCGGGAACCAGCGTGTTTTTACATGAGTAGAATGTGTCCTTTTATTTAAAATGCATCTCTGGGTTATTTGTGGGGCCTGCCTGGTGTTTTTACATGAGTAGAATGTGTGCTTTTATTTAAAATGCATCTCTGGGTTATTTGTGGGGCATAGGAATTCATACATTTCCCCCCCAAAAATATAGTCCGGCCCCCCACGAGGTCTGAGGGATGGTGAACCAGCCCACAGCTGAAAAAGGTTGCTGACCCCTGATTTAAAGCATATGGCCTTTCCCAAAGAATCCTAGGAGCTATAATTCCCAGCACCTTGAACAGATTGCAGTTCCTAGGACTCTTTAGGGGGAAGTAATGTACTTTAAATGTATAGTGTGGCTTTGACCACAGACATGTTTTTAGCACCTGGCTAAGACTTTCCTCTTCACCTGGGTGATTGGAGTAATTTGATGCAGCCAAGTCAAGGCTTTATGTTAGTTCAGCTTTGGGTAGCTCTTAAGCTTCCACGCTACCCCGAGGAGGATGGTATTTTATTTTTAATCTATTGATCTGACAGCTTAATTTTTTATTGGCTCTTTTCAACAATTTTGCATGTTTAAAAACTTGATCGCAAAGCTGATTGTCGGGCTCCTAGAGAACAGCCCTGTGTTACGGAACTACCAACTAAATAAACATTAATTACACTTTAAAAATTGCAGGCGTAATGTTTCTAATAAGACCATATATCTGCCATAAGGGGACAGCATGAAGCTATGAAAGTTACCACATCTTCTTTGGTTGTTGTACAAATACTGCCTCGGCAATCAAATTGCAAAATACAATACAAAGTATAGTTATTGTCATTTCATAATTCTTTCTCAACCACAGGAGTCCTGCCAAGAATTGGAGTCCCCTACCCCCCAAGTTAATTTAAGTCTGTTTTCTCATAATTATAATTCCAAAGTTGGTACCATTGCAATTTTGCAACTTTCAGCGACACATAGCTGAATATAATTTATTTTGAAGGCGTTTCTAATAATTATAATTCCAAAGTTGTAGCTTTGCAATTTTGCAATTTTCAGTGAGACAAAGCTGAATATAATTTATTTTGAAGGAGTCGTCTTGTATGCAGCCTAAATTTGCTGCTGCTACTACAAAAGTTGAAATTAGGCAAGCAAAAGGAAGATTATTAGATTTTAAAAAAACACAATTCTTATGTTTTTTGCTTGCATTAGAAAATTACTGTTCATTAAAGCTAGTATAACAGCCTGAGCCAATAACATTAGAGCTCAAACCTCAGGCTGACCAGGAGGTAACTTCATTTAAAAATTAATGGGTTTCTGTCATGCTGTCATGCCAGTTTCATTAATTTAGTTAGATGCATCCTGGGAAAATAAAGTGTCTCAATACTCATTCATTATATAGATATTCCATGGAGAATTCAAAATTGCTGGTCTCATCTGTAAAGATGCAGGAAAAATTAGTAATCTATGTCAAATAATGACAGTCGTTTCGAAGAATGGTTAATTTATGAAAAGATTTGCAGGATCTTTTGTTCCTTTTGGTCTTTTCCAGATGAATAACAGAAATGTGGAAAGGCCTGATACTATATCATTCATATATATATATGCATAGAAATATATTAAAGTTTGAGATTTCTTACTACTATGCCAAAATTAGAAAGCCTTTTTTTAAAAAAAGATGCTATTTTCCAATCCATATTGCATATCATCAAGGAACAGAATGAATTAAAGCCTCATATTTCTGATTTAAAAAGCTTGTGCTGATGCAATCAGTCTTTAGTAGAGATGCCCTCACTTTTGAGAAGGCCTGCCTCTGCTGAGATGTTACTACAAAACTTTTGACTTTCATGGAAGGAAATTCCTATTTATCAAATTGAGAGTCACTCCTTGATTGGGCTGTGGCCTGGTACGGACCTGCTAACTGAACATGCTAACATCTCAGGAAAGAGAGACAAGAGTATAGGGTTGCTCTCACTGCTTCTAGTTAGACTCCACTGGTAGGGGCACTGCCTGGCCAAGCTAATAGGAGTTTGCTAGCGGTTGTCCGGACCCTCCAAGTGCCCCTGTTTTCCAGGGACAGTCCCGGATTTACAAAAGCTGTCCTGGTTTCTGATTTCATAGAATCATAGAATCATAGAGTTGGAATAGACCACAAGGGCCATCGAGTCCAACCCCCTGCCAAGCAGGAAACACCATCAGAGTACTCCTGACATATGGTTGTCAAGCCTCTGCTTAAAGACCTCCAAAGAAGGAGACTCCACCACACTCCTTGGCAGCAAATTCCACTGTTGAACAGCTCTTACTGTCAGGAAGTTCTTCCTAATGTTTAGGTGGAATCTTCTTTCTTGTAGTTTGGATCCATTGCTCCGTGTCCGCTTCATCAGAGAAATGTTGGAGGGTATGTTGGTCTGGGTAGGCCTCAGGCATACAAATGACAGGGAGAAGATTAAGCTAGAGCCCCTCTTCCTGACATCTGTTTTTCTATGTTGAATGATGTTTTTCTACAGTGAAGCACAGTGAACCCACACCTACAGGTAAAACAGTACAATCAAGACATAGGTATACCACTTCACCTACTGTCTGTAGGAACTAAGCATAAAAGGGACTCTCTAGCAGGTATGATTTATGCTGCAAGATGAATGCTGAGGCCTGTGTTACTGTGCAAACCTTTATTGAGGATGGTCTTGAATGACCACTTGACATGTGGTAAAACCAAGCTGTGCTTGGCACACCACAAAAGCTTTCTGGACGATGATAATATTGGCTGAGATAGGTTTCTGCACGACACACAACTCAGAAATGGCTGCTGTGGAACCTTTCCCTCAAAGCTGGTGTCACTTTCATTTACCTGGATGGTGTTAGGGGTAAGGAAAAGCAGGAAGGTCTCTGGACTGCTCAGGTGTCCCAGCAGAGCCAACATGGCCACTTACCTGTTGATACATTGTCCAAGTTCGTGGTTGCGTGATACTGATGTTGTGTGGGTGCCTCTGCAGTATCGCCTCACTGTTTTGGTTGCTTCACAAGCACTCCGTATGAGATGAACAAAAGCTGCTATGCATTGAAGTGGTTGTGTGAACCTGGCCTTGGTAGAGATGAAAAGTAAAGCAGACCATTTTCATTTTTGTATAGGCAATGTGTGCCTATGGGAGTTAGGCACCTTTCAGAATCTCAGCCTTCTTCGTAGAACTTCATTCACCAACATCTGGGATAGGTTTGGCTGTCTATGTTGTTTTATGCATGCTCCAAATACTTGTGAAGTTATTCTATCATTCTTTTGAAAAACAAAATACCAGTCTTAATACAGATTGCTTCCCCCCCCATACCCAATATTCATAGTCAAAGGCAACGTAGTCACTGGTACGGTTGGATCATCAATTGCTGATTTGTAGGAGGGAAACTAAATACATCCTAATGAAAACATGCAAATTAGTCATAAAAGTGGAAGAAGTGAAATGGACGATGAAAGGAAAGTGTTAGTCTGCTGAGATTACTGCTAATATTGTTCAGTAGTATAAATGGAGGAGACTCTTGAGAGTCCCATGGACTGCAAGAAGATCAAACGTATCCATTCTTAAGGAAATCAGCCCTGAGTGCTCACTGGAAAGACAGATCGTGAAGCTGAGGCTCCAATACTTTGGCCACCTCATGAGAAGAGAAGACTCTCTGGAAAAGACCCTGATGTTGGGAAAGATGGAGGGCACAAGAAGAAGGGGACGACAGAGGACGAGATAGTTGGACGGTGTTCTCGAAGCTACAAACATGAGTCTGACCAAACTGCGGGAGGTAGTGGGAGATAGGAGTGCCTGGCGTGCTCTGGTCTATGGGGTCACGAAGAGTCGGACACGACTAAACGACTAAACAACAACAGTACAAATGGAGCTCGCTATAGGTGTAATTACCGGTAATGAAATGTCTTCTGGACATAAAATTTCCAAAAAAACTATGCTGCAGTCTTACGCTTCATTACAGTTTAGACTTTAGAGAGACTGGTGGCAGCATTTGAGTAGCCACGTAACGTTAATTTGAGCTTCCACCTTGCCTCTCCATATGCTTGTTACGACCTATAACACCATAAAACATCAAAATACTGTCACAGTAAATCATTGTACAGTCACAGCTTAACAACAGCGAAAAATATAGATGTATAAAAAACCAGCCTAATAGTGATAGCCGTGCCTGAAGGCTATTTTAAATTAAAATGTGTTCCATTATTTTTTAAATCTGAAAAGGAAGTTGCCACATAACCTCAAAGAGATCATTCGACAGACAGGGAGCAACTGCAGAAAAGTCCCTGCTTCCATTCAAAGAAAGAGGAAAGATAATGACTGTGTTACAAAGATGTCACTGGCTGTAATCCTCAAAATACTTTCGAGGAGATAAATTCCACAAAAAATATTGATTATACAAATTAGTAGAGCTTACTTCCAAATCAATGTGTTTATGAATGAGGTAGTTATAGAGACAGAAAGCGGATGAGATGAGGTTCAAAAACCACATGCAACATTTATGTTTTACCATTGGCATTCCCAGTCCCCTTTTGTATCACAGTAAGAAACAAGGGGGAGGAACAATTTCAACTGGGGTTGTGTTGCTGTGGGTAAGGTTCTAATTCTTTGCTCCCATGCTGATTTCGATTCTGAACTCCTAGATGCTTTTAGCCGTAGAGGAGAAAACTGACAAGCATGAGAGATTAAGACTATAAATTCCCTACACAATGAATGGCTTCAGACAAGGTGAATTAAGTTAGGGAATTGGTGTGAGAATCAGTGGTTAGGTTTCTCCCCCTTGACATGGACCTGATCTAGAGTTATCCCCTTCCACAGTTCCATTTTATAAAATACAGTAAATAGATGTTGGGAGTTTCCATTGCAGAAGTCCAATGTCATGTATACTTTGACCTTCAGGGTACACTGAAGAAGTACAGGAGTTGAAATGTTCTGAGAAGTCTTTCTAGAAACTAGACCCTTTCTCTGAATTAGTATTCATTTGTATGATCTCTTCACATACTTTATTTTATTTTAAGGAGAAGCGTGTTAAGAAAAAGAATGCTTAATGCATAACTGAAGAATTGCATTTCACAGAGTTTAGCCTTGTCATCCTGCCAAGTCAAATGTTGCTGTTTAGTGAATCTGTCTTGATCTGCATCATTAGTGAACATACCCAGCCTTTCCTAAATATTTTTGAAATAGCAACTTATTTGGCTTCCTTCCTAACTTTTTGTGTTTGACCTTGTTTCTGTTAATGCATACTGAAAAGGAAAATGCCTCTCTACATGCCATAGAGATAACAGTAGAAGTAATGAATAGATCATAGAATTTTAGAGTTCGAAGGGACCCTCAGGTTTATCAAGTCCAATCCCCTATGGTGCAGCTGCCCCAGACAGGGATCAAACCCGCAACCTTGGCATTATCAGCACCATGCTCTAACCAGCTGAGCTATCCAGGCTCTTCAATAACAGTAAGGGCTTTTTGTACATAGTTGTTTGGTGGAGGACATCGTTCTTGAATGGTAAACAATTGGTGCATCTGCATGTTCCTGTATAACACCAAATACCTCCAATAACTCCAATATAGGGAAAGGTCAGCACTAAGGAATAATGGTTTCTGCTCATTGTAATATACCAGCATAAAATTAAAGGTCAATACCTGTAATTTGTTAGCACTCTGGAAAGCACCTTCATACTAGGGAGTCCAACTCTAAGGAAGTACTTTCCAAGCAGATAATGAAGTCAGTGATGACTCAACAAGGCTTACCTTTTGTGGAAGGAAAGTGTGGTATAAATTAAGTTTTCTTCTTTGGCAATCACTCGTGGCTGAGTAAGATTGTCTTCCATGAACACAGTTTTAACAGTGAGCCCGTAAGTGACTGTGGAGGCCAGTTCTGGATCTACATGTCCTTTGATGGTGGGGACATAGGATTCTGGGCGGGAGTTGATCATGGTGAGGGTTTGCCAAGCGTACCTTCCTCTTAGCATATTTCTCCCTTTTATCCTGAGTTTGAGCATCTTCAAAGTCCATGACACCTTTGGTAAAGGCTGTTCTCCAGTTGGAGTGCTCACAGGCCAGTGTTTCCCAGTTGTCGGTGTTATACTACATTTTTAAAGATTTGCCTTGAGAGAGTCTTGAAACCTCTTTTGTTGACCAGCAGCATTACACTTTGCATTTTTAGGTTCAGAATAGAGTAGTTCTAAATTAAGTAACTCTTGCTTTGCTTTTCAACTTGGTGCATCATCAACTGCACATATAGTGCGTCAGGGTAAATACTAGAAACATTTAAAAATTAAGTGTGGATACCTAATTTATCAAAACAAAACAGGAGACTTTCTGGAGACTTTGAAAGTCCATCCTTTCTTAATCCAATGATTAGTACAGTATCAAAATATGGTACCTGGAATTGAAGATTCTTAACTCCTTAGGAAAGTGATGATTGCTTGGGAATCAGTAACAGTAGCATTGATAATTTGCTGCCAATATGCTTTGGCAAGGTTGAGTTTTGCAAACACTTTGCCCTCAGCAAGAACATTCAGCAGTCAATTAATCACAAGAACTAGATAACAATACTGTTTAAGTGCCTTACAGTGTGCTTGTAAGCTCTGCAGTCTTTCCTTACCATTTGACTTTAGTGCTGGCACAATTGTTGTGGTCATTTTAGATTCTCAAGCTGCTATTCAGTTAATTTTGTTTCTTAAGGGCAAAATGTGCATTTCTGTTCTCCAAGCAAAATAGTGTAATGGCTGGATCTTGATATAGCTCTCCTTTTGGAAGCTTTCTTACTGGGTGGGGGCGGCAGCTTGGAAAACCTGTACTAATGGTATGAACATGTTGGACATAGTGGTGTGAATCAGGTCTTTTCTAGTGGTATGAACTAGGTTCTTTCTAAGAGGCTCTTATGGACTTCCTTCATGTGAAAAATGTGCTCTATTATTGAGCTATAGCTCTTCCTTGAAGTTTATAAGTAGGTGTCAAGTCAATGTGTAAAGGGAGTACAGAATAATACTTGCTGTCCCTGCTCCTAACTTCCAGCATTGTTCCTTTGTGAACAAAGCTACATGTGTTACAAGATGTAAATGCATATTTGTGCATGTGACTGCAGTGTCCCTAATCCAATCTTATGGCAATCTTTCTGGGTACAGCTTACGAACATATAGTTTTTTGTTTCCAAAACAATGGTCAACATGTGAAGGTTAGTGGCAAGAATTGCTGGTGATATTCTGTTTCCTTACCACAGGTTGTCCAAAACAGCTTTAGTTGTTTTGGGCAGACATGTATACATTGATGCACTTAGTTTAGACGACAAATATAGTTGCATACAGATTTGCACTCTGAGCAAAGTGAAAATTTACACTCAGGTATAGATGGAGGAATATTTAATTTCTGATGTTAATTCATTTCAGGTCAGTTCTATGTCTAGATAACAGTTACATTGGTAGAAGCAGTGGCGTAGCGTGGGGGGTGCAGGGGGGCCGGCCGCACCGGGCGCAACATCTGGGGGTTAGGCTTAGGGGGCGCAAATCCACGGGTTAGGGGGCGCAAATTACTTGCCTTGCCCCGGGTGCTGACAACCCACGCTACACCACTGGGTAGAAGTTTTGAATGTGGTGTATCGGAAAGTGATCCATCTGAATATGTTTACCTGGGGACCTTCTGAACAAAGATGTTTTCTTTTATCTAAAAAAAGAGAGAACATCTTTGCCTAGCAAGCCTCTGAAGAACTCTGTCTAAGACTGATGAGATTACCTTTGAAGATATGCACAGAATCATTTGCACAATTGAAGTAAGATGTGACAGTGTCATGGAAACAGAAGTATTGACATGTGGTGGAAACATCTTCAAAGAGCAGATGTAAAATCGGGGCCACAATAGACTTGGATCAATCCCAGTGAGAAAAACAAAAAATACAAAACTCCCCAAACAAAATCTTTGAAGTTTAAACAAAATCTCTGAAATTCTTAAGTCTCACCTTCTTCAGATATTTTCAAGAAAAGAAATGCAAGGCCATGGATGTTTGGTTGAAAGCTTTTAATTATATGTAGTAATATATTCTCAAGATGCAAGAAGAAAATAGTTTTAAATTCAGACAGTGTCTTTTATCTCCTCTTCCCTTCGTGTAACGCCTTTCTTCAGAGAATCTTTTCGCTTTCCCTTAATTTACTGCTATTTCTATTCTAAAAGCCCTAGCTAAGATCAGCATCCTTTCATGCAAGTTTCCACTTTGAACAGATCAGTCAAATGCTGAATGAAAAACAAACAACATAACCCATTGTCTGTGTTTTGCAATGAAGAATATTATAAAGGGGTTAGTGTGAAATGTTGTGCCTGTCGAAATCCAGTGTGGTTTACCATCTGCTTTTGATCTAGGTACTTCTAAGCCAATGGAGAAGTTGGTAGCAGAGCAAAATTCACTATTTAATTTATCATCTCACTCATTTCCGAAGTCGAAATCCATTGTCTAATCCGGATGTCTAAACTGCACGTGCAGCCCAATCCTGTGTGTATTTAATCAGAAGTAAGTCCCACTGATTTGAATGGGAGTCGCTCCCAAGCATAGGAACCAACTCCTAGGGGCTGAGGAGGCTTTGGCTCCCCCAATAAAATATTTGAGGGAGCCGCCTCCCCCCCCAAATAGAGTGTGTGCACCGTATCATGTGATCGATTTTGCAGGGTGGGGCTTACCTGGGCCCCTGAAATATTTTATTCAAGTTGGCACCCCTGCTCCCCAGTCAGTATGCATAAAATCACAGCTGCACTCTTAATTGGTCTTCAGATTGCCCACTGAATACTGAAAGTATTCTTGATACAGCTCTTGACTTTATAAAAAATGCATGCATTTGCTCTGTGTTTATAGGCCCTTTTAAAGGGATAACTTACAAGAGTTGTTGAATCATAGAATCATAGAGTTGGAAGAGACCACAAGGGCCATCGAGTCCAACCCCCTGCCAAGCAGGAAACACCATCAGAGCACTCCTGACATATGGTTGTCAAGCCTCTGCTTAAAGACCTCCAAAGAAGGAGACTCCACCACACTCCTTGGCAGCAAATTCCACTGTCGAACGGCTCTTACTGTCAGGAAGTTCTTCCTAATGTTGAGATAGGATCTTCCTGTGTAGAGCAACTGCATGAATGGTGGAGAACATGCTATGATACAGATCATGGGCACAATCAAGAGGGGCAGCCTACACCTATTTGTATTGGAGGAAAGCTCCCATTGGTACTATGGATGAAGCAGATGGGCCTGTCCTTGCCGCTGCTTGCCCACCAGGTTTCTCTTACGCACAGCAACCCAGGTCATGTGGGCGGGGAGGGGGGGGGTTGCAGTGATTTTTAGGAAGTCATTAGTCTGCACCAGGAGTCCTATTGGGAAGACCCAGTTTTCTGAGTGCATGTTCTGGAAGTTGGGCAATAGGGGCAGTACAGGATTCCTATTGGTGTACCGACCTCCCCGCTGCACCAAGGATTCCCTGCCCGAGCTGCTTCAGGTCGTGGCGGATTTGCTCCTGGAGACACCTAGCTTGGTTGTCCTGGGGGATTTTAACATCCATGCCGACACGACCTTACAAGGGACCGCTCGGGACTTCGTGGAAAGCATGGCCTCCATGGGGCTGTCCCTGAATAGGTTTGGCCCAACTCATAGCCGTGGACATGCCTTAGACTTGGTGTTCACTTCTATGGATGTTGGTGATCTGACACTAACTAAAAGCGAAACAAAAGAAGTGCCATGGTCAGATCACTTCCTGGTGCAAGTGGACTTCTCCGCAACCCTTCCCCTCTGCAGGGAGGTGGGACCGATTCGGATGGTCCGCCCCCGCCACTTAATGGATCCAATTGGCTTCCAGAGAGTGGTAGGGGATGCTTTATCCCAAGTTAATGGCCTTTCAGCTGATTCCCTGGTGGCACGCTGGAATGCGGAGTTAACCAGGGCTATTGACTGTCTGGCTCCGAAGCGCCCTCTCTGATTGCATGGAGCCCGGACAGCCCTGTGGTTTTCCCCAGAGCTGAGGGTGATGAAACAATCGTTGAGACGGCTAGAGCGCCGGTGGCGGAAAACTCATTCTGAATCAGACCGGACACGGGTTAGAGCTCAACGTCGAGCCTACCAAGTGGCAATGGCGACGGCGAAGAGGGGCTTCTTCGCCGCCTCCATTGCATCTGCAGAAAACAGCAGCAGGAGACTTTTTCAGGTGGTTCGCAATCTATCGGAACCACCTGTACCACCGGGGCCTGGTAGGGACCCCAAGATCTCCTGCAATGCTTTTGCAAAGTTTTTTGCAGATAAAATCGCTCAGATTCAGAAGGAGGTAGACTCCACCGTGGGAGCAGGGCCAGGGTGGGAGAGTGCTAGAGTTCTGTCTGGTCCTGTTACATGGGATCAATTCCAATCTGTTACCTCCGAGGATGTGGACAGGCTGCTTGGACAAGTGAAACCGACCACCTGTCTCCTTGATCCTTGCCCATCCTGGCTGATAAAAGCGAGCCGGGCGATGGGCTCTGCGGGGTGGTGAATGCTTCCCTCTGTGAGGGAGCCTTCCCAGACCCGCTGAAAGAGGCGGTCATTAAACCGCTTCTTTAAAAAACATCCTTAGACCCGGCCAATTTGGCCAACTATCGCCCAGTCTCAAATCTGCCATTCTTGGGCAAGGTGATTGAGTGGGTGGTTGCTGAACAACTCCAAGCACGCCTGGAGGAAACGGACCATTTGGATCCCTTCCAATCGGGATTCAGGCCTCACCATGGGACTGAAACTGCCTTGGTCGCGCTGGTTGATGATCTCCGGCGGGCTAGGGACAAAGGTGAGAGCTGTTTCCTAGTTCTGCTGGATCTCTCAGCGGCCTTTGACACCATCGACCATAACATCCTTCTGGACCGTCTAGAGGGGCTGGGAGCTGGGGGCACTGTTATACAGTGGTTCCGCTCCTTCCTCCTGGGCCGTGTCCAGAAAGTGGTGGGGAGGGATGAGTGTTCAGACCCCTGGGCTCTCACTTGTGGGGTGCCTCAGGGTTCTGTCCTCTCCCCCATGCTTTTTAATATCTATATGAAGCCGCTGGGAGAGATCATCAGGGGGTTTGGACTGGGTGTTCATCAGTATGCAGATGACACCCAGCTCTACCTCTCCTTTAAATCAGAACCAGTGAAGGCGGTGAAGGTCCTGTGTGAGTGCCTGGAGGCGGTTGGAGGATGGATGGCGGCTAACAGATTGAGGTTGAATCCTGACAAGACAGAAGTACTGTTTTTGGGGGACAGAGAGCGGGTTGGTGTGGGGGATTCCCTGGTCTTGAATGGGGTAACTGTGCCCCTGAAGGACCAGGTGCGCAACCTGGGAGTCACAGCAGTTTGGACTCACAGCTGTCCATGGAGGCGCAGGTTAACTCTGTGTCCAGGGCAGCTGTCTACCAGCTCCACCTGGTACGCAGGCTAAGACCCTACCTGCCCGCAAACTGTCTCGCCAGAGTGGTGCATGCTCTAGTTATCTCCCGCTTGGACTACTGCAACGCACTCTACGTGGGGCTACCTTTGAAGGTGACCCGGAAACTACAATTAATCCAGAATGCGGCAGCTAGACTGGTGACTGGGAGTGGCCGCCGGGACCACATAACACCGGTTCTGAGAGATCTGCATTGGCTCCCAGTACGTTTCCGAGCACGATTCAAAGTGTTGGTGCTGACCTTTAAAGCCCTAAACGGCCTCGGTCCTGTATACCTGAAGGAGCGTCTCCACCCCCATCGTTCAGCCCGGACACTGAGATCCAGCGCCGAGGGCCTTCTGGCAGTTCCCTCATTGCGAGAAGTGAGGCTACAGGGAACCAGACAGAGGGCCTTCTCGGTAGTGGCGCCCGCCCTGTGGAACGCCCTCCCATCAGATGTCAAAGAGATAAATAATTACCTGACATTCAGAAGACATCTCAAGGCAGCCCTGTTCAGGGAAGTTTTTAATATGTAATGCTGTACTGTTTTTAACACTGATTGGGAGCCGCCCAGAGTGGCTGGGGAAACTCAGCCAGATGGACGGGGTATAAATAATAAATAATAAATTATTATTATTATTATTATTATTATTATTATTATTATTATTATTACTAACAGGAGCTTTCTTCCTGATGCAAATAACAGGAATGGGGACTTGATCTAGTTTAAAACCATAGCAGGGGGTTAAAGGGTTAGAGCGCCCAATCCCCTTTGTCCTGATTCAGGTCCCACACCTGCTATTCACTGTAAAATAACAACAAAAAAGTCAAAATATAAAAATTCCTTCCAGTAGCACCTTAAAGACCAACTAAGTTAGTTCTTGGTATGAGCTTTCGTGTGCATGCACACTTCTTCAGATACACTGAAATAGAAGTTGCCAGATCCTTCTATATAGTGAGAAGGTGGGGAGGGGTATTACTCAGAAGGGTGGTGGGAATGGGTGATTGGCAGATAGCTGAGATGAGCCTTCTGAGTAATACCCCTCCCCACCCTCTCACTATATAGAAGGATCTGGCAACTTCTATTTCAGTGTATCTGAAGAAGTGTGCATGCACACGAAAGCTCATACCAAGAACTAACTTAGTTGGTCTTTAAGGTGCTACTGGAAGGAATTTTTTTATTTTGACTATGGCAGACCAACACGGCTACCTATCTGTAACTGGAACAAAAAAGTCATTTTTAGTTGCTTTAATGATAACCAGACAAGCTTGGCGCTAAAGTGTGCGTGAAAAGGGAAGGATGGTGCAAGGATGATGACATTGTTAGTGTGGGAGTTTTGGAGAAATTGTCATTTATTGGAACTCTGCTACTGACAGCAGATCTAGTCTAAATGGTAGAGATCTGTACAGGAATTCAGTCATGCTGTAGCTTACAGATGTAAATTTTGATGAACTGGTGTGACTCAACCTTCCTCTTCTACTGACCGGTCAGCTTGACATCAATACAGTGCTACCTTGAGTTACAAAAGCCTCAGGTTACAAACACTTCAGGTTACAAACTCCTCTAACCTGGAAGAGTTACCTTGAGTTGAGAACTTTGCCCCAGGATGAGAACGGAAATCGTGTGCCGGCGGCGCAGCAGCAGCAAGAGGCCCCATTAGCGAAAGCACGCCTCTAGTTAAGAACAGTTTCATGCTAAGAATGGACTTCCAGAATGAATTAAGGTCGTAACTAGAGGGATAAGACAGTAAGCAGGAGAAGTTAGTATGTTATAAACCAGAAGGGGAAGTCATGGGGGTGGGGGTAATCGGGAATTTATTTTGTGATTATATACATGTGATTATGTGAAAAATGTAAAACCCAATAAAAAATTATATATAAAAGAAGAGAGAATAATACTTCCACTTTTGATCAAATACTTTTTGGGGGGTGGGAAGGAACGCGCTGTTTTGGGTTTTTTTAGAATAACATTTAGAAATGTACAAAGTTTTCCTCCTTTGTATCCTTCTTACATTATTTCTAGGTCAGCAGTATGGAGAACTGGCTCATATACCGGTACATATTCAGTACATTCTGTTGAATATCCACACCCGTTTCAGGTGCAGCAGGTTTGTGAATTTCCAAGGGGGTCCTAAGGATGGGAAAAGGTCACTTAGTTCTTTCTCTGGACTCTGCACACTTCTCTGTGGAACAGGTGAACAGGCAAACAGCCTTTTCCCAAATATGTATCATACCTTTTCCATAGAGGAAGTTGTCAAAACTCAGAGAAAAGAAAAGTACCGTATTTTTCGCTCTATAACACGCACCAGACCATAACACGCACGTAGTTTTTAGAGGAGGAAAACAAGAAAAAAAATATTCTAAATGAAATAGTGGATATATGATTTTTGTGGTTCATGCTGTGGCCACAGACATGTGATCTGACAGTGAGTTTGGAGTAGCCCAATGCAAAAATCCTGAGGATCCATGTGGATCCATGCTTTGTAACCACAGAGGAGGGAAGGAAAGGGAACCATGGATCCTCTGCTCACGACTGCAGCAGATCCCCCCTGCCACCCGCAGGCATTCGCTCCATAACACGCACAGATATTTCCCCTTACTTTCTAGGAGGAAAAAAGTGAGTGTTATGGTGCAAAAAATACAGTACCTTTTGGTTCCATTCTCCTTTTCCTTGTGGAGCTTAAAGGCTAAAAAATGATCTGTGTGCCTCACAGCCTGTATCTACTTGCAGGCAAGTGAGAACAAAATTGGTTTTTTTGTTTCTGTGTTTTACTTTTCATTATGGGGGACATGGAAAGCAAAATCAGAAGAAATTCATTGTATGTACTTATAAAAATATCATACAATCCTGCAGAGGGGATTATAAACTCAGTATTATTGAATAAATGCAACAAATGGCTTTGATTGTCAAGAAGCTTCTTTCTGAAAGCAAATTTTAATTAGTTCCCATGTATACAGCACTAGAGAGCATAGCTTAGAGGCAAACATTTCTTTATCAGTGTCAGTAGCAGCTGCTTCTATCTTAAAATGGTAAAAATCTGCTCTTAATTAAGCTGTATTAACATGCACACTGGTCTTCATTCTGGTGTCAAAAATGAGAGTTAAGCTTAACTGCACCACTGATTTTTTAAAATGGAGATTCTGCTCTTAAATTGCATCAGTAACAAGAGAGTTAAATGGAGTGTTTTGCGTTTTGTATATCTCTTTCACCTCTGTATTTAAAATTAATTATTAGCCACCTGTTCTCTGAAGAGCCAGTATGATAGCAGTTTTCTTCAAATTATAATGAAAACTGTGCCATTGTTAGAGAGACAGGATGAATTGGACTGTGGTTTGTGTGGGTGTTTGGAGTTCTCCATAAATTCTATTGCAGCTGATTTGACATGGGGCCTTAAGGCCAGTTCCCACGTTGCTTTTTTTATTCAGTCTCATGATCAGGTTCCTAGTTTTCTGCAATTGCTTAAATTGATGACTAAACTGACTGCAGGGCTGCAAGCATGAATGTACATATGTGTAACACTACAAAGTTACCATTAGGGAAGTGATATTTTTGAAGTTGCAAAATATTCCCCTGCTGGCATATCTCGTCCGTCCACCTGCAAAGCTTTCCTCCCTCCCTTTAGTACAGTGGTACCTCAGGTTACATACGCTTCAGGTTACAGACTCCGCTAACCCAGAAATAGTGCTTCAGGTTAAGAACTTTGCTTCAGGATGAGAACAGAAATCATGCTCTGGCGGCGCAGTGGCAGCAGGAGGCCCCATTAGCTAAAGTGGTGCTTCAGGTTAAGAACAGTTTCAGGTTAAGTACGGACCTCCAGAACTAATTAAGTATTTAACCCGAGGTACCACTGTAATAACATGTGTGCAGGATATCAGAGAATTGTAGAGTTGGAAGGGACTATGAGGGTCATGTAGCGCAATCCTTGCAGTTCTGGAATCTTTAGCTCAACTTGGGGCTCAAACTCACAACCCTGAGATTAAGAGTTTCATGCTCTACCAACTGAGCTATTATCAAGAATTATCTTTGAATAAGTGCTTTGGACCTGTTGTGCAAATGATAGCATCTGATGGGGAGCATTTATTCTCTATCACCTGGGTAAGCCCTAAGTTAAATACAGAATAACTGAGAAGAAGTTCACTGAGGGTATGGCGTAAGAATTCTTCTATGGCAGTTTCCCCCATGCTTCCAATCTGGTGATAATTGTTGCGGTAGATTAACCCTCTTGCATGATATTATTGAAGCCAAGTAGTAAATATATGAATGCTTCCCCAAACCAAGGGCTGTATTAAAGGATGTAGGGGCTATATCATGGACCATGCGTTAGGGGAACCCCACGAACACAATTAATTTAGCCACCCACGCACGCTAGTGGACTTTCTTATGTGCAAAAAGTGACACAAATGTAGGCAAGCAAACATATGCAGATGCTTAAAGAAACCTGGCACATTCTTTGTGTGAAAATTGCAGGATCCCACCTCCCTCTTCCCGGATGCGCAGAAATGAATAGGAATCAGGATTGCTCATAAGTCAACTGAAAATAATAATATTTGGAAGGGCATACAGACAAGGGATACAAATGCAGATGCCTTGAAAATCATAAAACCTTTAAAAGGTGCCGGGTATTTTTTTTTCTTAGCCTATGACACAGATAATTCATATTGCTCTATGTTTTCTTTGTTCAAAAGAAGAAGCAGCAAGACCGCAAGCTAATCTGGAATATCGAGTGTGCTGCCAGTTCTTTGGTCGAGGAGACGGAATTAACAATGGCTAAATACCATGAAATAACTTCAAGCCAGAATCCCATATCTTCTTTGTCTGTTTTTGAAAATATTATCTTGTATCCTTTAAAGTTGCCAATGCCAGCAGCAGGATAAAAGGCAAGCCAGGGCACTCCATTCTCTTTCATAAGTGAGATCCTGGCATAAGGAGGTCTGGCAGTTGCTTTCTCATTCCTTCTGCTTGTAAAATAACTTAAGTGGAAGAAATTGCTGAAGTTTCCCTGTAAGGATCGTCAGCTATGTAGGTCTTCAGAAAGCAGATACAGTGAATGGTGAAGGTACAACTTGGAGGTAAAAAGGCCTACTTGAGTTATGTCAGATCATTTAAATGTATCTTGTAGGGAATGTCCTGTATGTATGCTTCTTTTGTACTTGTCAGGCTTTTCCCTTGGAAAGATTGGCACCTCCAAGCAAGATTGGGGTAGATGAGAAATGCCCAATGTTAATGCAGTTCTCTGCAGATGATAGGAGAAATGGGGCGGGGTACTTGCTAGACTTTCAAGTGATTTTTGTGTAATTGTGGCACCCATAGTTTTCATGATGAGACATGGGCCTCCCAGCAACACCATTTACTTATAAGTCCACACATCCAGGTACGTAGAGGAGATGCCTTCTTCAGGCCACGACAAGTGTTACTCTTTGGGAATGCCCTCTAAGACACTTCCAGATACTAGTATACTTGCTTGGGACAAGTATGTCTACACACTAGGGCTGGGTATGAAGTCCATCTCCTCATATATAGATTTAGCAATTTTTGACCAGGCAATATAATGTGTGTATGTGCTATGCAAAAATCACAATGTGGGAAAGAACCACGAAGCCAGCCAATACTTCTCTTGATTCCTGCAGCCCCTGTGGCTCTGCTCTTCCCTGCCTCATGCAAGGAGCAGTGAATCACAAGAACAGGCGCCGGCAAAAATCACAATACGGGAAACACTGTGAAGTCAGCCAATGCCTCTACATAGCTCCATCCATATTTCAGACATTTTAAGCTGGGGATATATCATAATATTGAAACCTAGATGTTGCCCAGCCCTGCTACACATGTCTGCAAACTACTTCCCCATGTTCAGGGAATAAGCTCTTCCAGAACATGAAGGACTGGAGGGTATTTATCTCAAATATTGTACTGGGGGACCTGTCCTGGCTCTTTTCCAGAGGAGGCTGTTGTCTGTCAGGTGGTGCTGTCCCAGAATTAGCACATTTTAAACTTAAGGGACCAAACTTGACCAAACTGCGGGAGGCAGTGGAAGATAGGAGTGCCTGGCGTGCTCTGGTCTATGGGGTCATGAAGAGTCGGACACGACTAAACGACTAAACAACAACAACAAACTTAAGGGAACTAAGTGTGAGTAATTGGGTTCAGCAATCAAGATAGTGGAGTGCCCATGTAAGGTGCTCAACAGACCAACAGCAATGAGCTAAGAGAAGTATTTTATTGAGAATAATAATAATAATAATAATAATAATAATAATAATGGTGCACAGTTTTGTAATTGACTTTAACACACTGAAAAAAGTAAAACTTTTGTGTCACAATTCCATGTTCCAGGTTGTTCTCAACCATGATGAGGTGTGAATTGCCATGTCATGTTTCAGCCATCTCTTCCTGCACTGAGCAAAGAAATGATGTTTTTACCGCTTTGGGGTTGATTCTGGAAAGAGAAACCTGAAAAGCCATGCATATAATGTGCTATGAGTCAAAATGACTGCAAAATGCTGCTTGCTGAAGCCATAATTCATTTGTCATGTCCACAGATGGTTAGCCCAGAACATTGTTCCATACTTTAACTATCTCATTCCCACAGGAGGCAGTGATGGCCAGCAACTTGGATGGATGGCTTTAAAAAAGGGTTAGACAATAATGGTCTTAATACATTTATAGGGTTTTGCATGGAATATAACAACTGGTTACTTCTTCACTAGTATGCTACCAACCAGAGGATTAGCTAAGAAAAACTCTGTGCTCTGGTTGGCAAATTGAAAAACAAACAAATCAGAATTTCTCTGAGTTCCTTGCCCACAGATCCAGAAGTATCAACAACAGCATTTTTTGTTTCCAGGAAGATTTGACACTTGTAAATTGTGTGCCGAAGAAAGGAAAGGGCATACGGTACTCTTTTCTTCAATGCATAATGATGCAACAATCTCAGATCAGAATTCCAAGCCTGAGGTCATTTCTTTATTATAGGAAAACTTAAGATAGTGTGGGCAATTGTGACCAGATGGTTTCTACATATGCTTCTAAGTATATGAATGATTAGATTGTAGCCAATGTTCCCCCTCCCTCTAATATGATGGACACTGCCTGTTTAAATGCATATATTGTTTGGCTGTTGAACTCATGACAGTGTGAGTATCTGAGTAGACCTGGCTTGATCTTGCACAGTGTAGCAAGAAAAGCTGGTAGTAACTGGTAGGACCTGACAGTGCTGACACAAAGATGCAATGGCAGAGAATATTCTATGGCAGAAAATAGCAACTAAGTGCTCCATGTAACCATTTTACCACTCCTGTTCATGCAGTTACTGTATTTAATATGATGGCTGTGCTTTAGTAGCATACACTATTGTTGCAAGGTCTGTGAGATTTGTTAGTAGCAATTCACAACTCATGATTACTGCATTGTTATAGTTGTGCAACTTTTATAATTATGTTATATGGCCAGATGACCCTCAGAGTTCCTTCCAGCTCTACAGTTCTATGATTTGATTAGTCTAATGTGGTTTTTAAGTTTAAAAAGAGATTGAAGAGCAGTCTTTGAAAAATCTGTAGTGTTGTTTTTGGGTTCTTGTTTTCATCTTGCCTTTACGTTTAGTTTTCTTAAACAATGCTTCTTATCTACATCACACAGTTTATTATCATCAAGAAAAAAAATTATAAAAATATTTTCATCAGTTTCGTGAGATTTGGGTGGCTATACAATTCTTTAGCCATATGGTAATTAAAGTAAAAGCTTAGTTTTAAAGTTGTAGAAGTTTCATTTAATGCCATACTGGCATAATAATAATAATAATAATTGGCATCTGTCTGTTTCGAGAGACAATGGAGCACACCTCTGGGGGTGAAGTCAGACTTTGTCCCCCACCAGAAGTGCTACCCCTTCCCTATCACCCCATATACCCATTTAATTCACCCCATATACCCATTTAATTCAGTGGTTTAATTTGAAGGATTCTCTGTGCAGCAGTTGAGTCACTGCTGTATTTTCTCCTCAAGTTTTGCTTCCATAGTTTCATAATTGGGTTGACATTTCTTGTTGCTCAGTAGCATGAACAGAACTCACACACTCGTAATTATTCCTTTCATAAGGTTTTCATTTCTTCCCCGTGATGAGGGAATGTATTATAAATGCAGAAACTCTCATAAACTTGCAAATTGCAGACCAGCATGTTTAAGTGCTGTATAATGAATTTTCTCAAGAAATGTGCTCCGTTTGCTTTTTCTCTCTCTCGTTCTCACCCCCATTTCCTCACAAATTACATACAAACTTATTTGCTGTGTAATTTCTCTCCACTAAACTTGATAGTAATAGGGCAAAGGATTGATGCTTGTTTACAGTAAAAATAGGAATTCTTAAAAAGTTTACTTGAAGCTCTCTATAGAGTTAAAATATATTTTGAGTATTTAGTGGGGAGGGGGGAGTTTATGCATGATGTGATTGAGTGGGTCACCTGTACTTGTTACCTTCCATCATTCAACAGTTGCTAACAGTCTTCTGAACAATGGTTGTGTCTTCCAATTTGCAATGGAGTAACAACGGCTAACTGTTTTGGGCAGTCTGTGATTAAATTTAAGACTAATGTAATCAGTTCAGTCGTAGCTATGCTGGCTCATTATGTTTTGCATGATGTGGAATTATCATGCCTGCGAGGAAGTTGCTGTCTCCTTTAATAAAACTGCTGCACATCAAGCATATTGGATACAAAAGTTTTGATAAGCAAATGGTATGGCACTTCGTTGACTGGGTTGAAGCACTATAACCTTGTTCCCTTAGATTAGGGATACAAAAGAATGTGGTGTGAAAAAAACCCCACTTGTCTGCTGTAATAACATGCCACTGTGAACGATTTGAAAAGATGTTTGAATGAAAAGTAAACAAACTTCCTGCTTCATTTTCTTGCACACCAGGGTAGATGGGAAGGCAAGGCATGCATACATTTCCCTTTGTGTACATACAAAAGGGTTCTAATCTCCCCTCCATTAACACTCAGGAAGCACATTTAAAAACATACTACCAAACTGCATCTGAAAACATATACTGTACATGGATTTATGATTCTTGGAAACCGTTAACAACAACAGTGCTTGTTTTTTGTTCCCTTGCTGTTTACATGTAGACATGGACAGACTTTCTGTTCCTGTGTTGCTTTCTTTCATCTTCACGTTTTCCGTCACGCAAGACTTTGCAGTTTAAGTTTGGCATAGTTGGACCTGTTTGTCAGGAAGGGAAATAAGACTTTTCATCAAGACTTTACTACTTTAACACTGCTGCTTTCATCTAATAAAAGGCATCTGTGTCATGAGCCCTGTGGGAACATCTTTATGGGATTGGTTGGACAAGGAGGAGGAGTGGGAGGGACTTGTGGAGCTAGAGGACTCTGATCCAGGGGAGGGTCCCAGTGGGTTCAGATTTTAAGGTTTAGATGTAACGGAAGGGCTGAGGATTGTCAGAAGAACAGCCCTCCTTAGTGTACCCCAAACGCTGCCTTGCAGCTGACTGATGGTGCCAGCCAGTGCTTGGCATGTTACCAGGTAGGTGGTCTCTCTTAAAAGCCAGCCCCCTATCACTCGGGAGGGGAAGAAACTAGCACTGAATTCATAGCAAGTATGTTTAGGGACGCGGGTGGCGCTGTGGGTTAAGCCACAGAGCCTAGGACTTGCTGATCAGAAGGTTGGCGGTTTGAATCCCTGCGACAGGGTGAGCTCCCGTTCCTCGGTCCCTGCTCCTGCCAACCTAGTAGTTCGAAAGCACATCAAAGTGCAAGTAGATAAATAGGTACCACTCCGGTGGGAAGGTAAACGGCATTTCCGTGCACTGCTCTGGTTCACCAGAAGCGGCTTAGTCATGCTGCCCACATGACCCGGAAGCTGTACACCGGCTCCCTCGGCCAATAAAGCAAGATGAGCATCGTCAACCCCAGAATCGGTCACGACTGGACCTAATGGTCAGGGGTCCCTTTACCTTTGCCTTATGTTTAGGGAGTAAAGCTGTAGGGAAACCAAATCCAATCCACAACAGAAAATAACCAAGTGGCATCAGTTAGTAAGTGCATCTGTATGTGCTTGAAGTTCTTATCTAGTAAATAACCAAAGTTGTGCTGTGTGCTCTTAGGGAATAAACATGCTTTCTGTGCATTACCCTCCCAAGTTATTGAAAAACTAAAGAGCTTGCTCTTTATATCCCTAGCTGATAGTAAATCCCACTGTTTAATTGAGCTTAGTTCCCAGTAAAAAATATAAATGCAACTCAAGGTTTTAATCCTAAGCATATTCATTGGGAACAAGTCCTGTTCAATTTAATGGGGTTTAAATCTGGGTAAATATGATGGGAAACCCGCTATACAGCTCACAAGTGCTTAAGATGAAGAGTGCCAACATCTGCACCAGCTGTAATGCACGTTAAGCTTGTGTTTATAGCAGCAATATTAAACTGTTAGCACACGTGCATACAAACAGGGCTGCAGAGAGAGAGAAAGAACCTGGGATCCAGGGCAAAACGTAGTCTTGGGGCCTTTCTCTCCCCCCCCCAAGCTACATGTAGAAAGTATACCATAAGTGCATGGAATAACACAACACATTCATTATAGTTTAATAGGTGGCATTTCATGATGATAAAATCATTAATAAACATGAATATCAGTCCACTAGACTAGAGTCACAAAGGTTCTTTATTGGAATGTACAAGGAATTGCTTACAACACCTGCAAATTGCAATCCATTGTAGTTTCTATAAGCATTGACAATTGCTAAAATTAAATTACTAGAATTAAAAATGAGTAATTCAACCCTGAAGTCTTTTATTATAATAACTAATCATTTAATATTTGAACTTGTAACCTACTTGAATGACTTGTTCCTTGTTTTTGGCAAACTTATAAATTTAACTGTCAAAAAAGGCTTGGCTAGCTAGCAAGTTTATATTGTGCTGAAAGTATAATAAGGTGGTATCACCTTTCTTTCCCTGTGGTAGATATTAAGTAATCCTTTATGAGTTTCAGTTTACTAAAGGTATGCTCACCTGATGCAACCGATATGGGGATACAGCTGAGCATTCTTCAGGTTAGGTGTATTTGTGGAAATAGATTTCCCAGACCTTAATGCATAAATTTGGAGTGAAATGAAATCGAGTGGACTTCTAACTCAAAAGGTAGGCAGGCCTCAACCCCACCCCCCAATGATGAGACTCCATCAAACTGTCATAATCCAGACTAGTGCAATGTGCTACGAAAATAACACAAGAACTAGAAATAAGTGTAGAGCCATCACTCAAGCACCTGATCACATCCACAGACATCAACCCTCAAAGAGATAGCATGCCTGTATGTAACATATTACAATATCAAGGAATCACACATTTCTACAATGAATATTTTATTTTAGCCTGTTTAGAAAGGCTCTAACAACTTACCCATTTTAAAGATGGAGTACACTCGTCTGCCTAAGACTTGTTGCAAGGGCAGTAATGACTCTGACAGATACCTGTGCTGAAGCAAATACAGAGCAGCAGCTTAGTTAAGAAAACTGAATCAAGAAGCACAAGCCATGTATCAGCTTCCATACTTGCATTTGATAAAGGAATTGCACCAATTTTAAAGGTAAAGGTACCCCTGACCGTTAGGTCCAGTTGCGGACGACTCTGGGGGTGTGCGCTCACCTTGCTCTATAGGCCAAGGGAGCTGGCGTTTGTCCACAGTCAGCTTCCAGGGCATGTGGCCAGCATGACTAAGCAGCTTCTGGCAAACCAGAGCAGCGCACGGAAATGCCGTTTACCTTCCCGTCGGAGCGGTATCTATTTATCTACTTGCACTTTGACGTGCTTTCGAACTGCTAGGTGGGCAGGAGCTGGGACCGAACAATGGGAGCTCACCCCGTTGCGGGGATTCGAGCTGCCGACCTTCTGATCGGCAAGCCCTAGGCTTTGTGGGTTAGATCACAGCACCACCTGCATCCACCACTTTTAGGACCTAGTAAATATGCCTAGACTTTTCATTGAACAACCTGAACTTTATCATGATCAAAATTGGCTTCCTCCTTACAGAAGCAAGAGCACTAACCTGCAACTATAATTGAGCCAGAACATGTAAACAAATAACCATAGGTTCCCCCCCCCCCCGGCAATCTCTTTCTTCATATGGTAGAACCATATTGTCAGAACTGTATTGGTTATTGATATTGACTATGAGTATAGATTTAAGAGAGATTCAATATTAAGATTTATTTTAATGTGTGATTAGTGTGTGATTTAATATTTAAAACGTTGAAACTGTAATCTAGGGCAGAGTGAATCGATGCGGCAGGGCTGTGATCTAGCTATGAAGGCTCAGAGAATATTTACAGGTGCAGTATTCAACACAAAGCCAGTAAGTTGTGGGGAGCCATGTGGAAGTCTGGGGGAGTTTGTGTCTCCTGCTGCAGCCCTGTTTTATTTTATAGTTTTCAGGGAAAGGTGCCATGACTTAATAATACAGCACATGTGAAAGTTGCCAGGTTCAATCAAGGAGGGTAATGCTAGAAATCAGAAGTCAGCCTGTGTAGACAGTTCAGAGCTAGACAGACCAATGGCATAAAGCCACATCCTAGGTTCCTAATAGTAAAGGATAAAATCTGATGTGGCATTGATTTTAGTTTGATTTTACAATGCGGGCACTTGGTAATTGCAGTGTATGGGAGAGGAAAGACAGAGGGAAGAAGGAATGGACTCTTCTGTGCTGCTATTTCCTCATTTTTGTAGCTGTGCATTGCCATGAAAATAATCAGTATTGACATAACTACAGGATGGTTTGGCTTAATAGAATTACTTCAGGCTAGGTTGCTGGTAAGGTCACAACTGAATGAAATGATGTTATTGATTCTGAAAGCACATAGAATATAGATCATATTTGAATTAATTTGTAAGCATTAAATGGGGGGAAATGTCTAGAGATCATTTTCAAGAACATATTTTGTTGTTTTATATGTATCTACTGGCTAGTAGCATATTCAGCTGTGATAGAAGTTGCACAGCTTCCTTTTGGAAAATACGCCGCAAATATTTCTCGGTTTACGTACATTTGGCCTTTCTTGGAAAACTGTTGTGCTTGCCTAGCCCACACCCCCAGTGTTTGTGATAGCCTGTTTTATGATGTTTGTGGTTTTCCATAAACCTTCTTTCAGCAGTATGTACACCAGTGAAAAGCAGCCCTATGGAGTTTATGCTTTGGATGTACACACTTAGGGAAATTTGCAGGCTTTGTTGTTGTAAGCGTGTATCTGAAGCAGTCTTCAGGAGGGCAGAGAGAAATGTGGTTAATTAACATAATTATCATGTTGTATCATGCAGTCTTCAGTCTCAATGGATAAATTCTTATTTATGTTTTTGTCTCATCAGTTCATATACATATAAGACGTATAAAACATGGAATGCCCTGGTTTAAAAGCTGTATTTTATGACAAGCTATTGACTTTCGGTTGCAAAATAAAGACGCAGTTTATTTATATATATTTGTGTTCCGTAAGTAGGTGCCCTCTCTTCATCATGCAGAAGTCATTATTACCTTTAAATCTGCCCTTGTGGAGAAAGACTCCTTGATATACTTGATTTAGTAATGTAGAGAAGAAAAGAGAACCATTAAGACCAAATATTGTGGTAGTCTTTCCTTTTAACAAGAAGAGGCAAAATCAAGGACTCTTAACAGATAATTAAAGGAAAGGAGGCTGAAGTTATATGAAATTTCCTACTTTAAATCTGTTTAGAACGTTGATTGAAATATTCTGTAGCTGCATATAGGTTTCCCCTTCAAGTAATCTGTAGTCATATCATTTTGTCAGAGGGGTTTCAATCCAGGTTTTCCTTGATTTATAAGCTTCACAGTGAATTGAATTCTCCCTCTGTTTTGGGGTGTTTCATGGGCCCCCTCAGATTTGGTGGTTAAAATATTATCACTTTGAGGAAAGCTAGTCTCACCCGAGCTGTACAGATGAATCCATATTAAATTAATGTTTGGGATAAGGGACTCCTGCTGAAAGAACTAAATTGTCTGTGAATTTTCAATTAAAGTGATACTTCTTTCAGTAAATGGTCCCAGTAACTATTATTATATTTGATTGTTTAATTTCTATACCACTTAATGTATTAAAAATATCTTAAGTATGTACAAAATACTGAAGCAACAACAGACAAAAATTAAACAAAATATTACAAAAATACACAGTTAACGTATAAAAATGTTACATTAATGAAACTCATTTTCCTTCTGACACGCTCTCCATCTCAGCCTCCAAATTCTCACCCAAGGCCCAAACAAACTCCCAACTCACCCACAAAAGTCTCACAATGGTTCCTGGAACAACAAACATCACTCCCCATCACTCACTTTATTTTTATGGGCAGGCCCAAGATGGATGGTGCTGCCTTAGGCTGGCCTCAGCTGTGTCCCATTCAGTTGCACTTTCCACACCAGGTATAGCAGGTCGTTGAGTTTCCTGATGGGTCTAGAGGATGAAGAAAGGGCTCCCCTTCACTCGCAGCTCTTTCCTCATCCTCTGTCCTCTCCTCTTCCAGCTGCTATTAGAGATCCCCTGGCAAAGAAAGCAGTTGCCAAATGGGAAAATTCCTACTTCCTCCTGGCTAGAAATGTGAAGCTCCTGGAAAACCCCCCTGGGGGAAAAAAAAGTATTATTCCTCCTATTTTTTGCACCCCCAACTCCGGGCCTGCACATCTCTAATCCCAGCACATTTCAACACCAGATTATTGGTTGAGGCTTTGGTGTCAGGACAAAACATGTGAATCCCTTGGTAGTGACTGCTTTGTAAGTTTTGCTTTCCCTAACTCTGCTTCCAATGTAGTTATTCTGTCTGAAAACATTCCCAAATTATTTTTGCCCTGTGCACAAACCAAGGTTCTTAGTGGCATTTGCAACTTATTCCAAGAAAAATACTTTAGGCATACAAAGTATTCATGGACAGTCTACTGAAAACAAGCCTATAACCGTAATTAAAAGTAGACCTAGATGGTTTCCCAGGTTTGTTTGTTTTCTTTTCCTACAATCAATGGGTGTTTGGGCCTCTTGGCATTAATTAGCTGTTGTGCCTATTTATCAAATATATATCTACTGAAACAATGTTAGTATTTCACTGCTAAGGGCATTTTTTGATGTTTTAGATCTCCTTCTATATCGTGTTGAATAAAACAATATATTCAAATAACTGATAAGGTTTACAGAATACAACAAACCCTAATCCATTTAAAGAAAGGGTAGATTTGCCTGGAGCGTTTTATTAATTAACCCCAAGAGTCTGTTGGTCTAAGTGTTGGAGGGTAATGCATTTTTCATTAGCTCTGTGAATAAAGAAATCTTGAACGTGATCACAAGAGGTTAAGCATTCAAAAGTCTTAAGTGAGCTGAGGTCCTGGTTGATTAATTAAGAGCATCTCAGTCCTCGAGATGCACGTGAGAGCAATTGTCATTTCAAAGTAAAAATATGTAGGGAAGCTACCTGATGTTTAAGTAGCTTCCCTACATATACCTAGACCCACAGAACTATGCAACTCATTTCATGTGCTCCAGCTGGGTTTGGACTTCTGTTTTTCGTACAGACCATCCCCATCCTCTGTGTCTTATGGACACTTTTGAAAATGAGAGACATTCAAAATGAGTTGACACGGTGCCTTGCTGCAATACAAAAGCAGGGGGGGACGGGACACAAATTCCACTGAGTGTGATTGGAATGTAACTGTGCAAACTCCACATCCCAAGGAATGACATGGACACGATTTTCATTCTGTGCACCTGCATGGTTGCTCATCCATGCTTAGCCCTGGTTGGGTTTTGCATTAGGTGCCAAGTGGGCCGTTGTGTTGGTTTGTTTAAGACGGATCATTTCTCCATCATTTACTAATTGCTGGTGAATTTTTCTGGAGTAGATGATTTGCCTCTAGGGATGAAACTATGCTCTCACAAGCTAAAAGGAAAGGTTATTGAAAGCAAATAAGAAGTCTCTTGATATTTGCGTTGTGTATATTTCATTACTCCTCCTGGAAGAAGGAGAAATACTTAATAAGAGTCAGAACTGATTTATTCCCCCCCCCTCACAAAATAATTCCAGGGCGTTGGACTAGATGATATTTGGGATACCTTCCAACTCTACATTTCTATGACTCTATATCTTTGTTGGCCGGCATATGAAAAATACAACTGTGAGGTGGCTGTTAAATGGCAATGAGGTGCCAAAATTACAGCTGGTGATAATTAGAGCTTTGAATGTATGTTAAATAGGGACACCATTTACAATAGATTGCCGATAATTTAATTAGGCGTGGCTAAGATAACTGCTCCCTGCCAAACTTTAGGTGTTAATACAATCTTTAAAAAACTCTACAGGACATATTGACATCAGTCAAAACATCTGGCTAGATTTATTTTCACAGCCGTGTTGGCTGCGGCTGATGGAAGTTGCAGTCAGAAACAGCTGGATGCTACCAGGTTGGTCTAGCAAAATTAAATTAAGTACTGGATTGTGGAGTAAGAGATTAGATATGAAAATGTGAATTAAATGATTATGCTTAGAGTGTAAAGCAGCTTCTAATCATGGATGTATTCGCACTGCGGTTTTCTTTGTTAACATCTATGCATATTGGGAGACGAGTTGCCAGCAGGAGAAATATATATATACATATAAATGTCTATTGGTTTATTCTCTGTTTGAACATGTATCCAGCTAATTAAGCTCTAGCTCCTTGTCTTGGTAAATATTTGCAATATTAACCATTATTAAATTAAAACGCTTTGCTTGAACATGCAGTCTGCAAGTTGTGGTCTAGCCTTGTTATCATTCCCTTAGATCAGTTATTTTTATGGGCTTAACTATATCTGCCATAAAGTTTAATCATACTAAGAGTTGTGGGTATGCTGTTGAACTGAATTTTTGAACCTACTCAAAGGCTCAAATCCGGAACGTGCAACAAGGAATGAAGTGAAGAAAAGCGCCTTAATCATGTGTACTGAGGTTTGCTTTTCTGTTGGGAATGGGGACTAAGGGGTTAAGCGATATCCTTTAGGGTGCCATTTGCAAAATTTCTATCCTGCTGATGCAAACACACCCCTCCCTTTGCCAGCACAGGAGTCCTGGCAATCCCCAGTCATACCTGGAAGGTTCATAATGCAATTACTCTGCAATTTGTGGCTGGTCCTGCCTTAGATTAACTGTGTGTAGGGGCATGCAGTACTGCTGAAAGTTGCATGGGTATCTGGCTCGTAGGGGAAGATCACATCCGCCGAGTAGGGAACTTTGGTCGATTCTGTTCATGTATTTTTTGTTTAAGACTGACTTTAGAACAAGGATAGGCAGCCTGTGGCCCTCCAGGTGTTGATGGATTGCAGCTCCAGGTATCTGGAAGGTCACAGGTTCCCCATCCCTGATCTGGAGGATCAATAGCCGAGGAAGTACAGTTAGTAAAAATGGATCTCAGTGACATTTTGGTCTCTTCTTGAAGCAGGTCTGTGTTCCCAGGCCTTTGCTGGTGCTTGATTCCAACAGGTTACCCTGCTTTTTAACTCTTCCCTGACTTTACCAACTGTGTTTTTTGTGGTTTTAGTGTTGTGAAATTTGCGCTTGTCAACTTTTGATATCCTTGCACCTGTTAAAGGCATTGAGCCTCTGCTACATTTACAGATCTGGGGTTTGTCATATTTATATTTTGTGTGCAGCATGAATACTCAGAACCACTTAACCTTGATTTGTCGGGCTTGTTTTAGAGCTTAATAAAAGCTGGTCTCACCTTTTAAAACAGATTTGTGCGTTGCAGTATTTTAATGGTTCAATTTCATTTTCTGTCAAAAGGAAAACTAGATCTTCTCTGAAGGTTCTAGCTGTCATTTTATAAAACCGGTAGAAACCTGCCTTTCTGGTTTATAGTCTTGTTACCATACAGCATGGCCCTATGACTCATTTTGAACAATTCTTTGTTCACTCTTGAAAGCATTACTGATGGTATTTCAAATAAACTTGTTCCCTTTAAGAATGCAAGCCTCTAGCAAGTTTGATCTTTAGTATGAAAAAGATTGTGTAAGTTTAGAAATAGCTTCTTTCTTTCTTTCTTTCTTTCTTTCTTTCTTTCTTTCTTTCTTTCTTTCTCTCCCTCTTGCGTTTAGTCTGTAACATTTATTTATTCGTCATGGAAAGTAATTTCTTAGCTCATTATTAAAATTATTACTCTGTCTGGTTGTAGGAATGCTTGAGAAATTAGGTTTCTGTGAATTCCAGTATGAACAGTCCATCAGGACTAAGGTGCAGATTGTTACATAATTATCCTTTGGATTTTGCACTTCTCCACATTTGTGTGATAAAAGTTCCCGACACTAGAAACATTCCAGTTGGCAGTTGACGCTTGGACATCGCACAGCTGGTTGGTTAGAGAGCGTGGTGCTGGTAACTCCAAGGTTGCAGGTTAAATCCCCGTATGCGACAGCTGCATATTCTTGCATTGCAATGGGTTGGACTAGATGATCCTCAGGGTCCCTTCCAACTCTACAATTCTATGATTCATAAATAAAGATTAGCCTCAGCAATATCAGACAGTGATGCATGCCTGTAGTCTGCTCATGAAATAGTTGTGTGTTACGTTGCACTGAGAAAGCAGGTGATGTGTGACCTGCCTTAGCATTTCTTTAACCCTACAGGGAAACTTGGAGTTGAGCCTCAAACCATTCCCCTTCTTTTTTTCTGCTTGGACAAAATGAAATGGCAAAGCTTTGAAGACATGCATATGCAAACTTAGAGTGCAGGACTACCGCAGGTCACAGAATAGCACTTTGATAACATAGATACATGACGCTCAAAATATCAATGCTGAGTAACACAGAAGCGTATTTGCTCATTTCTGCAAAATAGCTAAAGAGAGTATATAAGGGTCATTGAGATTTTAGTTATGAAGACAGTAAGGCTGTTTCTAACTAATAAAACAACCTCCTTTCGTAGACAAAGCTAACTGAATGCATGAATGGCACTGTGCAGCTAACAAAAGACTGAACCACTTGTATGAAAAGACTCTGTACATTCTTTCCCACAGAAGTCAACGAAAGGCTCGGTTGTCCTAGGCTACGTATTCCGGCATTTAAACCTCGTGGAGATAGATTACTTTGGACTGCGTTACTGTGACAGAAGTCACCAGACGGTGAGTAAAAGCACAACAGTGGCTTTCCAGCGTTAAAGCTAACCCTTCTTGTTTACCACTTTCCAGTCATATTTTAAACTGGCATATACTCTTGTCAGCAAGTTAATTTTTAAACCAGCCTAAATTGAGTTGTCATGGTTATACATAAATAAACACTGCTTTATTTATTTGGAGGTCTTAAAAGAAATGGTCTTTTCTGTTCAAATGAGTAGACCTTCTTATGGACAGGAACAAGCGTCAGGTCTACCTGCATGATTACAACATTTAGTGTTTGTTTTTTTAAAAAATGAGCAAGCAAGTGGTTGAGCAGATTTCCCTTTAAAAGTTAACTTACAGCTGTCATCTACATGTTATTGGTGACTATGCCAAACTCTAGACATGTTCCCCTAGCTTACCAGCTCTCCCTTGTATGATTTTGGTGCCACACCTCTAGTAAGTCTCTTGTAGAAGGGTATTAGGTGGGAGGTGGACTCTGTTGAATGGATACCTGTCATTTCTAGGTTAAGCTTTTTGTGGAATCTGAATGACAGGTACATGTGCTGAACTGAGATGAAGGTTCATGCGTGTGGATAGGTATGACTCAACCAGACTCAAGATTAAATGTTCCATCATATATTCGAGTGATGTAAATGAGCGATGGAAAATCAAGAACTTGCCCGTGATTACACATACTGTACTGTGTGTGCAAGTTTCAGTCTATTGTCTCATTTCCTTCTTTGCTTGATATTAATGATTGGAGTAAAGATATCAGGTGGAATTAACATTGCTTTCTTTAAAATGTTCTACTTGTGCAAAAATTCCAGCTTGCTAAATGAATACGAGTATTATTTATTTGTGTAGCTGAAGCACTTACAAAACAAAATACATAAAACAGATTAAAATACATTGCATAATTAAAATAATGGTTAAAACCAGCATTCTGTCAGATAAGAGTTTGCCCCATGAAAAATTTCACTTATCATTCCTACAAACCTTTCTCCTTAAAATTGCCACACCAAAGGCATAAAAGGCTACTTTTCCAGAGCTGCCGGGGAACCTGTCTCCTAATAAAAAATTAATGAAATGCCCAATCAAACTCTCAACTGGGAGATACAAATCTTTGAACAAGGCTGTTCTTAAGTCCTTATAGATTGGGCAATCTGGTAAGTAGTGGAGGTGAATCTTCAGGTACATGGGCAAATGCATAAGGAATTGGGCAATAGTGTCCTTCAACTGTGGCTTGCTAAATAGAACACTCCTCCTCTCCTGCCTTCTCTGTTCTGGGGGTTCTCTTGACAACCCCAGAGCCACTATGGTAGGAGATGGGGAGAAGCTCCATTGAGCGGCTGGAAGTCCTTGTGCAAGACTTCCACTAAACATACAAGTACTTTATCACACATTCAGACGAATTACATATTTTAATGAACAAAACAAAGACAAACCTTGATTATGTACGCTTGACTGAAATATTGTTTTTTAAAAAATCAGATGTCTAGCAGTGTGAAGTATTACATTAAGAATACATAAGCCACAATCAAGCAGAAATTCCTGACATTCTCTAATGATTTTTAATATAACTTTTAATGGAGTTTTGTATGCCTGCTGTTTCTTTCTTTTTTAAAAAAAAACACCCTCTATATTAAATAAGAATAATTACACATTTTATTTGTGTTTTAATAGCTATTCCTCATTAATATTTCCCAGCCAGACAAGCAAATCTCAGGGTCTTGCTTTTGAGATCCTTCCCTATGAGACATGTAGCAGTAAAGACTAGCTGTCCTTAACAAAACAAAAGGAGCCACAGAATTACACATTAAGGACTTGGCTGGTATGCAGCCTTTGTTAGCTTAAATGTGACGTCCACCCTATGGAAATGATTGTGGGTGCCTACAAGCAGTGCTTGATGAACGTAATTGAATGATTTTAATGAAACACACAGGCTGGGGTTGGCAATATGATATTACACATGTATAAGCGAGTTGAAGCCTGAATAACTGTATGTGTTTGAACTAGTTTAAACACAGCGCTGTGCAATAGCAGAACAAAGTTGTACTTGTGTGTCATGAAAACCGTAGAGCAGTGTGATGAATCTGTAACAGATAAGCAAGCAGAAGGGACCTGTTGAACAAGCATCTTCTCTGTGGAAGTGGAAAAGGGGGGGGGGAATCATGTCTGAGAGGCTGAGTGTCTGTAACAGAAGCATTTGATGATTGACACCATCCATGAAAATGGATAATTTTCAACCTAGCTAATGGCTTCTGACAAACAAGTTCAGAGTGCTTGACCCTAATTTGACTCGGTACACAGCAACAGAATGTTAACAGTGCCATGCCCACTTAAAACTTAAGTACAGTCATACATCACTGGAATTTCAGCTTATGTGGCTTTTTATTTTTGGAACAGTTTAAAGCACTTCTCTTGACCGCATCTTAAAAACTGGCTTCACCAATTTTGTAGAGTGCTAATCATTAGATGTTAAGATCCAGCACTCCTTACCCATGTACTTGTTTTACTATTTTAAATTAAATCCCAAAGTCTTTATGAAATTGAGGTGGACTTGGGTTGAGAAAGCTATCATACATAGCTGATGCCTTCTGTGAAATTCCAACTAAACATCTCTGGTAGGAGGCTTAAAGGAAAATATTGGGCATTTTTTGCAGATTTGTTGTTGCATGGGGGGGGCGGGGAATAGAGGAACTATTTCACAGAGACAAGGGAGCCTCCCTCTGGAGAGATGCCATTTCCTGTGACCAGGAAAAATTACGGTACATGCCCCGCGACGGGGTGAGCTCCCGTTGTTCGGTCCCAGCTCCTGCCCACCTAGCAGTTTGAAAACACGTCAAGTGCAAGTAGATAAATAGATACTGCTCCGGCAGGAAGGTAAACGACGTTTCCATGCGCTGCTCTGGTTTCGCCAGAAGCGGCCTAGTCATGCTGGCCACATGACCCGGAAGCTGTCTGCGGCAAACGCCAGCTCCCTCGGCCTATAGAGCGGGATGAGCGTGCAGCCCCAGAGTCATCTGTGACAGGACCTAACGGTCAGGGGGGTACCTTTACCTTTAGGGTACATGTAGTAGCAGTGAGTTAGTGGCTTTTCTTGTCTATGGCTCCTTTCTTATGAATGAGATGTTTGACAGATGGATCAGGTAGCTCTGTAGCTTTCTGCCTGTACTTTTGACTCCCCCCCCCCCAGGGAATCTCCCACATAAAATTTCTACTGAAGTTAAGTGACATCCTATTTCCATTCCAAAACCATTTGTGTGGAGTGTGCCCCTTCCTTCCTTCCCTTCTCCCTCTGTTACCGAGGGCAAATGCCCACTTTAACAAATCTGTGCCATAAGTACCAAGCCTGCAGCAACTCATAAATATTACACAGTGTCATGACTTTTTGCAGCTGACGTGCTGGCAAATAGTGTATTTTGGTAAGCCTGGGCGTTGTAATTGTAGGACATGTTCTTTCATGTTTCTCGTTGTGATAGAGCCCTATAGTGATTTGGCAATTGGATTATTAACGTTAAAAAGGCCTGAAACAAAATACATATCCACGTACACATAAACGGTATGCTTGGATCCTGCACCTTGATGCTTATTGCTGTAAGGGGCTGAAGCACCTGCTATGACTTTCCAGGTTGTTCAAAATCTGTTTTTAACAGCCTCTACCTGGAGATTATATCTCTTCTACTGAATTCAGTTTTTCAGTTTAAAGCGAAGGATGAATTCTGATTTGCCCTTTCTTACATTATAATGCTCTGCTAATGCCTTGTTCATTTAATACAATGTCCAAGATAGATTTGCCACATAATTATATAAAAAAAATAAGATAACAGCAGTGCTTTTTTGTTATCCTTATGAAGATAATCATGACTGCCATTGAGGTGTATAGAGAAGCTTTTGGCTTTCACATACACACAAAAAGATGCTGAAGGAATAATAATGTAAAAGCAGATATAATGTTAGTTTGTAATTTTAACTTTTCTTCTTTGGAAAACTTTGCAGATGTTAGATGCTTACAAAGCACATTCTTTTTTGTTTCTGTGTATATCTAGGACAGAAGAGAAAAGTAGGCTCAGTTTGCACGTCATGGTTAAAGCATAGTTAGTGGTATACAAAGAACAAAGAAATGGCTTCTGATTTGCTCCCTGACAGCAGGACCTGCAAATCTGGATTTTGTATCATATCAGAAACAGGCTTCGTGGTTTGTTTCAGGGTGCAAGCAAGATACTTTTCACATAACCATATAGAAAGCTGGTGTATACTGTCTTCAGTTATTCTAGTTACAGATAGGTAGCCGTGTTGGTCTGCCATAGTCAAAATAAAAAAATTCCTTCCAGTAGCACCTTAAAGACCAACTAAGTTAGTTCTTGGTATGAGCTTTCGTGAGCATGCACACTTCTTCAGATACACTGAAACAGAAGGCAACTTCTTCAGATACACTGAAACAGAAGGCACTGGCAACTTCTGTTTCAGTGTATCTGAAGAAGTTTGCATGCACACGAAAGCTCATACCAAGAACTAACTTAGTTGGTCTTTAAGGTGCTACTGGAAGGAATTTTTTTATTTCAATTATTCTAGGATAACATTAGCTTATTCTTTTCAGGGCAAGGTAACACCTTTGTTTTAAAGTCTCTTTATATAACCATACGTACTGTATTTATAATAGTTTGCTATAACTGTTCTTCTTCGCATGCCTCCTTGATGAGAGGTCTGGAGGGTGGCAACACAAGAGCAGTGGCTTTTCTGCAGTAGCTTCTCACTTGTGGAATACTTCCCCCAGGGCAGGGGTCTGCAACCCGCGGCTCCAGAGCCGCCTGTGGCTCTTTTACACCTTTGCCGCGGCTCCGGGGCGGATACTAGCGAGGGGAGGAGGTGCATTGTGCGCCCCGACACTCCCCACTGTGGCGGGCGCTGTACTGGCTGTGACGTCGCATGGGGCGGTGCGTGCGTTAGTCACGCACCGTCCCGACGTCACCTTCCCGCCCGCTACATTTTAAGGGGCATGTACGCTGGTCACTGCATTGAAAGGGGGCATGTACGCTGGTCATTACATTGTAAGGGGCATGTATGGTGGTCACTGCATTGTAAGGGGCATGTACGCTGGTTATATTTATATTTATATAAATTTATATATTTATATGTACGCTGGTTATATGTACACTGTTATATTTGTTTTAAATGTCGCAATGGTTTTGCGGCTCCCAGGTTTTTTTTCTTCGGAAACGGGCCCAAGTGGCTCTTTTTGTATTAAAGGTTGCAGACCCCTGCCCCAGGGAGTCTCACCTGGCTCCTCGTTTACATATCTTTAGGTGCCAGGCAAAAACATTCGTCTTCTCCCATGCCTTTGGCGAATGGAACAATCTGTGGCCTTTTAAACTCTTTCTCTGTGTGCGGGAGGGGAATTTTGTTTTTGTTTGTTGCAATGTTATTTATTTTTGTGTTTTTATTTTGTAAATTGCTCTGTGATTTTTCAGATGAAGGGCAGTATAAAAAAAAATGAAATAACACAATGACTGGTTTCTATTACCTTTTTCACAGTACTGGTTGGATCCTGCAAAGACCCTTACAGAACATAAGGAACTCATAAACAGTATGTATATGCAATTGGTTAATCATAAACTGTTTCGTGATGGAGAGGCATAGAAAATACTGCATCTGCAAAGCTAACAGTGTTGACTGCAGATGTCTGATAGTCCCTTGACGTTGATCCATGTTGCTATATGTGGCTATCTCAAAAGTGTATAGTGTACAGCAGTTTGACTGCTAAATACCTGCTTCTTCTCTTTCCAGTCTCACATATATTTATTTGTTCAAACTATTCCTTACAATGCCAGAAATCTTCATTTATCAATTACATTGTTTCTGTATAAACAAGACTTGCATTTGATTTGAATTCTTAAACTTGCCTATTGAAGCGGATATCTAGAAGCCTGATCAGTAACTTTGGAACTGCAACAAGCAGGTTTGCAGAAAAACCTGTCAGGTAGATTATCACAATATGGCTTGAAAAGGCATTGCAGGATAACTGTGATCAACTTTGCAGGGATCCGGCCCCCTCAAATATTTTATTGTGGGGGCTGAAGCTGGTTAATGTTATTTGTTATATGCAGAAGACTTTGCACAGAAATACCAGTGTGGTCAGGAAGTAGAAGATAAAAGATAAGATAAGGCTACAGAGAAGCTCATCAATTGCTGATTGCATTTGGCATAGCTTCTCATATTTTTTTGCCACTCCCTCCAAATCTTTGGAGTGATTCCTTTTCATTCCTCCCATTTTTGTGTGGCCTGCATGGAATAGGAAAATGTGATGGCTGCTTAGGCATTGTCACATATCCAAGGTTAAAATCAAGTGCATACTTTCTCCAATAAAGTCTGCTGAAATTAATGGAATTGACTTCTAAGTAACTATGTTTAGGATTGCAGGGTGTGCTTTAAAACACACACACACACAATTAAATGTTCTTATTTTTTATAGCTGGTCCGCCCTACACACTGTACTTTGGTGTGAAATTCTATGCAGAAGATCCATGCAAATTAAAAGAAGAAATTACAAGGTATTGTATGAATAACCTTTAACTATTAGCAGTAAGAGTGAGCAGGTGCTTTTAAAGTATCTAGTAAAATAACTGTATAAGCTCATCAAGTAATTGTTCCTTTTTAAAAGAGAGACAGAGAGATGGAAAACAACTTGAGACTCTAATTTTCTTGCTATAAATCCTTGTTGGAAAATGATGTTTAACTCTCGCTGGTGTTGGAGGGATAGAGTTAAATTCAAAATTCAGCTTATTCATGTCCCTTGTCTTTGCTTATGTTTGTGTTCAAAGTTTTGCCCTGATTGCGAAAGTGTTTTTTCTTTTGTCTTGTTTGAGCAGTTACCAGCTTTTTATTTTGCCATTATGGATCTACTTCTACAGAGAGTTTGTTGTTCTCCCATAGCTTTTGTTTTTATTCTAACGTATATGATAATCAGTTGCTGATTGTATTGCATTTTAAGTGGCCCTATTCAACATGCAACCTTCGCCCTGATACAGTGAATGCAGTCTGCATACTAATATGCTTTTTTTTAGTGCATAAAAGCATGTTGCATTGGAGACAGCACATCATATCCAATAATTCAGTAATGTGTGCATGTATTCCTAAGTACTGTGTATCTGTAGGCTTACTGCCTCATCGGTCCCCTATTCCAGATAATTGGGGAAATAGAAGACTATAAACACATTGATGAGCATGCAGTTTATAAGGTTATATACAGGAGATAATTTCAGTACAATGGTACCTCGGGTTACAGACGCTTCAGGTTACAGACTCTGCTAACCCAGAAATAGTACCTCGGGTTAAGAACGTTGCTTCAGGATGAGAACAGAAATTGTGTGGCTGCGGCGCAGCAGCAGCAGCGAGAGGTCCCATTAGCTAAAGTGGTACCTCAGGTTAAGAACAGTTTCAGGTTAAGAATAGACCTCCAGAATGAATTAAGTTCTTAACCCAAGGTACCACTGTAGTGTAGTAAGTGCCTTTTTTAAAACAAACAAACCCCACTAACCCTGGTAAAAGTAGTTTGATAACTGTACAGATGTTTTATCTAGTCCAGACCTGCAGTTCAGATACTGCTGAACCATAGCTCCTGCCGTTCTTGAACATTGGCCATGCTGACTGGGGTTGATGGGAGCTTGAGTCCAGCAACATCTGGTGGGCTTCATGCTCCCCATCCTTGGTACATATTAGTAAATGGCTTGAGGTGTGTCTGTTTTCCCAAGTATCTAGTCACCATGTGTCAGTAGGCCAGATAACCAGCATTTCTGGTTTAGTTCATTTATTCGTAAGTGAAATGTTTTGTTAAAAGGGAAAATGTTTTTGAAGCGATGGATTATACATTGTTCAAAGAAAAGTGATATATATATGGGTTGGTATCCATTGTTAGTCATACTCAGAGCAGACTCATTGAAATTAATGGGCATGACTAACTTAGGCTAATTAATTTCATTGGGTCTGCTCTGCCTAGATCTTGGTTGGATACAACTCAATGGAAACGTTATTGAACAGTAAGGCATTGTGCAAATTTCCAGCATCCTTATGGAACCACAGTTGCCAGGATTCTTTTAAAGAAGCTGTGATAGCCAAGTTCTTTATCAGATTGATCTAGAACACCGGATGTAGCCCAAGGCTGCTAGTTGTAGTGCCAGCTTCCACTTCTTAGCTCTGTCATCATAAGTTCACAGCGGTGCATTCATAGCATGTGTCATGCTTTGTCACAGCTTACATGCTGGGCAAGCTTTTCCATTTACGTTTGATTTGAGATATTCAAAGGAAACAAAACTTAATATCCAGTTTGTGTCCCCTCCCAAGCTAACCTGGCAATATTCCTTTTAAATAAAACTGCAACGGCAATATATTCGTATGTTAGGCTCCTTATACTTGTATAGTTACTTCTATTTTCTGTCTTTGTTTTAGGTATCAGTTTTTCTTACAGGTGAAGCAAGATGTCTTGCAAGGCCGCTTGCCTTGCCCTGTCAACATTGCTGCTCAGCTGGGAGCGTATGCAATACAGGGTATGTGCTTTGTACTGCGTTTCCCTTCATAAATACTAGATTTTGTTTAGGTTTGGTCATATTTAGAAACCTGGATTACAGTGAACTTGAATGTTGAGGGTTATATATTGATTCTATCTCAAGATAAGTTCCAGAGGACCAGCCATGTTAGTCTGTTGCAGCAAACAATCACACATAATTTTGACTATGTAAAGCTTTGTTGTGGTTACGTTTTTGAGGACTAGAGTTCCTTTTTTCTTGATATCCCCCTCTATTTTATGGTCTCTAGTGCATAAAAGATTATGCCACATTATGCTAGCCTTTACAGGTGCCCTAGGACTCTGGTCCCCCCCCCCCAAATGGATTATGCAGAGCCAATTTGCATGCAGTTTAAATTCGTGCAAATTCAGGTACCGTGGACTCTCCCTCATAAATAGATGACAGGAAAATTGTGAAAAGTTTTATTGTACTTGATTGTACTGTGGCAGCATAATATTTCCAGGGCTGATTTTGGGGGTTTGAAGGATGTTACAAGTCATTACATAAGTTAGGATAGGTTTAGATTTTGAGTCATTTTATTGTTATAGCTTGTGGAATTCCACGATACAAAAAAACCCAACATGCTAAATAGTTGAAAGCTGAGAGAGATAACTAAGATCCAATCTTTTCCACTCTTGCATCTTCATTCTAGAGCTTAGTGCTTTATTCCTAGAAAAGTAAGTGCTGATACTCACGATGAAGCTGTTACAGTAAGCGCCACACTTATTAACAGCTATAAAAGAGGTACTGGTACTACATACCCTTCAGTGCGCCCTGGAAAAAAGCACTGCTAGAGCTCCAGTTTTAGATGGGAGTGTCCACATCTCCTCTTCTTTTTCATGGGGTTACAGTGATCACACTTTGAAGCTTATGAGGGCTGAGGGAGACGCTGAATATCATAAATCAGGTTCACAGATAAAAAATACTCTTACTAGGAATTAAGCGGGAAAATATATTTAACAACCAGCAAAGTAGGAAAATAAAATAAAATTGTGTAAAATATGTCGGAAAGTGAATACATATTTAAAATTTGTTTTAAATACAGCTGAACTTGGAGACTATGATCCATACAAGCATACTGCAGGTTATGTTTCGGAATACCGCTTTGTTCCAGACCAGAAAGAAGAACTAGAAGATGCTGTAGAACGGATACACAAAACTCTGATGTAAGAATTCAGGTTATAAACTAACGTTGTTTGGGAAATAAAACTGTACAAGGAAAAGGGCGATAAGGAAGCAGTTCCTTTGTGAGTTGAACTATTGACTGTTGTTTTAAATCTGCTTTCTTATGAGCTGTTTTTCTCTGCAATGGTCATAAATATAACCAATGCATTTAATTCTTGCCTCCTTTGTACATTACAACGTATACATTACCACGTGTCTTCAAAATATCTTAAGGGCTGTCGTATGGAAGAGGGAACAGGCTTGCTTTCTCCTGCTCTGGAGGGCAGGACTCAAACCAATGGCTTCAAGCTTACAAGAAAGGAGAGTCCGAATAAACATACGGAAAAACTTTCTGACAGTAAGAGCTGTTCAACGTGGAACGGTCTCCCTCGGGAGGTTGTGGACTCTCCTTCCTTGGAGCTTTTTAAGCAGAGGTTGGATGACCATCTGTCATGGATGTTTTAGCTGAGATTCTTGCATTGCAGGGGTTTGGACTAGATAACCCTTATGTTCCTTCCAACACTATGGTTCTATGTCTTCAGCTTACAACCGTAGGCACTATTACACCAATTCATGGAGGACAAGGTTATCAATGGCTGTTGGTCATGATGGCTCTGTTCTGCTTCGCCGGTTGTAGGTACTTCTGAATGCTAGCTGGTGGGAATTTCAGATGGGCAGAGTGCTGTTGCGTTCATGTCTAGCATGTAGGCTTTCCATAGGCATCTGGTTAGCCACTGTGAAACTGGGATTGCAGGCTAGATGAGCCATTGACTTTTATCCAGTAGGCTAATCTTACCTTGTTACATTATGGGTAGACATAGAAGGCAGGAGAATCTTAAAGTTATATAGATGCAGAAGCGCAGGAAGAAAAATATGGCAGAAAGAAAAAAGAGACATCAGCAAGAGAATTAACTTATGAAAGGTTGTCAGTGTTTATGATTTATAAGATTTATCAGCTCATCCGTCAGCAATAGCTGTTTCGTAAAATCTTGCATGTCTTAATCAAAAAGGTGAGAGATGGGAAAACATATTTGAGCGATGAGTCAGGTGGTTAAGTTATGGAATGTGGAGCCAAATGACTAGAGAGATAAGGCCTCCTTGATAAGATGATTGCAGAACTGAATGCCAAAAGTGTAGAAGCTGAAAAACACTGAGATGTCTCTTGTTCAGGAGGGATGGGTGATGGGCAGAATCTGTGAGCTGGAAAACCAGATTTTAAGGAATTTATTCATATATAAGAATGGAAAAATAAGGTCAACTATCTGGTGAGATGTGCAAAAACTTGTGATTCTATAAAAACACTGGCTTTACATTGTGTTGAAACATACTGCGAATACAGATGCTATTTATAAAGGTTAACGGAAAAATGCAACCTTATTTTGGCAAGTTATTTTGAAATCTTCCCTCTTTCCCCTCCAAAACAAGAATTAAATTGAACGAGGATTTTAAGCCTGTTAGCTTCCTGGGCCGTTTCATTCTTGGAATTGGAATGCATTAAATGCAGTGGGGACCCAGTTCCTGAAATTAGGATGTTGTTCTCCTGATCAGTAAGGAACTCATGTATGAGTGTAATATAAGATGAGTAATTTTAAAAACCTAACACAAAGCAGAATATTTTTTTTACTAATAATGAAAAGTGAGGCTAATTTTGGACAATATTGTGAGGATATCTGTTTAAGTAACCCACCTGATATTCATAAATTACTGTGCAATGTGGGGTGCAGCAAGTTGCAGTGGTCATTTAGGGGCTTATCTGCCCCAGCTGACTTGTTGCAGCAGTTTGGGTTGAAGGCAAGCTGGAAATACCATACTGGCCCGAATATAAAGCCACACCTTTAAAATTGGAGGGGGGGGGGGACGAATAAAAAAATAATAAAACACCTGAATGTAAGCCACTCCCTTCCTCGCTGCTCCTGGCTGCATGGGGGGGGGGGCGGGCGAGCCGCGCTTTATTGTCAGCGGCCTTTCCCCTTCCTCACTCTCTCCCTTCCCGGCCTTGGGAGAGAGGATGGAGAATTATGTGTGGGGCAGGCGCTGTTTGCCCCGCACTCTTGACCATAAGGTCGCGGATATAAGCCACACTTTAACTTTTCATGATCGGATTTGGAAAAAAAGTGTGGCTTATACAGTAGTACCTCTGGTTATGTACTTAATTCATTCCGGAGGTCCGTACTTAACCTGAAACTGTTCTTAACCTGAAGCACCACTTTAGCTGATGGGGCCTCCCGCTGCCAGTGCACGATTTCTGTTCTCATCCTGAAGCAAAGTTCTTAACCCGAGGTACTATTTCTGGGTTAGCAGAGTCTGTAACCTGAATCGTCTGTAACCTGAAGCGTATGTAACCCGAGGTACCACTGTATTTGGGCCAATACGGTATATAACAGCTTTCCTTAATATAAAAGCCAGGGAGAGGGAAGGAGAGGAAGGAGAGGGTAGGGGGCAGGGGATAGTGGCAAGGAATGTTTTCAGTCACATTTACCAAATGTGCTGCAAATGAATGTTCTTATTCTGTGTTAAAAACAATTTTGAAGGCTTTTCTGAGGCAATAAACAACCCCGTTCGAAGTAATATTAAATGATAAATTCTGTGCTGTCACGTGGGAAATCTAAGTACAGTGGTGCCCCGCAAGACGAATGCCTCGCAAGATGGAAAACCCGCTAGACGAAAGGGTTTTCCGTTTTGGAGGTGCTTTGCAAAACAAATTTCCTATGGGCTTGCTTCGCAAGACGAAAATGTCTTGCGAGTTCCTGCGGGGTTTTTTTCCTCCCCCCCCTTTTCCCAAGCCGCTAAGCCGCTTATCAGCGGATCCAAAGCCGCTAAGCCGCTTAATAGCTGATCCACTAAGCCGCTTAACAGCTGATCCGCTAAGCCGCTTATCAGCTGATCCGCTAAACCCGTTAAGCCGCTAATAGTGCTAATCCGCTAATGGGCTTGCTTCGCAAGACGAAAAAACCGCAAGACGAAGAGACTCGCAGAACAGATTCTTTTCATCTTGCGAGGCACCACTGTATAGATCTGACCAGTGCTATTTTTTTTAGAAAAAAACTCACCATGAATGCCTCTCTTTGTTCTCTTATAATGGCAATGGCACCCACCTGAGAGGTGCTGAAACTGAGTTCTGGTGAGTTCTGGCTGGAAAATAAGCCCTGGATCTGATGGTTCTTAGAGAATCTTAATATGTGTGCTGCAGCACTTATTCAGGATCCTTCCAGATTTTATTTACAGTTAAGTGGTATAAAAATTTCTGTTAAATAAATGGGACTTCACAGTTTGGTACTATCATCGGCCTGTAATATGTCTGGTTAAAACACATTTCTGAATAATTGTACTCTCACAAACAGTATTAAATATTCACTCTAAGTGAAATATTTTGCTATAAGACTTAGTAGCAGAATACTTAAGGGAGATTGAAGCTCCCTGGAAAGCCCTTACCTGCAGCAAGCATACAAATAAGCCTCAGAAAGAGTCAGTTCATGCCCTGGTTCATATGTTGTTTGTGGCATACATGCAAATGATATAACTGTGAGGCAGACTTCACACAAATGCTCAGAGATCCTGGTGCACAGCTTCTCTCCACCAAAGGGGGAAAGGGGAACATTTTGCTAAGGGTGTGTGTGTCTCATATGTTACATCATCTGCATGTTCAAGGGGATATGTATAAAACGGCTATGTCAGTATTTCAGCAAGCATAACTTTTAAAATAATTTTTCTGTACTTTATAAAATATATTCTATTATATTAAACAGGGGGCAAGTTCCAGCTGAGGTAGAACTGAATTATTTAGGAGTGGCAAAGACACTTGAAATGTATGGAGTTGATCTTCATCCTGTTTATGTAAGTAGCATTTTTGATGTATTTTGTATATTTTATGCTGTGAACCACCCTGATATATTTGGATGAAGGGCACTATACAAATTTAAAATGAATGAATGAATGAATGAATGAATGAATGACTGTCTTGCCAGAGTGGTGCATGCTCTGGATATCTCCTGCTTGGACTACTGCAATGCGTTCTACGTGGGGCTACCTTTGAAGGTGACCTGGAAACTACAACTAATCCAGAATGTGGCAGCTAGACTGGTGACTGGGAGTGACTGCCGAGACCATAGAACACCGGTCTTGAAAGACCTACATTGGCTCCCCGTACGTTTCCAAGCACAATTCAAAGAGTTGGTGCTGACCTTTAAAGCCCTAAATGGCCTTGGCCCAATATACCTGAAGGAGCGTCTCCACCCCCATCGTTCTTCCCAGATACTGAGGTCCAGGTCCGAGGGCCTTCTGGCAGTTCACTCACTGTGAGCTCCTGTTGCTCGGTCCCTGCTCCTGCCAACCTAGCAGTTTGAAAGCACATCAAAGTGCAAGTAGATAAATAGGTACCGCTCCAGCGGGATGGTAAACGGCGTTTCTGTGCGCTGCTCTGGTTCACCAGAAGCGGCTTTGTCATGCTGGCCACATGACCCGGAAGCTGTACACCGGCTCCCTCGGCCAATAAAGCGAGATGAGCATCACAACTCCAGAGTTGGTCACGACTGGACCTAATGGTCAGGGGTCCCTTTACCTTTAACCTTTGGCCCTACAGATGTCTTTAGGCTTCAAACACTGTCAGCCCCAGCCAGCATCTCTGATGGGCAGGAATGATGGGAACTCTACTTCAGCAACATCTAGAGAGCTGCAATTCAGCAGCCCTTGGCTTAAATGAATACATGCAGCTCTTCAGATTGTAAAGATTGAAGTTAATGTGGTTGCCTTGATACACACAGACACAAAATTGTATGTATCTCTTTTGCTTTGAATAGCAGACTTCGGTGCCATATCACAAGCTGCTGTTTTTGTTTCAAAAGCCGTTTGCCCTACAATGAGAACTCCTTCTGGCACATGGGCTTGGCTATGCAGTTCTTTGGGTCCTCAACAATGTCAACAATTTATATATTTTTTCTATAAAACGTATATATTTGCTTGATTGTAGAAAAATCCTCAAAACAATTGCCCTTAAAAGGCTAGGGAAGACTGGCACCACAGAATGCAAAACACTAATTATTCTATTTCATAATCCCATGCTCTTCTTTTTTAAAAAAAGTAGAGTCTAAATCCATTGGAACACATACTTAGGAGAACCATGGATTAAGGAGCCTTTCTATGAAAGAATGTGGTTGCATTTCCATATAAAAGGCAATTAACTATGCTGGAAGAATAATATGGGTTACAAATCTAAGGGATTTATTCTAAGTGTTGTTATAAGATAAAAGGGTTTCATTACAAAGAATGTGTTCGGGCAGGAAATATGAAAGCAACACCAAGAATCTGAGTAAGGCCCTTAAAAAGTTCAAAGTAACGAGACATAATAGATAATTAGTAGCTCAGAGCTACAGAAGTTTTGTTAATTTTAACGCTGAAAGTTCCTTCAATATGCAGGACATAGAAAAAGAATCTTCAGTGTCATGCTGCATTGTATGTCCTTTCCTAACCACCACGTTACATCAGCTTAAGGAACGTTCATTTTGCCTATTTTCACAGTGGCTGCAGTTCAACTTTTAGACAGGAAGCTCTCTGTAAATGTGTGTGTGTGTGTTTATGTGTATAATGTTAAAACTGTTTTGCAGGGTGAAAACAAATCAGAGTATTTCCTAGGGTTGACCCCTGTAGGAGTGGTTGTCTACAAGAATAAAAAGCAAGTTGGGAAGTATTTTTGGTAAGCATCATCTATCTTGTAGCCCCCATTAAAAAAAAAAAGATTACCAAAGATTGCATGGCGTATTTCCATTTATAAATGTTTTCTACATAGAGCAGTTTCGATCTCTCAAACTGGAAACATGGAGACAATGGGTTGGGTCCACCCTGTATTTGGTGGAGCTCTGCTAACTGGGTGCTCTTGCAGGGTGAAGAAGTATTTTTGTCAATTCCTCTATCCCTCCTTAATAGCATATGCACCGCAAGCAGCTGCTCCAGTGGGCTAGGGGTCCCTCTGGAACATTGTGGGAGGTGGTGTAGAGGGCTACAAGGGGAAGGAAAGTGTTTAATATGAGTGCATTTAAATATTTCCCTCAAAAGGGTACCTACCAACCTGCAAATTGAAAAAAGAGAAACTTCATCAGTGATGAACATGCTTCCTTCAAAATTTTAATTGGGAGCCATTTCTAGCAACACTTCATTCAAAAGAAAGCAGTTCCTGAATAACTGCTGTAGAGAAATAAAATAGGCTGTTGATTGATATTTCTACTTATATGATAATCGTTACTGGCTTGCATGTTTCATAGCTAGACTGGCTAATTCACTAATGAATATACTTGTCATTAAACCTTCAACCGTTCCAATTTTTTAATGTATCTGTTGGATTAATCTTCATGTATTTTGTGTGTGTGTTTTTCTAACACTTAGGCCTAGAATTACAAAAGTCCACTTCAAGGAAACTCAGTTTGAGCTCAGAGTTCTTGGAAAAGATGTAAGTTTATATTTTGTAGCTTGAAAATAATGCTTATTAAACATGTATTCCTAACCACTCTAGACCAAACATGAATAGGATTGTGTTGTATTTGTATCTAACTAATAGTTACAAAGTGATTTTTAACACACACACATAAAAAGGCTTGGTCTTTGTCTATGTCATAAATTCTCTTTAAATTATCTGCTTTGTTAATACTACTTGTAACATTGAGAGGGCAGAAACATTTGGGGGAACAAAAGTGATGCATTCACCATCAGGCTTTTTTCTGTGGTCCATTAAGTTTGAGGGGCTTGTTTTGTAAAGTTCTTAGAAGAGGTCAACCTCATTCACACAATGCTAAACAAAAACATGGCTTAGTGTGAACAAGCAAACATGCAAGCTTCTCTAGGGGAGATTGGTTACAGCTCATGATTTGTCTACAGAGAGCTATCCCAAGAGTTAGGATTCAGCCTATAAACTAAGCCATGGCTTAGTTTAGCATAGTATAGCAGTGGAATGACCAGAGGATGAGCAAGGCAGCTGCAATATTCTTTCTATGAGGCTGCACATTTGCTTGTTCACAGTAAACCATGGTTGCCTTAGCATTATGTGTGAACTGGACTAGACTGTTGGGACTTTATCTGTGCCATCTGTTAACACAGCGTAGATTAGATTGCTTGGAAGTGCTGCTACAGTTACCTTAGATACTTGTTGGTAAATGCTTTGAAATTATCCAGATGAATGGGAAATCGGGAAGCTTTAGAAAAGAAACATTGTTGTTTTTGGTTTTAAGGCTGATGACTGACTGGGCTTTTAAAATAAGAACACATTGCTGTGCTTAAAAGAACTGACAGCATTTGGTAATGTCAAGTTCTGACAAGAATGCTGTTAAGGAAGCATTTCAAAGAACAAGGATGCAGAATATTATGTACACTTTACTGTCTTTTAAAAATGTCTTCTGCACTGAACTTGGTTAGAAATTAGGACTGGGTGTTGGGATTGTGTGTCCCTCCCTGAACCACACACCAGTTTATCCCACCCATTCTACTTTCTGCTTCAAAGTTACCAATGCCGGTTAAAATCATCCTAACCTTGGTTAAGTGGGGAGACTAAGGCCCAGTGTGGAAATCTGTCCAGGAATGCCTTTGTTCAGGCGTCAGGTGTCATTGTGAACAAGAGTAGAGGGCGTGGGGGCAGTCTAGGTACAAGAGTTTACAGTTCACTGCCTATCTCCAAAACCATGGTTAATGGTTCTGTCTGCATTGATCCTATCGCAGTATGTTTGGTTAAATACATTTGTTAGTTCTGCTAAATAACCTATTCAGAAATTATGTTGCATGGTTGATTTTTCTTGAGGAATTTAAATGTCAAATCAATGGAATGTCTTTAAACAAAGTTTTACTGTTTGATCTTAAAATGAACATATCTTGAATATAAATCAGTGTTCTCCAATCTGGTGCCATACATGTATTATTGGACTATAGTCCTCATCATCCCTGAACTTTTGACTTGCTTGCTGGGCTGATGGGAGTCAGAGTCCAAAATCGCTAGGCAGCATCTGGTTAGTGGAGGCTGATATTGACTGACAAAGACTGGGGAATGTAGGTTATTCTCCAGATAATACCAAATAGATAAGATAACAGTTTGTTGCATTTAGCACTTTGTATTCCTGCTGTGATAAAACTTCACATTATAATTATCTGAGGGAAGCTGTTACTACTTATAGCTTCTCCTCCAGGCAAATTAAATTAAAAATAAAACACCAATGAAAATTTCAAAGCCCTTATCCAACTCTCATTTAGAGATAATGGAAAAAAGACAAGCAATTCCACAAAGTAAATTTAATAACTAAAGTCTTGCTTAGATATATTATATAATGTGGGACATGTTAATGAGGAAACTTTCAGGGTAATGATGGATCTAGCTGTTTATAGGATTTTATTTTGGTTAGCTAAGCAAACAAAAGCCAAAGCTAGAACATATTGCTTTGTTAATTCAGTTTGACAGCATGACCATCCTGAATGACAGGGCTATTTAATTAAGTGGTCAGGTGAGCCAGGACCAGTGCCTGACCTGCTGCTCCAATCTTACAATTTGCTTTTTCCTGGTTGCTGCTATCACCTTTTGCATTCCTTTTGATCCAGTGAATGCATGAGCAGCATCAAAAAGGAAGCGTGGCAACTGGGATTGAGGTGCAGGCCACCATAGTATCTCAGCAACAGAGAGAAGGGAAGATGAGCAAAAAACAAAACAAAACCTCAAGACAGATAGAAGAAATATAAAAAGGCAATACAATAAATAATCTTGTTTGAGATTCTTTGGTAAATTTAATCAGTCTGTTGCTTTTTATAGTGGAAACCTCAGTGATGCAAGCTTGTAGAAGCTGGAGATGCAGCAAACCTTCAACAGAGTAGAATTTCAGTCTCTCCGTATGAATTGCACTTATTCTGTGCAAAAAAGGACATTTTATCTCTTCAGGCTGGCAGAACCCAATTCTCCACTTGATCTTAGCCAAAAGGCCGAGAAGCCAATTCTGCAGTCACTAGATGTAGATAATCAATGACTAAGATAAAGGAGCTTGACCTGTGAATTAACTTGGGGAAATATTAGATTAGATTAGAAATAGTAGATTTGAGAGCTTTCTCTTTTTATAATCATGCCGCTTCCACATTTCCACACCCCTTTTATTTCTACAGAAGAGAGGAAGTTCGACAGTATGTTCCTTTCAGTTTCCCATTTTGCTGTATCTTGGCAGATTCTATGAAACCTCTTGAAACCTATACCTTCCTTATTGTACTCTGTCTTTTGTTGAATGGAATTAAAGCTTGTTTGCTTTGGAGATTAAGTTCTGGTTTTCCAAGTATGTTCAAATATTTCATAGAAGCATTTACAACAGAATGCTTCTGCAACAGAAAATATAACAAGCAATAAGTTATGCAATATCAGGGAAGGAATTTGTGCTTTGGCTAATAGCTATCTTGCATTGACCTGTGGTCAATGAGCTACTCAGCTGCGATTTAATTCAGCCAGGCAACACCCACCCATATTGCCACACCGCTTCAGACCCTTTATTCCTTACCATAGATCCAATTTAGGTTGGGGAAAAAGAGTAGCTTACTGATTACACCATGTGGCATGGCCTCCATGGAAACAGCAAATAATTTAGTCTTGTCACTCCCTGAAAATTTAAATTGAATTGATTGTGTCTCTATAGCGATTGAGGTGAAACATGTTTCTTGCTTGTTCCTGTGCTGGTAATTGTTGGTTCAAACAGTAAACCCATCAGACATATTACTGATGGCACAGTCAAAGCTGTTCGGTCCCAGAAAGGTCCACAAAAGGTTTGCAAGGAGGCAGGACCAATATGCAGTCTTCGGTTGAGGGTAAGGACAGCCAGTAGACAGACAGGGGTTGCATGTCCCATCTGAGAGCAGGAACTGGACTGGAGAACGAGATTACCAATTTTGCCTTGGCTACTGGCTTGTGGTCAACTCTAATTCCATAGTTTCTAAAGCAATGTTCAGGTTTTTCTAAACAAGCTTGGCCAGAGCTTAATGCAAAAAGTAATCTCGACAGGTCTAGCACCCTTTCATCTGTTAACTAATGAATCTTATGGGTGACAAATCAATTAGAGAGAGGTCTTTGGATTTCCAAGAGATCTAGGGAACTGCAGAGGCACCATGTTCCCTAGTCACTAGGGTTACCATGCCTCCCCTGCAAAGATGGAATACCATAATTTGTATGTTTAACTCACCCTAAATATAGGAAGGCTTTCTCTTTGCCAAGGTTTACTGTTTTACATTTTAATAAAACCCCAGTGAACCATAAATGCTGCCTTTGTAACAACGTTGAGGTGGAGTCTATCTTGCATGTCCTTTTTATTGACATTTGTGTCAAGCGGCTAGGAAAGACCTAATTATCCTATTATGCAGTCTCTCCCTGTCTGCTTTTTTGAATCTCTTATGATCACTTTGCTTCCTGGCTCCCTTGTGTCAGCCACAGAGCAAGTGGCAAAGTTTTCAAATATGGCCTGTTGTATTAGGCCACTTACAATTGATATACGTAGATAGCTTAGCATTGTTATTCTGCACTTTTCAGTTGTATTAATTCATATTTTAGTGATGTTGTTAATGGTCAATTATAAAATTGTTACTGATGTTTAAATGGTCTGTTGACTGCAAATAAAGAGATGGAAAGTGTAAACAGGTGGTATTTGGAGAGAGTTCCTTCAGTACCTTGGACAGATCATAGGGAGCAGTGTCCCTATTTAGGTTGTGTCCAGATGGGGGCATTATCTTGCAAACAGGTTGTTCAGAGTAGTGTGTGAGGATCCACACACTCCCATTTTTTTGACTCACCATATTCATTGCTGTCTTACTGTCACACTACTGGGCAGAGCTTGCCAGACTTTTTGTTTTGGTCCCTACAATCTATCACTCCTCCCAACCCTTCTCTGAGTAAGTTTACAGGATTAAACTGTAGTTTGCCCTTAAAAAAAAAGTTTGCAGAATTTGGGTTTAATAGAATTGTACAAATTCTGTACTAATGAAAACAAATTGGGTTTGCTTTGTGCTCCGAGTGGGGTTTGTTCCTGTGCTGAACTACAGATACTGTAATCACTCATTCTCAGCCTTCTCTAACTGACATCCAACTTCAGTTTAAAACGCTTTGGGATCCAGTCTTGTTGCTGGGAGGGAAAGTCATCGATCCGAGAGATTATACAGTGAGGTTTTAAAAAACTTTTATTTTATTACTTTATTACTTAACTAACAGACTCTTGTGCTGTGTTACAGACTTCCTCGGAAAATACTGTACTCTGTGTCTTAAATGCCCTAAGTAACATGGAGAAGTACTGTTTGAGAAAAGTGCCCTTGGGATGTGTGGAGCTAGTTGCATGCTGTTTTGGATTCTGGTCTGTGAGGCAAAGTGTTTATTAACCAAAACTCTGCCTACTATTTACTGTTACGTACATTTAAGTAATACTTAAGCCCCAAAAAGGGGACACGGGTGGCACTGTGGTCTAAACCAAAGAGCCTAGGGCTTGCTGATCAGGTGGTCAGTGGTTTGAATCCCTGTAATGGGGTGAGCTCCCGTTGTTCGGTCCCTGCTCCTGCCCTCCTAGCAGTTTGAAAGCACATCAAAGTGCAAGTAGATAAATTGGTACCGCTCCGGCGGGAAGGTAAAAGGCGTTTCTGTGCACTGCTCTGGTTCGCTAGAAGCAGCTTTGTCATGCTGGCCACATGACCCGGAAGCTGTCTGCGGACAAACGCTGGTCCCTTGGCCTATAGAAGAAGATGAGCGCGCAATCACAGAGTCGTCCGCAACTGGACCTAATGGTCAGGAGTACCTTTACCTTTAAGCCCCAAAAGCTAGAGCCTGAGTAAACGTAACCATCAGTAATAGTTCTCTATGTGGGGCTACCTTTGAAGGTGACCCGGAAACTGCAACTAATCCAGAATACAGCAGCTAGACTGGTGACTGGGAGTGGCTGCCGGGGCCATATAACACCGGTCTTGAAAGACCTACATTAGCTCCCAGTATGTTTCCGAGCACAATTCAAAGTGTTGGTGCTAACCTTTAAAGTCATAAATGGCCTTGGCCCAGTATACCTGAAGGAGCTTCTCCACCCCCATCGTTCTCCCTGGACACTGAGGTCCAGCTCCGAGGGCCTTCTGGCAGTTCCCTCCCTGTGAGAAGTGAGGTTACAGGGAACCAGGCAGAGGGCCTTCTTGGTAGTGGCGTCCACCTTGTGGAATGCCCTCCCATCAGATGTCAAGGAAAGAAGTAACTATCTGACTTTTAGAAGACATCTGAAGGCAACCCTGTTTAGGGAAGTTTTTAATGTTTGATATGTTATCACTTTTTATTATTTTATTGTGTTTTTAATATTCTATTATTATTATTATTATTATTATTATTATTATTATTATTATTATTCCCATAGCATACAATATCCATGAAGAAAGCAGTTTCAGATGCAACCAAAGGCTTGCACAGGCTTGGCGCGAATTGTTAGTATTCTCTTTGGACACGAGCCCCACTTGTTGCCACATTCGCCATGCTAGTGTCTGCTACTGAAATCTCTCTGCAGCCCAGTGTACAGCATGGGGAGGTGCTGTTAGGGCAGGAAAGGAAGGCAACTTGGAAAGGGTGACTAAGGCCTGTAATCCGACGCATGATGAATGTTCTGGTTCAAAAGGCTTTCTACATTTTAGAATGCAGTTCAGCCGCATTATTGTCACTCTGAGTCTTTTCATTGACTTTGGAGTTTAGAAAGTTAGGCATTGTATAAATCACACTTGGCTTTTCATTCATTGACTGGGTTAACTGGGTTCTGTCTAATGAGTAACTTACCGGTACCTTAGATTCAGGGGCATTCTTTGAAGGCTTTCAGTGAATTAAATTGACTATGGCATGCCATAGGATGTTTCTTATGCATTGCATTCCCACCCCTTTTTTTCAGACAAAGGCTATAACTCACCCAGTTGATGGGTGCTATTTCTTGAAGAAACTATATAATTCTTCAATGTCACCTTTGTTTGCTGCGTACATACCACACCTTACTGTTAATCACTAGTACTCTTTATAAAAATGTCCACTTTGGAGGGTTTCTGATTATGTAAACATTTTTCAGTTCTTTAGTGAGTTAACAGGTTCAGTCCTGTATTTTGGTGAATATGTTGTGGAGGTGGGGGTGATGATTAACAAAATCAATCCTACTGGGAATATCCCCTCACTCATCCAAGTTTAGGATGTTCCACCATTCTTCATCAGAGTTTCTTTTTCTTTGAGAAAAATAAGGCTCACGTAAATGTAAACAAGCTTTAATAATAAACTGAGAGAAAACCGTAACAGAATAACAACATGTCTGAGAGAAACTAAAACAACAACATGAGGCAAGAAAACAACAAGAGGCAGTTGGTCCCTCTTTACTGACATTCCTAACTGAACATAATGGAACACATGCACTGAAGGGAGGGGCTGATTCTGGAGCAAAACACACAAGCCCCGCCCACCAGATACCAAGCACTCTACTATTCAAATGAGGCCCGAGTGTTTTTCCTACAGAATATACTTCACATTTACTTTTTATATCATGGAGGTCAATTTCTATGTTAGAAATAAGTATCTGTTTGCCATGAAACTATGATGTATGTTTGATGCCTTCCACTGCATGGACCAAAGACAACCCACTTGGCTTCTTTCTTCTTCTTTGGCGATCACTTGTGGCCAAGTAAGATTGTCTTCCATGAACACGGTCTTATAGGCAGTCTGTAAGTGACTGTGGAGGCCAATTCTGGATACACATGTCCTTCCACAGTGGAGACATAGGTTTCCAGGCAGGAGCTGATCACGGTGAGGGTTTGCCAAACATGCCTTCCTCTTAGCACATTTCTCCCTTTCGTCCTGAGTTCGAGCATCTTCAAAGTCCATGATGTCTTTGGTAAAGGCTATTATCTAATTGGAGTGCTCTCAGTCCAGTGTTTCCCAGTTGTCGGTGTTTATACTACATTTTTAAAGATTTGCCTTGAGAGAGTCTTTAAACCTCTTTTGTTGACTACCAGCATTACACTATCCATTTTTAAGTTTGGAATAGAGTAGTTGCTATAGAAGACAATAATCAGGGATCCGAACGACATGACCAGTCCAACAAAGTTGATGTTGAAGAATCATTGGTGTGCACACACTCATAGGATGACCTTCAAACCCACTTGTACTGCTAATTCACAATGGTGTCCCTCCTCAACATGATTCATCTGAAATCACATGGGTGGCGCTGTGGTCTAAAACCACTGAGCCCCTTGGGCTTGCTGATCGTAAGGTTGGCAGTTCAAATCCGTGGAACAGGGTGAGCTGCTGTTGCTTTGTCCCAGCTCCTGCTAACCTAACAGTTTGAAATCATACCATCATGAGTAGATAAATACGTACTGCTGTGGGGGAAGGTAAATGGCGTTTCTGTGTGCTCTGGCACTCGTGTCCCGTTGCTGGTCACATGACCCAGAAAAGCTGTCTGCAGACAAGCGCCGGCTCTCTCGGCCTGAAAGTGGAGATGAGCACTGCACCCCATAGTCGAATTCAACTGGACTTAACTGTCCAGGCGTCCTCTACCATCACCTTTACCTTTAATCTTTGATCACATCCGTACCATACATTTAAAGCACTATTATACCACTTTATTATTATACCACTAAAGGATGCTGGGAAGCTGTAATGTGTAAAGGGTGATGGAAGTTGTTAGGAGATCCCTATTCCCCCAAAGGTAAAGGGACCCCTGACCATTAGGTGCAGTCGTGACTGACTCTGGGGTTGCGGTGCTCACCTCGCTTTATTGGCCGAGGGAGCCGGCGTACAGCTTCTGGGTCATGTGGCCAGCATGACTAAGCCGCTTCTGGCGAACCAGAGCAGCACATGGAAACGGCGTTTACCTTCCCGTCGGAGCGGTACCTATTTATCTACTTGCACTTTGACATGCTTTCGAACTGCTAGGTTGGCAGGAGCAGGGACCGAGCAACGGGAGCTCACACCGTCACTGGGATTCAAACCACTGACCTTCTGATCGGCAAGTCCTAGGCTCTGTGGTGTAACTCACAGCGCCACCCGCGTCCCCCCTATTCCCCCTACAGATCTGCAATTCCCAAAATGTCTTAGCAGTCAATCCATCTTCCCAGGGGATCTTTGGAATTCTAGCCGAGTGAGGAGAATAGAGTCTCTTAACACTCAGTACCCTTTACAAACCATAGTGTCCAGAATTCTTTGAGGTAAGCCATTAAATTGGTGTGAGTGCTTAAAATGTGTTGTATGGGTGTGAACTTAGTGTTGGGAAATATAAAACATGGAAGTGATCCTTGAGATTTGTGTTGATTTGGTAAGATGGTTTAAATTATTCACATTTTTAAAGATCGTGACTAAGAGAACATTTTTCACATCAAGGCGGTAGAATTACATCAGGGTAATTCTCCTGATTCCACATGGTTAAAAATGAAAAAGAGTCTGTGTTCATGTGCCTAGATTATCAAATAAGATTCCTTTATATCAGAAGAATCCTTTACAACACTTCCTTTTTATTATTTCAGTGTAATGAAACTTCCTTCTTCTTCGAGGCGCAGAGCAAAACTGCATGCAAGCATTTATGGAAATGCTGCGTAGAGCAGCACACATTCTTCAGGTAGGTAAGCTACAGCTGTAAAGAATCTATTATTAAATGATGACAGAAGACAGACACATCTTGGCAGGGGTGGTTCAAGGCGGTGCACTTTAGAGCTTCAGGCTAGCGCTTATCTGCAGTTAAAAGGCAAGTATATTCAGATCTCTTTAACTGACCTGGTTGTATTATAAAAGATAAGAGGCCCTAGCTGGTTTCCTCAAACTGGATTTGATCCAAAAAAAACCCAGTGAATGGGAGATAAATAGCCACTGCCTCTGTTCCATAAATGCATATGCAAGAGTTCACACAATGCTATAGCAATTCTTGCACAGTTCTTACAAGAAGTGGAAGAATATATCTGGATTCAGTTTCACTTGAACAGCCTTTGAATGAGCAGAATATACCTTCTGCATGCGAAAAAGAGCACATTTTGGATCCAAATCTTTTTTTCCTGAAGGAACATCAATGTTTTAAATGAGAATAATGAAAGGAGAACAGTAAATCATTTTGAGCTATGTTTTTACTAATTTCCTGTCATTTATCCTGTCTAAATAAGTCATCCTCTTCCATCTACAGCAGTGTTTCCCAAACCTGGGTCTCTAGCTGCTGTTGGACTCCAAATCCCATCATCCCTAGCTAGCAGGACCAAGTGGTATGGGGTGATGGGAATTATAGTCCTAAAAACAGCTGGAGACCCAAGTTTGGTAAACACTGATCTATAGCAAGATTAGTCAATGTGGTGCCTTCCAGAGATTGGACCACAGGCCCCAGCCAGCATAATTGATGATCTGGGATGATAGAATTTATAGTCCAACAACACATGGATGGCACAATGATGCCCGCTGTCCTAGCTTTCACAGAGATTATATAGTGCCTTGACAGTTTTGTTATCTGATCATTTGTTAGCAGAATATTAGAGCAAAATTATTCTGAATCCTAGAATTGCCAAAACTTGACATAGGTTGATCTATTTTACACACAAAAAAGCTGAATATTTTTGCACACAAAGTATCTTTTTAAATATCTTTGGCTTGGATCCAATTTGTGCAAGAAAGGGAGCAGTTTCCACCAACTCTCCTTTCATCTGCAGCCCACACCATTCCCAGGAGTTCATCAACCCCCCAGGAACAGATTGTCAGGGTGTGAAGGGGGGGGGGGCGCAGAGGTAAAGGAGGTAGAGTTCCATTCGTGGAAGAAAAGCTGTCTGTCTAAACAACCAAGTGGAAAAGGCTCACTGAAGTTCAACCAGCATACTTATACTGGAAGGAAAAACTTAAAAACAATTAAAATGTGATTGTCTCAAACTAGTTTGGGCCTTTTAAATTTTCTCTCATTTCTTTCTAACTTTAGACACACGCACTTTAGACACCCAAACCCACCCACACACTGTGTGTGTGTGTGTGTGTGTGTGTGTGTGTGTGTATCACATGCTCCCTTATCCAGGATGACTAAACTATGCATCTTCAGTACTTGCTGGAAGAAAATTACAGTGCAACTTATTTTGTTGACTTGGTGTGCTCAGAGGATGAGTGACAATTTTTAAAAATTGTATCACTAACTGCCATTCTGGCTCATTTCCTGGTCTTAAGTGGCTACTAGGTTGCTGTGTCCTGCTAACCTCTTTTGGTATTGCTCATAGCATGCAAAGTTGACCCCAAATTTCACTTAGCAGCTTTGTATGCTTTGACTGAGGTTTACAAGAACTTTTAATGCAAAAAAGAGGAGCAGTTTTCCTTAAAATATTATTTTTCTTTCCTTTCATATTTTTATAGCTCTGATAATCATTAGGGCCATTACATCTTCAACCAGATATATATACATATATCTGGTTGAAGAACCAGAGGCACACAGAACGCCATCACCAATCAACCACACCAGACCCAAACCCAGACCCTCTCCACAGATAAATTACAGACACCATCCAGTAGCCAAACCATAGTGGCACCTCCGGATGCTGCACCCCCCTGCAATCCCTACACAGATCTGGCTGGCACAGGGCACAAAACCACAGCTCGCCCCTATACACGAAGCCAAGCCAGAGCACAACTAAGTGCAGTACAGCCATCTTCTCAGAAAAACTCTTCACAAGCTCAAGAGGTCAAGACACGAAAGCTTTAGCAACTAATCCACACTTAATGACCCACCTAAGTGGTACTCAGAATATCACTCAAGAAATCACTCAAGATATCCCTCAAGTAATTAAGGAACAAAAGAAGAAAAGGCACACTAACCTGGGAACTTCCTCTCTGCCCAGAACGTTGGAGGCTATACACCACACCCCCTCAACAGTATTTATAGGAACTCAAACACTGAGATCCTGCTCTGTTCCAGTAACAAGAAGCCGAAAGCACCAGCCTGAAGATGACGAGTGAGACCTCGTCGAAACGTCGCCTAGACACCCCAACTCTTACACGGGAAGACACCCGAAGACACCAAAACCTGCATATATATATATATATATATATTGGGGTGTCTACACGCGGGTGGCACTGTGATTTAAACCACAGAGCATAGGACTTGCCAATCAGAAGGTTGGCGGTTCGAATCCCTGCGATGGGGTGAGCTCCCGTTGCTCGGTCCCTGCTCCTGCCAACCTAGCAGTTCGAAAGCACGTCAAAGTGCAAGTAGATAAATAGGTACCGCTCTGGTGGGAAGGTAAACAGCGTTTCCGTGCGCTGCTCTGGTTCACCAGAAGCGGCTTAGTCATGCTGGCCACATGACCCAGAAGCTGTACGCCGGCTCCCTCGGCCAATAAAGCGAGATGAGCGTCGCAACCCCAGAGTCGGTCACGACTGGACCTAATGGTCAGGGGTCCCTTTACCTTTACCTTTACATACCAAGCCGACATACTTTTCTTCCTTCATTATAACATCTCCCTTCATTTTGTGTGGCATCTTTCATTCTGAATGACACCTATCTTGAGGTTCCAGGTGCGGTTCAGGGAACCTCAAGACTAGTGTCGAATAGACCTTTTCTGGGTGGCTCCCCAACTGTGGAATGCTCTCCCCAGAGCAGCTCACCTGGCACCATCATTACCTGTCTTAAGCGCCAGGCAAAAAAATTCCTTTTTACTCAGGCCTATGGCTATTAAATAATCCATGACCTGTGTCTCTTTTATTATTAGACTGTCTGCCAGTATGCTTCTTATTATGTGTTTATCATTGAAGTTCTGTAATGTGTTTTTATTGTTGCACACCCCCCCTGGGATCTTTGTATAAAGGGCAGTATATAAATTGAAATAACACTAATAATAAATGCAGGCTCCCCCAACCTCTCTATCCAGTGATCAGGTGTCTCCCTAGACAATGCCCCCTCCCCAAGCTGCCACCCTCAATAGTCCTGTTTCATGTCCCTCGTAGATATTCCACGTAGCTGGAATATCTCTTTGAACTGTGATGATCCCTCTTGCTTGTCTGGATAGAGAAAGGTGTCTGTGTATACTACTGGTTTTTGTAAGAAACACATCCATTGCTCTGCCCACAGTGATGGACAGTGGAACGGTCTCCCATGGAAGGTTCTGGACTCTCCTTCCTTGGAGGTTTTGAAGCAGAGGTTGGGTGGCCATCTGTCATGGATGCTTCAGCGGAGATTCCTGCTTTGCAAGAGGTTGCACTAGGGAACCTTGGGGTCACTTCCAACTCTCCAATTCTGTGATTTGCCTCCAACTCCTCTCACCAGTGATATGCAGCCCCCTAGGGGCAAGGGAATAGGACCTTCAGGCTGAAAAAGGTTTCCCACCCTTGCTCACACTCATTAAGTGCCATCTGAAACTAAAGAAGCTCCATTGTGCACCTATACATGTTGTTACTGTGAAGATCTTACTTGTTTCACTAAAACTAGAGAGAGCAGCTCCCAGCTTGCTCCTCTGAACAGCTAGTTTTTAATCTCTGTTATAAAGCCCTACAAGCAAATAGTACCTATAGCATTGAAAAATGGTGTGGCCCCACCTAGTGGGTGAAATATTCTCTTATGCATATTACATAATTTCAAGAGATAGAATTTGTGAAACTTCTCAGAACTTTCATGAGACAGATATAGGAAGGGTTTTTCTTAGTTTCATAGAATCAGTAAAGTCTCGGTCTTCGTGCAAATGCTCTTGAGATCAGTGTGGTAGGCAGAATCTGAAGCAATCCAGCACATAAATTACCTGTACTTGAGTCTTGTTGATATCAATGGGACTTACCTAGGGATAACTGTGTGCAGGACTGCAGCACTGTAAAGTTATTAACACTGACGTTTTTAACTTTGACAGAATTGTGCCCCATATTTATAGAAGCCTTAATATACAACTTTTCAGCCGTGGGATCTCAATGCACTCTTTCAGTATTTATGTTCTGTTGAGATACAGCTTACTGTCCAACAGAGCAAAAAGCTTTAAATTCCAGAGGATACACTTTGAAGTAATGTGCATCTTAGAAAGTTACTTGTGCTTGTGCTCTCTTGAAATCATTTATGACTTAGGTTGGTACTGATCAACAGAATGTAAGCATAACTACATCTTCCTGGTCATGCTTCTCTAGCTTTAAAAAGGACGACAATAAAAAAATTGGAGTATTTGTTTAAATAGGAAAAGAACAAATATAGTGGGTTTCCCTCTAGCTGCCGATCTTCAGTCTTATAAAATTGCCTGTAATAGGGTTGTCACTTAGAGAAGCCTGCAGACAGTCTATGTTCTCTTGCATAGCTTTGTACCATATTTAATTAACTTATTTTTAAAACTGATACAGAATGCCAGAAAACGAATCCAATTCTCTATCAAGAAAACTTGGCAAACTTGGGCCTCTTGGCTATAAGCACCGGTATAGGTAAGGAAACTTTGTTAGTATGATGCTAAACCTTCATACTAAGCACTCTTTTTTACATGTTTATGTTTATGATCTTATTATTATTTTAGGTATCCTTTGCTGTGTATTTTTGTTCCTTACTTCTTTCTGGAGTAGCTGTTATATTATAGGCACAGCTTAAAAATGGGCTCCCTGAGCTCATCTACCTCCACCTTTTATTATAATAGATGCAGTGTGTGGTTCAATGAAAAATAGAATATGCTTTGATCGGTTGTGCATAATCTGTTGGGGAATCTGTGTCCCTGTAGATGTTCCTTGACTTCAGCTCTCATCATCACTGACCATGGTCTGGGGTGGTATGCCCTGTTTGGTGTAGGGACACTGGTGGCGCTGTGGGTTAAACCACAGAGCCTAGGACTTGCCGATCAGAAGGTCGGCGGTTCAAATCCCCACGGTGGGGTGAGCTCCCGTCGCTCGGTCCCTGCTCCTGCCAACCTGGCAGTTCGAAAGCACGTCAAAGTGCAAGTTGATAAATAGGTACCACTCTGGCAGGAACTTAAATAGTGTTTCTGTGCGCTGCTCTGGTTCGCCAGAAGCGGCTTAGTCATGCTGGCCACATGAACCGGAAGCTGTATGCCGGCTCCCTCGGCCAATAAAGCGAGATGAGCGCCACAACCCCAGAGTCGGCCACGACTGGACCTAATGATCAGGGGTCCCTTTACCTTTACCTAATATTTGTCTTGCAAGGCTGCAATTTTTTAATGTAGATTGTTTCATGATTATCTGGTTTATCATTTGCATACCTTTTGTCTTCCCAAGTCCCCCGCATAACTTATCTATGGCCAATCAAAATCAGCGGGTTTCCCCCCAAAGCATTGGCTCTGCATTAGTGAATGGGTCAAATTGAAACTGCCTAGCAGCTTGCATGTACAGTAAAAAGGTAAAGGGACCCCTGATCATTAGGTCCAGTCGTGACCGACTCTGGGGTTGCGGCGCTCATCTCGCTTTATTGGCCGAGGGAGCCGGCGTTTGTCTGCAGACAGCTTCCGGGTCATGTGGCCAGCATGACTATGCCTCTTCTGGCGAACCAGAGCAGTGCGCGGAAATGCTGTTTACCTTCCTGCCGGAGCGGTACCTATTTATCTACTTGCACTTTGACGTGCTTTCGAACTGCTAGTTTGGCAGGAGCAGGGACCGAGCAACGGGAGCTCACCCCGTTGCGGGGATTCGAACCGCCGACCTTCTGATTGGCAAGTCCTAGGCTCTGTGGTTTAACCCACAGTGCCACCCGTGTCCCATACATACATACATACATGCATGTACAGTAAGCCTTCATAAATAATGAAGTCCACCACTTGTAACCAAGGCTTTAAATGACCTGGGGATTAGCAGTTCATATTTTCTGGCTAACAAGCAAATTGGCATTTTAAAAAATAAGGTATATAAAGCTAAGTTTCTGATAAGCTCCCTGCTTACACAACTGAATGAACACATTGTAAACCCACTAAATACACACGTGTCAAAGCAAATGTTGGGATGCTTAGGGAGAAATTTTTAAAGTTTTCTTCTTTGGCTGCCTTCTGGCATTTTGTTGGTAAAACAGAACCTGTCCCTGCAGAGCCTATTCATACGAGTCCGTCAGTAATTACTGTTTCTTTACATACAGTATAATTGCTCTTCACTCATTAAACAAATCCACCTGGATGTTTTTCAAACATTCAACTGCAGATGTTTTGGCAATTGGGAATTATTGCTGGGAAAGTGCTGTATTTTGCACCATTAATGATTGTTCAAGAACAAAGCTTGGCAAGTCCATGAATTTTGCTTTTGTTGAAGCTGAAATAATGTTATCAGATCTTATTCTGCGACAGGAAAAACAAGAGCACATTAGCTGCGAAATGGCTCCTTGTTTTAAAACGTTTTCTTAATGCCATTTGCAGAACGTTTTGCTTGATATTTAAATCTTGACATTTTAGACTAACCTGTTCCCAATTTTTTTTATACTAACACTGGAATTCTCTGGCATGAAAGAGTTTGGATTTGGTGGATCTTTGTGTCTTGCAACATTGTCCTGCCATTGCAGTAATGTTTTCTGTTTTAATATTATAATTATATTTTAATTGAGGAAGCAGTTGGGAATTTCCCCCGCTCCAGTGCTCTATTATACATGATTTTATTGTGTTAGGATTTGTTGTTGTTGTTTTTAGTTTTTTAAAAAAGAACAGTGAGCAGGGTCCCTGTTTTCCATTATTTGTGGATTCAGTGCTATTTTTATGGGGGTACTCAAGCGTACATAGTACCGGCACATATTCCCACCCAAATGCTAAATGTGGTGTTTGCTGTGCCAACTTCATGGTGAGTACCAGCACCATTTTTTATTTTTTAAAAAAGAGCATTGGATAAGATACCATGCTGCTGCTGGATTTGGCCTAGCTTGTGTATAGCAATAAAGGAGACATTTGGTATCACTTAATTTTTTGAATCAGCTCCTAATATTGCTTGAGAAAACAGTCTGTGTCTCTTTGTGTCAGGCTTCATGGAATCCGATCCTCCACCCCACAGTAGGCTGCCAATAATAGATAGACAATAAGCTCTTACCAAGTCTTTTATTCAATATTCACAGAGAGGGGCTTAGAAATGTGCTCTTTTGTTAGCCGTGACCCCCGCTAATTGCTTTACGAACCTCAATTAGCGATTTATTGCTGCCCGGCACGCTTCCACTCCGGCACTTCTCCGTCACGGTTCAGCAGAGCTTCGCACAGCGATGTAAAACTGTCACCAACTTGATTCAGCTTTCAGACAAACACACAGAGTCCCGTTTGTCTCTATACAGCTTTTATTTCCAACATTTCTCAGGCATTTCCAGGACTAGTTGCAGCCATCACAGCACTACGTCCTTTTCCCCACAGCTCACATAGTGGGACTGGCAAATCTTGCCCAAGCTCCTCCCGAGCTTCTAAAAGTGACGTCAGAATGGTGAGGCATCATGGGAACAACTTAACCAGTTAAGTTCCAACTCCAACACCCCCTCTGCATCACATTCTGACAAGACCCTCTGAGTTCAACACCTTCCCTTTTTGCCTTGTGCCCCTTCCCGGCATCTTTCCCAGGCACCTGTTGAACCCCTTCAACACTCCCAGAATCACACTGTGCGACACTTTTCCACGCACCTGTGATCTGATACCCTATTGACCCATTAGGGCCAGCAGTTGTGTCTTCTCCGTCAGACTCTTCCCCCTCTGACTTGACAACCCTTCCGTGAGCTTTCTCCATTACAGGAGACGAAGCCTCACACCTGGACACTCCTTTCACAACCCTTGGAGATGCCCAAACCTGCCCTGAACCCTGACCCTGGACTTGGTCCACATCACCGGGATCTGAACCCTGATTCTGGACCTGGTCCCCGTCACTGGGTTCAGCCACAGCCTCCCTTCTCCCTTGAGAAGACTTTGCACCCGTCACCTGGTGACGTATTCCCTTTTCCTTGAAAAGTTTCTCCAGAGCAGACCCAGTAAACTGTGACCCTCGGTCGCTCTTGAACCCTTGCACCCTGGTGGAGAACCTTAGTTCCACCTCCGCAACCCAATCCTTGATCAGTTGCGCCACCTCCCCCTGTGATTTGGGAGAGAAACACCAGCCAACCTGGCTGTGGTCACCTGTCAGCGACAGCACATACCTGGCCCCACCCAGACTCTCAGACCTCTTGGGTCCTGACAGATCTGTGTAAACCAGCTCAAAACCTCCTTGGCTACCCTCCCAAACCCGGGAAAACCAAGCACCTTTGCATCTTTGCATACCCTGCACCCTTGGGACCTCCTCCCACATTTCCGGAGCTTGTACCCTTTTGTGCACCTGTGCAACTTTTGCACATCTTTGGGAACCTTAGCACACTGCGCCTGTGCTTTTTCAGCATTCCCACCACCCTCCATAGGTGACTCCAGAACAAAGAAATTGTTCTTGCTCTGCACGTTGACCCGTTGTCGCCCCCCTCTGAAAATGGAACAGGTGTCATTTTCAAAGCACATTTTTGAACCCCTGCTTCGTTAGAGCAGATACAGATAACCGACAACTATTCAGTCCCGGCACAACGCAGATCTCTAGCTCCTCCTGTGAAGGAGAGAAAAAACACGTTAGCCATACCACAGACTGGCTTTTGTGTTCCGTCTGTGAACCTAACAGTCATCCCTGTTAAAGCAGCCCTGCATTTCCGCAGCTTCCCAGCAGATGTCTCTGGAATCAAATTGCAATTAGCAGCAGAGCCAATAACAAAACTTTGCTCTGTCCTTGTCTCTTCCTGGCACCTGGCACGTACACCAGCCTCAGTCCCGCGCCTGGTTGTTTTTCCAGACCGGTTGCCATGGTAACCCGACTGGTTCCCATGAGATTTCTGCAGTTTGACCTTGGCAACATCCTGCCTTTTCTCTCTGCTCCGGTGGGGGCAATCTCGCCGCAGATGTCCCGGAGCTTTGCACACGTAGCAACGACGAACTCCAGTGGAAAAACACTGCCTGGGGCTCCCAGCTGGCTTGGCCTTCCTCCTTCTGGAACGGCGCCTCCCACCAGCCTCGCCCCCCCTGAAGCCGCTCTCCGCTCCAGCAGGTTCAGTGGAAAACTTTTCAAACTTGCCTTTGGAACTTTCCGCCCCCCCGACATGCTCACCAGCACTCCTTGAGGCTGAATCATCAGGAACAGGGGCTCCAGCCATCTCTAGGCTTTTGTAGTCCTTCCCCAGGGCTCTGGCCTCCTGCTGAAGCCTTCACAGCTAACACAGCAGTACATTTCCAAGTGCCAATAGTCCCTTTTGCCCCCCCTTCTGGGGCCCACAGCCTTTCCCAGCTGTGCACCGGCTCTCACGTAGGTGATCAGCGCCATCTTGTCTTTCTGTTCTGAAGCAGCCATCTCCCGGCCCTTGCTTTCCGCCTCCAGCCTCACAAACACCCTGGAGCGCTGAACGGCCTCTGGCTTCCTGGCACCCAGAACAGTAGACTTCAGATCAGCAGCTAGGTTGCCCAACTTCTTAAAGTGAGCCTCCCACAGTCCTCCAAGACCTGGCAGCCTGCCATCCTCTTCCGTTCTCCCAAGGGGCCCCAAGCTGTACTTACAATCGCACCAGCTCCTCCGGCTTCCCTTCTCCATGGAGAAACGATACCTTGCTGTTCTCAGCTCCTGGCTCCACAGCAGACCTCTGCGTTTTTCAGCCAGCTGCTTTCTTAGCTCCGCAGCTCTCCTTGCCTCTTAACACCAGGCAAAAAGCAACCACCGTCTCCTGCCGGCCCCCTGCTCGACACCGCAGATTCACAGCTCCCGCGACAGTTTTACAAGCGGTAATTTCGGACCCATAACCTGTGCTCTTTTGTTAGCCGTGACCCCCGCTAATTGCTTTACGAACCTCAATTAGCGATTTATTGCTGCCCGGCACGCTTCCACTCCGGCACTTCTCCGTCACGGTTCAGCAGAGCTTCGCACAGCGATGTAAAACTGTCACCAACTTGATTCAGCTTTCAGACAAACACACAGAGTCCCGTTTGTCTCTATACAGCTTTTATTTCCAACATTTCTCAGGCATTTCCAGGACTAGTTGCAGCCATCACAGCACTACGTCCTTTTCCCCACAGCTCACATAGTGGGACTGGCAAATCTTGCCCAAGCTCCTCCCGAGCTTCTAAAAGTGACGTCAGAATGGTGAGGCATCATGGGAACAACTTAACCAGTTAAGTTCCAACTCCAACAAGAAATGCTTCCTCTAGGAGTAATGGTGTTGCTCCGAGTAAGCGCCACCCCATTCTCTTCTCAGTTGTCAACAGCACCAGGCCATTTGCCTCTTCGCTCTCTGCTCTCCTACTTTCACTGCTCACCGGGTTCTGGGAGAAGGGGGGTCAGGAATGCTCTCTAGTGATAATGTGTCAGCCAGCTGCTCCGGCTCTGCTTCTCCCCCCTCCTCTTCTCCCATTATCTCCCAGCTTTGCCCCTCTTCTGTCTCAGAGCCGTGACCTTCTGCAAACAGCTATTGTTAATCCATACTGTCTTCCTCTTCTCTGGAAGGTTGAGGAGTGGGGGTGGGGGGAGGTGGTCTTCACCATTCCTCCTCAGTCCAGTCCCTGACACTCTGTTTGTATGTGCATGTGGGCAGTACTCAAGGCCAAAATGGTTAGCCATCTCTGGTCTATATGGTGAATAAGCAGTTCTGGTAGCAAATGGAAGATAGTGTGTTTTCCTATTTACTGGAATTCTTGTTACATTTGATACTTACACTTTTCTCTCATGTTCTTTCTCTCCCTGAAGCAGCCACTTATCTGATCAGTTTGGGCAAATGCTGAATGCACATTTTGGTACAGATAAATATTTTATTAAATTAGTTTTAAGGATTCAATGGCAGCATCCTAAATATTTTTTTTAAAGATGTAGACTGTGTTATAAGGCAGCCTTCCCCTTCCTGATACCCTCTGATACTTTAGAAGATGACAACTGACTGGGGCTGATGGAAATTGTAGTCCAAAACGTATGGAGGGCAACGGATTGGGAACAGCTTCTATAGGACTACACTAAATAGCACCTTCCTTTGCTATATTCTTTCTTCTCAGCAGATGAAGCATTTTGTGGGGGTTCTAATATAATTTCCTTTGGGGAAGATACCAACTAGCTTTGCTTCAAAACAAAACAATACTCAGTAGCACTGTGCAACCAGCCCTGTAAACATGAGGCTTGAATTAAGATCCCTGAGGTTTCTTAAAAGCCATCCATTGGTTTTCTTGGGCCAGCTACCACTGTAAGCAGACTCATATAGGGTGATGAGCTTACAAAGAAGGAAGGAACACTTTTTAACTTCAGTATATATTTAACGTAATAGTTAATTATACAGCTAATTTAGAAGTGGCACTTTTAGTCTCTGCAACTTGTCGTTTCTGAGGGGGAAAGCTTAATCTGCTGCTGTTCTCACGTTTGCACATCTATTTACAAGAATAACTGCTTTGACCTATTTTGGTCAAGTTAAGAACATAGTATTCTAGAGACATGGTTGCACAAGAAAGATTTAATGGTGATTTAGTGCTGAGCAAGAGTGGTTCCACTGGTGTGGTGAGAATCTCTGCCAGTTCACAGGAAGCTGGTTCACACAAATGCACCAGATTAAGTAGCGGTTCACCCATATGATCTTTGATTTTTGTAGCGGCCATGGTTTTAGAGGATGTATGATTCCACCCTTGTTCACTTCCAGTGAGCAGATTTCAACAGCAGCTTTTGTTCTTGGGAGGGTGTCAGCGTTTTGTCAAGCTTTGGCCAAGCTCCAGTACCAGCGACAGCTGGGAGTTCAGGATTGCCAAGGTAGTGCATTGAGCAAGTGAGACAGGACTTATCAGTCCAATAAACACACAATAGAACATCAAGGGTGTTTTCATTCATAGGTATTACTGAAACCTGGTGAGATAAGACTCAAAAAGAATAGACCAAACAGGAAGGGAGGAGGAATAACATTATATATAAAGGATATGTACACTTGTGTAGAGTTCCATGACTTGGAGCATGGAAGGCAGATTGAGAGTATGTGGATAACAAAATTAGGAAAGGAAAACATCAGTGACCTTACTGTGGGTGTCTGCTATAGACCTCCAAGTCAGATTGAAGGATTGGATGATGCCTTCCTAGAGCAGATTACCAAACATTCAAAAAAGAGAGATATGATTCTAAGGGAGACTTCAACTACCCTGGTATTTGTGCAGCTGGTTCATCCTTCCTAAGTACAGAACCTTACATTTTTTCCCTATTGAAATTTGTGGGGATGATTAGGGAGGCAGGAGAGGATATATTGTTTAATCACATCCCTCCTAACTTGCGCTAGCAAGTTCCATATTCTAACACCCCCCTTTTTAAATTACGCAGTGATCAGCTTGTTGCTGACTCACCTGAGTCTTACGAGAAGGCCCTCTACCTGGTTCCCTGTAGTTTCACTTCTCACAGTGAGGGAACCGCCAGAAGGCCCTCGGAGCTGGACCCCAGTGTCTGGGCTGAATAAAGGGGGGTGGAGATGCTCCTTCAGGTACATCTTTACCCTGCCTTGATACATAAAATATTTTAGTACCCACTCTATTATATTGACCGTAATTCGCTTTTACTGACTTCAATGTATTTTAAAATTGTTTTAACCCCCACTGAGACCTCATGACGAAGTCTAAATTTGACTATTACTGCTCTTGATCCATGAAGCCTAATCTGCCTGGTTTCCCTCTAAGGACTAGAATGCTGTTGGTGCAGGGGTGAAGGCACTGGAGACTGCCTGTGGCAGGTCCTGGTTTGAGTTGCACACCCCAACACCTTACAGGTGAACAAGGCTCAGTAGCAGAGCACATGCCTTGCAATCTTTGGCATTTCCAGCTACTAGGAGGAGTAGTGAAACTACCTCCTTTAAGCATCTGTTTTATGCACTTTCAAGACTTATTGCTGGGAGATGTTTTGTTACTTATCTTGTTGAGGGAAGCAAGAGCGCTTGCTAGAGATTCACTTAGTGCTTAGCTGGCCCAAACAAAGATGGAAGTTAAGGAAGTACAAAATACAGATTCGCTGTGCCACTTCAACACACACACATACTGGAAAATGGAAGGGAATTCAGTTATACCTCAAGATTAAACTGGAAAACTTGCAGGGTAGCGGAAGGGAGGGGGTGAAGGAAGTTGTTATATTGTGAGGACAATGGGACACATTTTTCCTTTTAATTGTTTGAAGTACAGAAAACCTACTTGACTCATTTTGTTTCATTTTCTAGTGGGAGAACAGCTTTGCAAATGAACAAAGACATCTCTATCCAGCTTCCTCGACCTGACCAAACAGTTGAAAGAAGTCGTAGTAAAACTTATCCAAAAAGAGCATCCAAAACACCACAGATTGGTAAGCGTTGCTGAACACAGTTCCTGTTACACTGAGATTTAAACAGAAGGTAATACTTTAGAGTCCGTTACAAAGCTACAATTGATTGACTAGTTTCAGACTCCTTCCAAATTTTCCTCTTATTTTTGGTGCTGTTTGCGGTAAACAGCACCTTCAGGGGCAAATAACAGACAGACTGGGGGCAATTTTCAGCAGAAAGCTTTTGATTAGATTAGATTTGCTGTATTTATATGCCACTTTTTATTCAATTCTCTCTCAAAGCGGCTTACGAACGAAAAAAGCAACAACATAATAGAACAAATCATATAAAATAATTTGTTATAATAATTAACAACTCATCAGTAGAACAATTGCAATCTATAAAGCACTATTCATGAAACAGGAACTGAAAATAAGCTTAACATAAGAATTACAGCAACAATTGTATTATATATGATTATATATTATATGATGAACAAAACAATATTTTTTCACGTCATTTTTATTAAATCTCCAAAAATATTCCAAAAAATTTATTGCCATATACAAATTCCCCCCCCATAAAAATTTCTTCTTGACTTCTCACCCCTCCTTTCTGATTTTTTTAAAATTATTTTACTTTTTTATTAGCTGTTTTTACAATGCATATGTTTTCATTATCTAAACTTCACTATCATTAACTGGGTGATAGTTTGATAGATTGTCTCCATCCCTCCTTAAACATTTCATCTTTATGTCCTCATAGTTTGGCAGTTAATTTCGCCATTTCAGTATAGTCCCATCAGTTTCATAAGCCATTCTTCCTTTTTTGCTAATCCTTCTTTTTTCCATTTCTGTGCATATAAAGTTCTAGCTGCTGTTGTCACGTACCTAAATAAATCAGTTAGCTTTTTGGGTCCCCATTATTCGAAGCAAAAAGATTTTGTTTTTTTTAGGAATGATCAGGTTAAATATCCTTTTCAGATTAACAAAACAATATTAAAGACATTAACAAAATACCATTAAATATTAAAGACATTAACAAAGAATTAAGCTGAGCACGATTATGTTAATACACACACTCTACACCTCTGTGACTCAAAACATTTCACTCTATTCAGTTCATTAAAATACACATAATGCTTGTTGTTAAGCCAGCACAGTCAGGTGCTGCAGTGGTTGGGGTCCTCAGATAGTGAGCCATGGTGGAGACAGCAGAGTTCTCAGACCTACCTCCAGTAAGGTGGATGTTGACTCTGGGTAGCCTTCTCAGGCACTGTTGATGAGGAACTCACCCACGTCACTCTTGATAATCAGAAAATCAATTCCCACTCGAGGAAGTCCAAGACGAGCCTGTTCCTCCAGAGCAGCGTGATACATTTGCATTATCTGAAGAGGCCAACCAGGAGGTCCAGCGGTGCCTCCACCACACTCAGGACCCACATAGTGTCCCATCCACCAGCTGCTGTTCCAGCTTCTTCAGCCACACCTTGGCCAACATGTTGGTGGAGGAAAAGTTGGCGGCTGAGGGCAGCTCGTTGAGTCCACCAGGCAGGAAGGAGAGGCCGTAATAAAGATCCTCAGCAGGATCTCAGCAGCCTGGATGAATTCACAGCTGGTCACTCAGAGCTGGATCTTGGTCTCTGCGTCCAGGCTGCTGACCATGGAAGGCATGACTGGAGGGCATCAGCCAGTGGGGTGGATGAGATATGGGGGTGGGCAGAGGATCTGGAAAGTGTGGAAATGGGGAAGCTTCCATCTCCATGTTATTGGGCTCACTCAACTGCTGCTTCCTGGGCTTCTGCTGCTGTTTTTGCTGGTGGTTCATGTTGGGCTGCGGCGGGGAGGGAGCCATGCTTGAATCCAAGGCTGAGGCTTCACCTTCTTCTTCCTGCTCCATGTGTCCCTTGACCTCCCCAGATAGGTCCCTGATCTGAATCTGGCCCCTGCAGCTGCTTTTTCTCTAAACCAGAAGCAGCTAAGTTAAGCACATTCATTAAACATGTGACCAACATTCATATGGAGTTTGGCTCTTAAGTTAACTGAAGCAAGAGATTCTAGCTTCGCAGTTGATGGGAGGAGAATTCAGCTGGTGCTGAGTGCTTTTGAAAACCCCACTGAAAATAAAGCATCTAGTTTAAATGCTAATAACTTCCACACATGTTTATTTAAATAGTTATATAAAGAGTAGAGAAATACCACAGTGAATTTTAAAAATAATGGGCGGGGGAACCTGGATATGAAATCTTGACAAGTTCTGCTCATGGGATTTCTCAAAAAACACCTTATTAAAGCAAGGAGTTCAGAAGAGCTGGGCAGCTGCATGGTCCAGGAATATTCCACATTATTTATGGTCTCTTTGATGTCTAGCAGAAGTTAGTGCTTCCAGCAGTAACATTATTCCACCCTCCAGGTTTGGATGTAACCTAGGGAGAGACTGTAGTTCTGCTTCTCTGAAATTAGAAGCGATTTGCGGTGTGTATTTGTATCAGGAAGACACTCCTTTCCTTACAGATTATCACACATTTTCTGGTTTAAACAAGAGATCAACTTCCTCTGGAAACAGCTTGTTATTTTGGGATAATATAGGGCAGCGTAACATTGACGTTATTGAGCTATCAGCTATGCTGTTTCTTGCTTCGCTTCTGCTTATAGTTCAAGCAGCACTTCCTGTCTTTTTCTGTGGGTATTTTCGCAAGCACAACTTTAACTAAGTGAATAATGAATAGAATAAATATAAATATATTTCACTGATAATTTGAATTATTAAAGAAAGCTACCTGCTTTTGATCCACTTTGCAGATCATGTGTGTCAGGGACAAGGTAAAGTTTCAATATATTCAATGAGAAATACTACAAATCATATTATTAAAGAAGCAATGTTAACTGCTTTCTAATGGACTATATACACATTTACAGATAGGTAGCTGTGTTGGTCTGCCATAGTCAAAATAAAAAATTCCTTCCAGTAGCACCTTAAAGACCAACTAAGTTAGTTCTTGGTATGAGCTTCAGATACACTGTGTATCTGAAGAAGTGTGCATGCACACGAAAGCTCATACCAAGAACTAACTTAGTTGGTCTTTAAGGTGCTACTGGAAGGAATTTTTTTATTTATATACACATTTGTAATGTTTTCCTTTATGACTAGTGGTGGTAGACTGAGCAGGTATAAAAGAAGTCAAGGCTTCTGCACCTTTAATACCTGTATAAAAGAGACCTTTTCAAAAGGTGTAGTTTGTCCTCTAACGGATTCCTTATTTTTTAATTGTTGAAAGTAAATAGTGCCCTCTTAAATCTTTTCCTGCTGCTTATTACTGGCAATATACAAATGATTAAAGTCCAACAATTAAAGAACGTACATGGGGATTATATAATAATGGCTAAACTAACCTGTTACATTAGATTTAGAGAATATAATCACAGTTCTAGAGAAATTCAATTTTTCTTTTGTTTAAATGGAGCAAATTTATCAATTATTCTAGTTTTATGGATTGCCTCCAAGTGCTAAATATGGATTTTCAATGTTCTGATGAGAATATTACTGGAATATTGTGTTTGTAAAGGCGTACCATTGCAGCACTCATGAAAAAGCCTGATATGGTTGACTGACCTGACGGTCACATACCAAAATGATGGTGCGAAAAAACAACCAGATAAAATCCACATGTGTGAACATGCACCTCACAAATGGAGGTGGATGTGTTACACTCCAGTCAAGGAAGATGTGAACAAATTAATTTCCTGACAGAACTTTTCCTTCCGTTTAACATAGGCGTAAAAGAGGACTCAACTCTCCCATAAGTCTAAGCTTCCCTCTCTTCCCCCAGAATTCTGCTTGGTTTTTTACATAAAGGAGCAGTAGCATGTTGGCTAACAAGAACAAGAACCCAATATATTAAAGTCCACAACTGTTTGGTTGCCTGTGAATCAAGCCTCTTATTTCTAAGGCTCCTGGCTGAGTTGTATGCAGCCTTCTCTAGATGGGGGTCATGCTCCCTAAGAAGAGCAGGTTCGTAGTTTGAGAGCCCTCCTGGAGCCACTGCTGTCACATGAGGCATGGTGGCCTTGGTGTCCAACACTGCCTTCTGCCAGCTTCAGCAGGTGAGCCAACTGTGGCCCTGTTTGGACAGGGATAACTTGGCTGCAGAGCTCCATGCTCTGGTAACCTCAGGACTGGATTATTGCAATCTTCTTTACTGCTGCTATTGCCACAGTTAGATTGCTGCGGGTTGTTTTTCATTGTACTGCTATAATGATAATTGGCATAGAAATTTCAATATATGCATCTACATAGGGAATCATGTATTCAGATACGCACTGCATGTGCAGTCTACCTCTCCTGTTCAACAGCTGGGGCTCTGTGCATGAAACACTTTCAAAAATGTTACTAATCTGGACTTCCGGGTTGGTGCCTCCGGTAATGGCGGAGTTCCTCTGATCGGGAGGAACTTGCCCTGTGGGGCGGAGACCCGTAAAAATCACAGGCGGGAGAAGCCTGTGAACATGGGATTCGGCGGGCACCTTTTGCGCCTCCCCTACTTGCGGGGGAACCCGGTTTCGGGGACCCGGAGCGACGTGGGGTGAGTGGCGCGGTGCTTCGAATCGTCTGCTTCTTCCACGGAGCAAAGCCTCATAGCTGTTGCCTGTGGACAATTTGACTCCAAAGTAATTACCCGTGAGTAGAGCTGATATGGGAGAATCGGATTCTAAACGTTTAATTTGGTATCGAAACGGGGAGGTTCAAAACAGGAAGTTATATGGCTTCAGTAGAAATGTTATAAGGAATTAAATATAAATAGATTAATAGAGTATTAAAGGAAAATAAGGTTAAAAGGTGTTAAGATAATTATAGGATAGAAAACAGGGGAAGATGGTAAGGAATTGCTGAAATAATTAATAGAAGTGGAATACAAAAAGGGAGGTGTGAGGAGGCCGTGGAAATATGTGAAAGAAAGATAAGATATTGGAAGTTTTTTTTCCTCTTTTTTCTTTCTTTTGATGTGTTTTTAAATTGTTTTTGTTTTGTTTTGTTAATTTTTATGTAGTGTTTTTGTATTATAATGTAATGTTTTTTCTTTCTTTTTTTTGTATGTGTCTAAATTGTTGTAAAAGCAATAAATATTATTATTAAAAAAACAAAAATGTTACTAATCTGTTGCTACGCCATTTGGGGGAGAAGCAGGGGTCTGGCTTCAGGCTATGCCACAACCAGCCCCCTGCCAGCTAGCTGATTGGTGGGGCTTTAATTATTTTTAAGGGCTTCATGTGCACAGTGTTGGATTATGTGATTTGCATAAAAAATTGTATGAGCATATGTTAAACTAGTTATAAGATTACATCTTTTAGATTTTCAGATATTGCCGTGTAATACCCCTGACATTTTTTATATTTGTGTGTTTAGTATATACTTATTTTATTAGGCCATATGACAGTAGGCTTTTATAACAGAGTATTTTATCTAGTTGGTGTATAATGAAATGCTCAAACATGCATCTAACAACTCGATCCTGTAAGCTTATTTGAAGATTTGGACATCCTAAATATAGGTTACATGTTCTATAGTGGGGTATTATCCCTTCTTAACATCCCACTAACAAAACTAGCATGATTTCCAATATGCTTTGCATTAATGTTGGGAAGGTCTATGTTAGTGTCAATAAATTGTCGTTCTTTGACCACAGTGGTTAATGTTTACAGGCAACCAAAGTTTACTCATTGCTCAGTAATGTTTCTACTATGATCAAGAATTGGAACTTCAGCACTACTTCAGAATTCCACCAAGATGGAACAGTCTAGCACTATAAAAATAAAATGAAGAAGGAATTAAAAACTAGAGTATAAAAACTCTGATCCATGCATTTGTTAGTTTGTGTTTAGCGTTATGCCTGACAAAAAGATTGCCATTTGGCACTTCTGTTTTCTGGCACGGGACTTTTTAATTATAAAAATAATGCACCTTATGTCCGACTGGAAAAGCTATGCTTTTGTATAAAACAGACATTCAGTTTATTATGATTGCTGCTTAGACTGAGTGGACCTCTTTCTGATCCAATATATGACAAATTCTGCAAATTGTGTTTTTACAGAGCTATTTGCAAACTGATGATAATGCATTCATATCTACTTTCCCTTCATAGTTCTCAGTTCGCTTTCCCACCCTCCCCGCAGACACAATCATCTCAAAAACTAAAGATGTACTCTAACAAAAGTCTAGGTGCATAGTGTGCTGCAAAGTCCAAGAGAACCACTAAAACCATTTAGTAAAAAATCCTTTTTCCCCCTATCTTTCAGGATCACATTGTACAAATCACACTTTAATTGGAGAAAATGAAGGAACTACAAAAATTATTGCACCCTCACCAATAAAAAGGTAGTGATATTATAATTATTATTACTTTATTTTGACATAAAGTGAATCAGAAAGTTTGAAGCAACGTATTTGAAATGCCGATAAGTTTGTAAAGGCAGAAAGAACCAGAGGTTGGTTCCAGGCTATTAGCCTTCTTGGATTTGGAAAATCTATGTCCCAGACCCGCATTAGCGAAGGACTTATTCAATGCTCATAAGCAAATAATTAGTCTAGAGTCTACTTCTGTAAACTGCATGTTTGCATTTTGATGCAAAAATGAATGAGAGTTTATTTTTAAAAGCTTGCATTTTAATGGTGCATTATAATTAAGTAGCCATGCCTAACTTTATAAACACAACCGCAGAATTTCACATAAAACAACAAAGAGTCTTGTGACACTTTAAAGGCTAACACATTTTATCACAGTATAAGCTTTTGTGGCATATATAGACATGGATCGAAAGCAAGGGGTTAAATAGCAGCTGAACACCATCAGAACTTGTGCATGCAAATGACTCTTTACAGCAGTAGTATTTGGTGATATCACCAATTGCTGCTGTTGCGAAGGGTCGTTTTCCTTATATGGAAGCTCTAATTCAGCAGCAGGAAACCTGCAGGCATGATTAGGTCCAACAGGGGCCCTAATTTGGCCTGTGAGGCCAAGCCACACCCTGACATTATCCGTCTGTCAGGTTACAAAACCGCAGCTGCTGTGTGGAATTGATGGGAAGCCAGAGGTCATTCTGTCTGGGCCTTCTTACTTCTGGACGGGAAGCTTAGACTATGCTCCCCACCTCTAAGCATATAATAATAATTGCAGTAAATTGAAATAACAATTTATTGCTGCTGAATGATAACTAAAAAATCTGCTACCTGGGGCAGCTTTCTCCATCTGCCTAATGGTAGGGCCAGATGATTCCCTAGGCCACCAGACCAAGTACTGAATCAACTAATGAGGCCTGTAATGCTGCCTAGGTGGTGTCTCAGGGATTCAGACTGCAGCTCCTTCAGTAGCCCTGCCTTGGTGGGTGAAAAAAGCAAAAAATGTATTGAAGCTTTGCTGTTGAGACTCTGACTTCAGGAGCCCTTGTCTATCATTTTCAGCTAATTTGGTTAAGAGAGTCTAACCTGGTTCCAGGTCTGATAATCACTCTCACAGAACACATTAGAAATCCTTCCCAAGTTAAATTTGTAAGCCCAGTGATCAAAGCTTAACCTCTTGTTCATTGCCGGAAAAAGAACCAATTATCTATCTGTATACACTATAAATTAAGGAGCAGAGATCACACATGAAATTCACATCCTAAGCCTTCTCTGAAAAATCTGAACCAGTTCATCCCCTTCTTAAGTGTTCGGCAGGAGATAATCCTCGTATCTAGAGAGCTGCTGCGATTTAGCATTACTGCTGTGAAATGTGTGTCTGCTACAAATGACAAATAGTGTAGAAATCTAATGCAAACAATTCAACATCCTGGATTAGTTCACTCTGCTTTAAAGCCATATTGGACGTGTACACATACACACGCAGAAACACAGTTTCCTTAGACATAACAGCATTATGCATATCAATGTTCAGGAAAAGAATCTTCATAAAAACAGACATCAGGACACGATGGGAATTATAATTTGCATTTCTTTTATTTTAAACTGTATGAACAAGTTGGACAACGTGTAGCAAACAACATAGCTCGCAGCAGCCAAAATATCTAGGCAGGCTCAAAATCCTGATTAAAAATGAAAGCGTTTACCGGCCCCCATATGGATCTCTCAGGGAAGGACGTCCCTGAGCAAGGGAGACCGCCACACAAAAGACTCTCTGAAACTTCTCAGTTTGGGGGCAGGATTATACAGAGGAAGTTGGTCCTTTAGGTAATCAAATTTGAAACCAATATATAAAGAAATTTTCCAGTAGCACCTTAGAGACCAACTAAGTTTGTTCTGGGTATAAGCTTTTGTGTGCATGCCCACTTTCTAGCAAAACTTGTAGAAAGAAATTTTAGAAAGTTTTAACACACCTTTGTATTCCTTCATTTCTATGATTTGATCCTCTTAAGGGATTTATTTTTCTATACTTTATTAGTTTCAAAAAATTAAGAAATGAAAGCAGCCCAGAAACCCAAAGAAGCAAAACCAGCGCACCATGGGAAGAAAACTGCCCACAGAGGTAAGCAGTAGTATGATGCCTCGGAAAGAGGATATGATCTATGCTAAGCAAAGTGTATACATTTTAAAAACCTGTGAGTGTACCGCTTTTGACATCCGAACACATTCAGGCTGTGCTGAAAATAGGACAAAAACAAGAGCGTTGGGTAAGCAGGAGAAGCTTCTGCTGCCAATGGTAGAGGTGACCTGTCCTTCCATCCGAAATGTGTGTGGGTATGAAACCAATTCCTAGTCCTAGGCATTGCCTGCTAAGTACAGTGGTGCCTCGCAAGACGAAATTAATTCGTTCCGCAAGTCTCTTCGTCTTGCGAGTTTTTCGTCTTGCGATGCACGGTTTCCCATAGGAATGCATTGAAAATCAATTAATGTGTTCCTAGGGAAACTGCCTTCAGACCAGGTCCGGGGACAGTCTGTCCCCGGACCTCTTCTGAAGGCTGGGGGGGGGGGGACAAGGGCTTTTCTTCCCACCCCCAGCATTTTAAAAAACCCCGGGACAGCGGAGGACTTCTCCGCTGTCCGGGCGATCTTAAAATGCTGGCTGGCGGCATTTTAAAATCGCCCCGGGACAGCGGAGGACTTCTCTGCTGTCCGGGGCGATTTAAAAGCCCCTGGGAAGGCAGGCAGGGGGGACAAAGACTTTCGCCCCCCGCCCGCCTTCAGAAGGTGTTCCTGCCCCCCCCCCGCCCGGCTTCGGAGCAGCGTTCCGAAGCCGGGCGGTGGGGGCAGGTGTTCCCGCCCCACCGCCCGGCTTCGGAGGAGGTCCGAGGACAGTGGGGAAGACGCGCTGCGCTTCCCCGCTGTCCCGGATATTTCCCTATGGGCTGTCGTCTTGCGAAGCAAGCCCATAGGGAAATTCGTCTTGCGAAGCGCCTCCAAAACGGAAAACCCTTTCATCTAGCGGGTTTTCCGTCTTGTGAGGCGTTCGTCTTGCGAGGTACCACTGTACTGATAAATGAGAGGTTGGAGTGTGCTTGCCCACATTCACCTTAATCTCCACCTTAAGGACAGCTGCCAGTAGCTCTTCTTCCTTTTCCTTTGACACTGCTATCCCTGTAGATGGAGAGTTGAGAGGGGGGGGAGGAGAAAGAAGGGGCAGGGTTGGCATAGGAAAATGGATTCCCATGTGTCTATGTGGTGTTCCCAGGGATAGGTGTATGTTTGTTGGTGGGGAAGGATAAAGAAGAGTTTGAATTTTATATCCCGCTTTATCACTACCCTAAGGCAGTGTTTCCCAACCACTGTTCCGCGGCACACTAGTGTGCCGCGAGATGTTGCCTGGTGTGCCGCGGGAAAAATTAAAAAATTCGAAAGATTTTTATTTTTTTTAAGTCAAATTTTCGATTGGGGCGCCGTCACTAGATGACCCCTGGGGTTCCCTCCCTCCCTCCCTCCCTCTCTGCGCCTCCCTCCTCCTCCTCCGGGGAGGCCCTTCCTGGCTCTCGGCCAAGGCTTGGGGGCTGCCACTCACTCACTCGCTCGCCCACCCATCCCTCCATCCCTGCATCCGGCCTCTCCCCCTCCGTCCCCGGCGCGGGGGCTGCCGGGATCCGTAGTCCCCTCGCCCTTGGGCTCCGCGCCCGTGCGGGGTGCGCGAACTACGTTTCCCAGCGTGGCCTGGCGGGCCGGGCCGGGCGTTTTGTTTGAAGTGCTCTTCTCCTGGCCATGGAATGAGCGCAGCGGCGGCGGCCGGGCGGGCAGGGGCTCTTCCGCGCAGACCCCGCGCAGCCTGCCTGCGCCCCCGCGGAGATCGGGCGGCAGGATGGAGCCTGGGGATCCCCGCGGAGGCGGAGCGGCGGAGGCTGCCCCCCAGGTAGGGCTGCGTCGGGGGGGGGTATTTTTGCAATGCTGCATCCGCGCCGGAGGGGACGCATCGGACCGCGGGGAGACCCCTTGGCGGGCGTGCAAGGCAATGCTTGCGTGCAGGCGTTGCATGGAGTGCAGTGCAATGCAATGGCAACGCGGCGCCCTGCATGCATGCATGCAACTTCCACCGGCGCTCCGGACTTGGCAGGTGAGGGGGGTCCCCAGTGGGCGGCAGAGAGAGCCGGGAGGGCGAAGGGGAGCTGGGGGGGAGCAGCGCTGCTCCCCGAGCCGAGCCCGGGGGGAAACTTCGACGTCGTTGCGCCGGGTGTTGGAAGCAGAGGCTGGCGGGGGCCCCTCACCTGCAAAACCTGGTCGCCTCTCATATATTTCGTGCATTGCATTCATCGCCCGCTTTCTCCTCCAAGGAGCTCCCGGGGGCGCGCGTGGTTCTCCCCGTGTTATCCTCGCAACAACAGCCCTGCGAGGTGGGTCAGGCGAGTGGCCCAAGGGAGCACCCAGGGATTGTCCTGGCCAGGTGGGGTGATTTGAACCCTGCTCTCTGCCCAGTCTTCGTCCTCATTTAGCCCCCACATGTGCATGACTGTGCATGACTGGGGTTTTCCCCCCTCGTCTTGGCTATGGTGTGAGTCTGTGCTGTTAATTAATGGGGTTCTGCCTTCGGAGAAGATGAGCCAGCCCTCAAGGAGGTGATTATGTAATTTGCTAGCAATTCATGTCCCTCCCGGCGTGACGCTGCGCGCTGACGTCACGGGGCTGTAATGGTGGTGTGCCTCGAGATTTTTTTCATGAAACAAGTGTGCCTTTGCCCAAAAAAGGTTGGGAAACACTGCCCTAAGGAGTCTCAAAGTGGCTAACAATCTCCTTTCCCTTCCTCCCCCCCAACAAACACTCTGTGAGGTGAGTTGGGCTGAGAGACTTCAGAGAAGTGTGACTGGCTCAAGGTCACCCAGCAGCTGCATGTGGAGGAGCGGAAACGCAAACCCAGTTCCCCAGATTACGAGTCCACCGCTCTTAACCACTACACCACACTGGTGTAGTGTTTCCTTATCTCTGTTCCATTCCCTCCACCACCTCTGGGTAGCTGTATGGAGAGGGCAGAGAAGGAGGCTTTGTGGGTGCAGGTGCAAAAATGCTTTAGGTGTACCCATGTGCGCTTCCATATTACGTAAGGGTTGAACACAAATATGTGTAGGAACATGCTGTTCACAGTGGGTGACGGTGCAGACCCATCCCTTTGCTCCTTCCCACCATGTTTAGCTCTTTTTAAAATAGGAGTGCTTCGGATACAGTGGTGCCCCGCAAGACGAATGCCTCGCAAGACAGAAAACTCGCTAGACGAAAGAGTTTTCCGTTTTGGAGGTGCTTCGCAAAACGAATCTCCTATGGGCTTGCATCGCAAGACGAAAATGTCTTGCGAGTTCCTGCGGTTTTTTTTTCCTCCCCCCCCTTTCTAAGCCGCTAAGCCGCTTATCAGCTGATCCGATAAGCCGCTAAAAGCTGCTAATAGCACTAATCCGCTAATCCGTCAATGGGCTTGCTTCGCAAGACGAAAAAACCGCTAGACGAAGAGAATCACAGAATGGATTCTTTTCGTCTTGCAAGGCACCACTGTATTTTCCTGGTGAAAATATGTGACACGATTCATTTCATATACAGGGTACATATTGATGTAAACAAGTATTTATGTCTGTAGAAAGATCTACAGATTGTATTACGCAAACACATTTCAGTTGCTCAGAATATAAAGCACAGTAAATGTATGTTTTTGCATTATTGACCGAGAGGCAAAACTTCAGCACACATACTTGAAGCCATTAGGCTGATGCCAGGAAAAAATAACTCTAGGTGATCCAAGTGTTATGTCATGTCCCCACTTGCATATTTTTCATGTAAATGAACTGTGAATACTTGGTGATTCATTAATATCATTAGGAATTATGGGGCATTAGGAATTTCTTAATGAATATTAATGAACGATATTTGCGGAGAAGATGATATATGCAGATAATAAGGTTGTAATTCTGTTCCTAATAGGGTTCTTTACATCTTTTGACTTCAATGGGCAGTGCAGGACTTATTTTCACTAATATTATAAGGAAATGGTGTAGTTGAAGACTTTTGTGTGTGTGCAAAAATCCTCCTATGAATGAATAATGCCCCCTCCCCCCCCCCCCCGGTTCTGCTTTATGGCTTTCAATCAATTGCATCAGTGGAAATACGTTTAGTGTCTCATAAACATTCATTTCTATACAATTGTTCTTTACTTGCAGAGTTCAGAATAATATATTTAATTTATTCCGAAAAGGCCATAATATATTTCATCTTAGCTTGGCCAAATCTTACCTATGTACCTGTTAAAATGACATGTGCATAAATGTAGAAAATGCCAACATTTGCCTTCACTATCAAAGTAATAATATAAATAAATGAGAGTCTGTCCTTGCAATACTTGCTGTGAAAATCAAGGGGGTTCGTCTGTTGACTTTCACTCTTCTTTGACCCTAGTGGGCTTTATAATTCTCCCAGTGACCGCAACAGATCTCCAAAATTCCCTAATTCACGAAGAAGACATCCTTCAGGAGGGAGTGAAAATGAGCCTGGAGTGCCACTTAGACGAAGGTGAGAGTTCAGGGGCGCCGACTTATAAAAAATATTGGGGGGGCCCATACCGGGGTCCTGCCGCTGGTTTGCTCGGGTAGCCGGGAGAACGCAGTTCGAGGTGGCGGTGTTGGGGAGAGACCCTCGCTCAGGGCGCCACGAGACTTGGCGGCCGGCGGCCTATCTGGGGGGGTTTGGAGCGTATTTCGGCGGAGCGATTGGGGAGGAGGGGGCTTGTTGCCGGATTCTTCAGCTGAGCCGGAGATCTGCTGCTGGGGGTCCCTGGGCCGAGTTGTGAGCACGGCCTGCTGAAGGGAGATCCAGCCGATTGCGCGACGGGGACGGCTGGGGGTCTCTGGCTAGGGCGCGCGGCTGGCTGGCTGGCGAGGGAGCAGGTGGGGAGGAGGCGGGGGTCCTCACTCTCTTAGGAAACGCACCCGCACGCCCGATTGCCATGAAGTCCGAAGGGTGCGTGTGTGGAATTAAAAAGCAAAAACGAGATACGGGCAGGGCAGGCAAAGAGTTTTCCACAAGAGGATGGAGGGCAGGTTGAAGAGAAAATCACTCAGGATGAGACAGTCAAATCAGCCATGATAAAATGGGCTCAGGATATTGGGTATAACATCATGTTTGAGGACTGGGAAAGGCTATGGACCACCGGAATGAAATTCACGGCATGTAATGCCTTGAAGGAAAATATTATGAAAATGATTTATAGGTGGTACATGACCCCAGTCAAGCTTGCAAAAATATATCACCTGTCTGATAATAAATGTTGGAAATGTAAGGAGGCTGAAGGGACATTCTTTCACCTCTGGTGGACTTGTCCAAAAGTGAAGGCCTTCTGGGAAATGATCTATAATGAGTTAAAAAAGGTATTTAAGTATACCTTTCCCAAGAAACCAGAGGCCTTCCTCTTGGGCATTGTTGGCCAGAAAGTGTTAAAGAAGGATAGAACTTCCTTTATGTATGCAACTACAGCAGCAAGAATACTTATCGCAAAATATTGGAAGACACAAGATTTGCCCACACTGGAAGAGTGGCAGACGCAATTGATGGACTACATGGAACTGGCTGAAATGACTGGCAGAATCCGAGATTTGGGAGAAGAAACAATGGAAGAGGACTGGAAAAAATTTAAGGACTATTTACAAAAACAATATAAGTTGTATGAATGTTAAAAATTTAAACGATTCGGAAACTATAGCTTCAGCAATTAGATTTGGGAAACAGGAAATTATATTTTAAGTAAGAAAAGGTCAAAATCTAAGGTAATACTATGTTTAATTTAAGATATAAGTAACTGATGAAAAGTATGTTAAATTTAGAGGTATAGTATTTGAAAAGTACAAAATAAGGTACGAAACAATGTAATAATTTGCTGATATCTTTATTATAAAGAATGCAGGGTAAGGGAGATGCGAGGAAGTCCAGTTAGTTATATAAAAAATGTGTTGAATGGTTGGTTTTCTTTTCTTCTTTTTTTCTTTTTCTTGTTCTTTTACTTTTTTCTTCAGTGTATGTTTCTAACTTTGTATTTTTAATAAAATATTTATTTTAAAAAAGAGAAAATCCTTTCGCTTTTCTGGGGCGCAGGGAAGTCTCAGAGCCGGAGGTTGGGGAAGGGACCCCCTTTGCTCTGCCCTCTTCTCCCGTCTTAGATTCGCATGGGGGTCCCCGCCCGAGCTTGCCTGGCCACCGGGCCACACAAGGGCCGCGCTCTACGCGGCGCACCTTGCTAGCCGCACAGCTGTCCTCCGCGGCTGTGGAGCGGCCCTGCGCCGGTGCCCAGCCCCTCTGGGCGCCCGCTGCGCTGCCAATGACAAGGGGGTGACGTCGCGGGCGGGGAAGGCGTCGCTTTCTTTTCCGATCCTTCATCCTCCAAGTCTTCCAGCCCTTTTTTGGGTTGGAAGCTCGTCTTGTTCACCCTTCTCCTTTCTTCACCCTGCGCGCAATTTTCCTCCCTCGTCTCCCTCCCCATTTCTCCTTCCTTCCTTCCTTCCTGACTGACTGATGGGCTTGGGCTCGGGCTCAGGCTCGGGCTCGGGCTTCGGGTAGGGCTCGGGCTCAGGCTCGGGCTCGGGCAGCCACAGCGTCAGCGGTGTTGGCGATCGGCGGCGCGGGGGGATGGCCCTCCCGGGGGAGCCGGCGCTGCTCAATGGGGTTGCCAAGGAGACAGGCCGGCCGCCCCCCTCCCCCGGCCCGGCGCCCCCCGCCGCGCCGGTGCCCGTTATCGAGCTGGTGCGCGCCGGGCGCCCTATAAAAGCCGCGGACGCGCCCACCGCCGCCCGAGATTATTGGGGGGGCTGAGCCCCCCCAAACGAATTTTTGAGGGGGCTCGGGCCCCCTCAAGCCCCATGGAGTCGGCGCCTATGTGAGAGTTTGAGTCTTCAATAAAATGTTCCAGTGCACCCTCTCTTCCTAGCAGGAAGTGCTGACATTCAGGGTTCTTGCCAGCCAGCAGGGCATTCTACTCCATTTATCTTTTCCAATGAGCAGTGAACATTCCACAGCTACTGAGCATGCTCAATAGCCATTGAGCTATTTTTGGTTTCCCCATCCCATTATTTTGTTGTTGTACTTCTGTAAAGCTCGAGCTTCTCCCAAGCCTGTTGATACAGCTCCTTGTGCATCAGCAAAAGGATAGTGGAACTGGGACAACATAATATTTATCATAGCAGGACTGATGCAACAGTGAGAATTTGTCTATTATTCTGTAGCAAAATGTTCCCATTGTTTTCTGTTGTAATTTAATAATATGAGACAAGTTTAATTGTTTTCTGAACATTGTTCTGCCTGCCTCCTTTCTAGATCACGGTCCCGTTGCAATACCAGCAGTGGTAGTGAATCAGAAAATTCAAACAGAGAACATCGGAAGAAGAGACATAGGTGAATAAGAAATGGTGCCAGCACTCGAAACAAATTGTATAACTTAGTGGTTTTCAACCATTTTGTTTCCACAGCTCCCTTTACCAACTACATTCTTTCTGCAGCACCCCTGTGGGGCTCAAGAGCCCATTTATGTCACCCCTTGCCTACAGAGGCAGCAGCTCCTCACCCCCTTTCAAATACCCTCCCTGGGGGAGTGTTCCCTCAGTCTCCTCTCCCCTCTCCTTGGGAGTCCTCTAGCCAACACTGCTGCTGCCCTGGTCTCTGGGCTGCCCTCCCTGCCCCAAAGAGAGATGCCTCCTCCCACTGCCCCACAGGGCCCTGGGAAGCACCCCCTGGCCAGCCCCAGAGGCACCATTCACTTGGGGAGCACATTGTAGCCAGGGCTGCTGCAACAAACAGATGTGCAAGCCTTTGGGAGGAAGAGATGCGAGAGGGCATCAGAGGAGGGAGGGAAGAAAAGAGGGGCAGAGGCCAGTGTTGCCCATGGCACCCCTGACCACCATTCAAGGCACTCCATGGTGCCATGGCACACTGGTTGAAAACCACTGGTCTAACTTAGGGCACACTTTGTTTAAATATAAATCTATATGGATCGTTTTTGCCTTGCTAATCAATTTGTAGAAGCAGGTTTTTCCCCTTGTCACTGTTAGTGAAAACTGGATTTCTTACTCCTGCCCTTTCAGTACTTTAATATTTCACAAATAAACATGGAATATTGGGGTGTCACAGTTTCTAGGTCCTAAACCCCTCAGAGCATTGGACAGCACCGGCTTCACATCCTTTCCTGTCTTCCTGGTAGACCAGAGGCGGCTTGCTCAGCATAGGGGAACAGTGGCTAACCCAGCCTCCCATTCTCCTTTGTCCTCTCCCAAGAGGCAGTCTTGGCCTTTATTCCCTTTCCATGGTGGCTTCCTTTAGGTTCATAAGCCATCAGGAGGAGTCTGAAAGCTTTCAGCCTCTCATCAGCACTACCCAGGCCTGTGCAGAGCTTGTCTGACGCCCGGGTCAGGAGTCTTGTTAGAATCCAGTTCTTGGCATGTGTCATGAATGTAGAGGACATTGGGTGTAGAGGACTGTTGGGAGACACCAGCTGGGGAACCCCCAAGGGGATTGGTGGTGGGATGACGATAAGTGATCGGAAGGAGAAGAGAGGGCAGACTGGGAGGAGAAGGTGTCAGAAGCTGGAGAGGCAACAGGGTTTAATGAGCAGGAAGAGGAGGGGGCAGAGAACAGTTCAGACTCCGAGGCTGAAGCGGAGTCTCTAGCCAAGAGACAGAGTGGAGGAAGGCTGCTGAAGAAGCCAGGGAGTTTCCCCCCTCCTGCTGCGACCACCTCTCCTCCCCCGTGGACTCCCAGAACACAAAGAGGAATGAAGAGGGAGGAGCAATGAGAGACAAGACAAAGGAGCCTAAGACTGCTGGAGAAGGAACCAGGGGAGGAGCCTTAGAGAGCAGTGGGAAGGTGGGACCTTCAGTCCTTGCAACTGCTTCATTGGGGCATGTACTGGGAAGAGTTGCTGTGATCATTAGGCCTGCCCCGTTTTAGTTTCTTTGAATAAATAGTTAACTTCATGGACATTGGGTGCTTTATTGTTTTATTGCTGACCTATGCCTGACTCCAGCTCCTGACAGCATGACAGCGTAAGCCCGGCAGGCCCCTGATGAGGCCCTTCAGCCACCTGAGCCCTCTGAGGCCTAGGGCAAGTGTACTCAGCTGCACCCCACCCCGTGCATGGGCGTGACACTACCTGTACCCAAATCCAGCCCATCCATTACGGGCTGAGCTGCTTATGAGCAAGGTGCCAGTCTAGCAACCTTGTCATCCCACGAGGCAAGAGCATAGGGCTTTTCACAAAAGCTGCGAATGAAAAATATGCTTTTAGTTGTACAGAAAATTGTGACATGCAATATTTACTGAGCCCCACTAGTAGAAGTCCATGCAACAACTTCCATTAGCAGAAGGCTTCCCCAGTCTCTTTTGTGCCTCCCTTGCCCCCCCCCCCCAAATTTCAGAACCCTCAGAACAGGAAGAGAGAAGGGATTGTTATGTCTGGCAAGCTGAAATGCTTGCATTAACTTTAACTTCGGTGATAGTGGCAAGTTAAACAGCATGAATATGATTGTGTGTACACATGTATGCATATATGACAGAGAAATCAAATCAATGTAGGTCTTGTCTGTTACCTTATTTCTGGGGCACTGGGAACTACCAGTCAGAGTAGAAAATAGCATACTAGATAAATAGTCTGACCAACTCTAAGGCAGATTTTTAAAATGTTGTTATGCATGTAATATCTCCCCCTGAAATCAATGGGAGTTACAACCTGGACTGGATTATGCCTCATAATGTTCTTTCTCTCACCTGCATGCATGAAAAACATTTCCACAAAGCTGAAGCTGAATGTACTTTCTCAGAAAGTGGTGAAAAATCACTAAAACGCTGATCCATCAGATATTCACTCTTTCCTCAGGGTACGGCAGGAGAATGACATGGTGGATTCAGGTCCCCAGTGGGAAGCAGTGCAGAGGCGGCAAAAAGAGAAGAACCAATCTGATCCCAACCACCGGCGATCCAAGCACAGATCTCGATCGTACGTTAATCCCGCTTGTTAGTGTATTGTTATAATACATCTAAAACAATGACTTCTAACAAGGTTTTTACAGCTCTCTACTTTTGCATATGTGAAAGCTACGTATTTTATTATCTATCCTCCAAGCGAGAGAAATGTATACATACAGATACGTACGTGTTTTACGTTCATTCATGCAGTTCCTGCCTAACGACAAATGGCAGTTTCAAAATCTAGCATAGAGTCTGCAGAGCGGAGGAAGAGAGATCTATAGTGGAAATGAATTTAAATACTGTCAGCTGCATAATACAATCAATTCAGAACAAATGTGTTAGACCTATTAACTCTTATTGCAGGTACAATTCCTGCCAAAATGAAATGAGCCACAAGACAGAGGCTAAAATCAGTCAGTGTTCCACTTTTTATTTTCCTGGAGAAGCAACCAGACTTCAGTTGCTTGGTTTCTCACTTACTATATCTCGTTCCAAAGGTTTATAGATTACTTATTTTTATGTTGTAATACATGGCACTCTTTGAAAAAGAATCAGAGTGTGTTATTTTGGAAATCTCAAAAATGCCCTAGACTCCTATTATCTACAAAACCTGCCACTATTTTTAAGCATCATTTTCATGCTGAATTTTTAACAATTGCTACACAGTTTGCTGAATGTACAGATTACCCATTCCAAATTGTACACTGATTTTTAAAAACTGGCATATTTAAAAATGTGGAGAGAGTTCTTGTGTATTTTTCCTATCTGATTCATGTTTGCCATGTAAGTGTGAATAGATAAACACACTTTGTGAATCTTAGATATTGGTTCTATGGGAAAAAATGAAACAAGACTGATAGGAGTTTGAAAAAAATATGCTGAACAGTTCCAGGGTCGTGGGTGGAAAACATAACCTTAGGGGGTTGTTGAATTCTGGCTCAGAAAGACCCCCAAATTGCCCCACCTACTTTAGATACATTTCCAAAAACAGATTGCATGACTTATAGTTTATATCCATGACTATAGTAGTTGTTTATGAACTGCAGCACATGACTTTATGTCAATTTCCTACAAGACAGCCCTTTCTACTAATGAAATACTTCTGGGAGGAAACTGTGAGAATCAGATCAATAACTGTGTTAAAAGTATGTATTGGCATCTTGAAGATGGCACAGAAATGCTGCCTTAACTCAATACACATGCAGGCATAATTTAAACGGCATTTGCAAATCATCTCATTTGTATTGAGAGAGAGAGCATAAGCCAAAGTGGGGGACATTCCTTTGTATTGCAAGACTAGAGTGCTTCAGATTTTCAGAATAATTAAGTATACCAAGTCTTGTACATTTTGAGAAAAACCTGCTCTGCCTCAGAACCGCTGTTCTGCAGGAAGGTTTTTTTGTTTTTGATTTAACTTTCCACTTAATTTTGTTGGATGAACTTGTTACTTAAACGAGACGGCACAGGCTCCCTCTTGTGGTCAATTTGAATATTATAAATGAGTTTATAATTTGACAGCCTGATAACTGACTAGTTTTCCAGGCTTTTTCTTTGACTGAAAAAAATGTAACGCAATAGGAAAAAGCATTACAAAGTGGTACAATGAATGAAAAGACTATATAGGGAATAAGAAAGCTGCTCTCCATGGCTTCTTGCAGGGGTATTTTCTGTCCTGAATCCTTTTTAATTGGAGATGCCAGGGACTGAATCTGGGACTTTAGACATGGAGAGCATCTGCTCTGCTAATGAACAATGTAAGTCAGAAGCCTCTGGTCTTCCAGATGTTGATGAACTATAGGTCTCATCATCCCTGCTACTTGGAGACGAAGTCTCAACATCAGCTGGAAGGCCAATGATTCCCCAACCCATGCTCTAAACCAGGGTTTCCCAAACTTGGGTTTCCAAGCTGTTTGTGGACTGCAATTCCCATCATCCCTGACCACTGGCCCTGCTAGCTAGGGATGATGGGAGTTGTAGTCCCAAAAAAACCCCAGCTAGAGGCCCAAGTTTGGGAAACCCCGCCTAAACTAATCCCATCCAGGTTTGTGGAGTTATGCCATAGAAAATGATTGTGTGACACTGACATAGATTAATGCCCATTGGCCTTGATCTGGAAAACCACACACTTAGCAGTAAAAGTGCACCCTCTGTGCTACGCTTGCAGACTCTTAAGGGCTGGAGACCAGCAGCCTCTCGTTAGTGATGGATGTGGGGGGTAAGTGTGCTAAAGCCCCCCTCAAGCCCCACCCGCAGCAGCCAACCAGCATTGCTTTGTGCCTGTTTTGGTACAGCAGAGTGACCAAAATGAAAATCTTTCCTGTAGTTTCTCTTGCCCTGCTACACGAAATACATTTGAAAGAGACACCTGCTATCACTCTGACAATGAAAGCTGTCTTTAGCGTCATTTAAACACTTAAGTTTTAGATGCATTTTAAGAGAGTCAGGGTTAACTTTTTAAATGCTTGAATATACCTGGTCATCTGATTTTAATTGGCTTAATAAGGGATATTACTGATCTGGTGTGGATGTGTGGGTTTGTGTTTGGGATGCGTGTGTTGTGTTTTGTCTGGGGACGGGGTAAGAAAGGTGAAAAGAAGTTTCTTTTTTACGACCACAGCGAACATAAAAAGATCAATGTTCTAGTGCTGTGGGGATCGTTTCTAAGAGTTCAAGCAAAACATCTGTGTTGCCAAAGGGCTTTTTAGAATTAAGAATAGCTGTAAAAAAAAATCCATAGTTAAAAGCACAAAACGTTGCCTGGTTGCAAATCATAAATTCTTGTTGAATTATTAATAAAGGTGAAAATGCAAGCAAAAAAAAAAAGGTAATACAGACACAACCAGCATATAGGAGCTGGTTAAAGTTTCTTTTAAAAAATAAATAAAATGAAAATAAAAAACAAAAAGCCACACGCATACCTCTCTCCTGATTAAATTCCAGTGCACCACAGATTTCTTTCAGGCTTGCACAACTTTCAGCTCCCCATGCTGAATACAGACCACCAGCCATGTAGTTGAGTATTTCGCTCATGACTTTATAGTCCTGGGCAGGCAGAAAACTGTGAAGTTCACTGAGCCACTGATGGTTTGCTGTACAAGCATTGTGCACTTTTGAGTCATAAGTTGTGCAGGGCTGCTTTGGGGTTTGATGGAAGCTCCCTCATATCAGCTCTGATCCTAGTGGGATTCTTCAGCTGTTACTGAAGCTAAAAGGGCATTGCAAGTCGAGCAAAGTCAACCAGCCCAAAAAAATCACAATTATGAGTATAGTGTACTAGTTTTGTGCCAGTTCAGGCCATCTAGGGTTTTAGGTTTATGCACAAATGTCTTTGAGTGTCCGAATACTCCCTAAGCAAGCCTACTGTTCATTTGAGCTACTCCCTGTACACATTATTGGGACGCGGGTGGCGCTGTGGGTAAAAGCCTCAGTGCCTAGGACTTGCCGATCGTAAGGTCGGCGGTTCGAATCCCCGCGGCGGGGTGCACTCCCATCTTTCGGTCCCAGCACCTGCCAACCTAGCCGTTCGAAAGCACCCCCGGGTGCAAGTAGATAAATAGGGACCACTTACTGGCGGGAAGGTAAACGGCGTTTCCGTGCACTGCGCTGGCTCGCCAGATGCAGCTTTGTCACGCTGGCCACGTGACCCGGAAGTGTCTGCGGACAGCGCTGGCCCCCGGCCTCTTAAGTGAGATGGGTGCGCAACCCTAGAGTCGGACACGACTGGCCCGTACGGGCAGGGGTACCTTTACCTTTACCTGCACACATTAAAGGAGAAAGGAGTGATGTATGCAAGCATGCTGATTGGTGCTGCTGTACTAGCAGTGTGGCTGGAATTAGATCCTGGTCCCAGTCATCTGTTGCTTGCTCCCTTTGCAACAGCTGTCTTGGTGGGGATGGAGAACCTGCCACCCTCCAGAAGTTGTTGGACTTGACTCAGTTCCCATCAACCCTAGCCAGCATGGCCACTAATCAAGAATGATGGGAGTTGCAGTCCAGCAACAGGTTCCTCATCCCTTGCTAAGAACAGGCCATTAGGAACTGGAGAGCAGCTACATTCTGTTTTTCAGTGGAGGCTTAATGGCAATATTTTATACTATGCAGGACATGTCGAGTAAAACCTTGCCTCCGTTCTGCTACATCCTTACCGTGTGTCTATGCGTATTATTGCCGCTGGTAGCATGCTAACATGCAGCAAAGCCCAGTTTTCCTAAAACATAAGCACAGACTTAACCATTTTTTCCATTTTTTCTTTTCACTCACATAAAGGTGGTTTGAAAGGGAAGGTGGGGCTTATAGCATGCATGCAGTATCACCACTGTGTCCAAATACAGATTTCTAAAAGTAGCAGAACTAAACAGCCCATTTATTATGAAAGAAGAACGGGCTACATTGCAGAGGCACATGTAAGCTTATTTAGTGGAGTGAAGAATGACTTATTCTATAATGATCATCATCATCATCATCATCATCATCATTGCATTTAAGCCACTGAGTGCAGATGAATGTGATGAACCTTCTTAGAATAATCAAAAGCTGAAGTTCATCCCACCCCCGTGTCTTTCTTACAACATATAATGCCCTCCTGATTTTGGATTGCAGCCCCTCTCATCCCTGTCCCTTGGCCACGCTGGCTGTGGTTGGGGGAATTTGAAATTGCCAACAACTAGTGGGCGCCATTTTGGCACCTCTGCTCTTATCCCTATGGCTGCTGTCAGTAGAAGGGCCCACCTGAATCAGTTTCATTTTTCATGAAGTACCAATATCACATAATCTAGTGGATAGCATGGTCTGTGAGCATGCCAAGCACACTGAGCCTCAGGGCATTCCCTCACCATGGTAGCTGGGACATAAACATTATCAAAGCCATTCGCTCCCCCGTCCCAGTGAATCATGGATTGCTTATGCACATTCCCTGGAGCCTTGAGTATTATAGATTCAGAAGGGATTGCCAGTCCCTCGGGATATGTGCGGAGTACACAGCTGCTGCTGCTGCTGCTTTGCATGAATGGGACCAAAAGGAAGAATAAAGCAATTCAACATTCAGGGCTGGAAGGTACTATTAACCCTTCCCCCAGTGTTAAGTAATGCATCAGGCTTCTGCCTTAGGGAAGGCAAAGGCACTGGGAGGGGGAAATGAATGAGGAGGAGAAGAAAGGTGAAAGACACAAACAGCATTAAAGTAATCCATGGCATTGACAGCCTTGGGGTAAAAAGAGTGAGAAATCGGGGCATCAGTTTCTTGTGCTGGGTAGTTTTTGTATGAAGATGGTATTATTACAACAGATGCACATGCACACTTTAGTTGACTGTCAGCTGAGATGTCACCATTAACCCTGCTCTCCAAAAAAACCCCATTTGTTTTCCAGCTAATAGAACATAGGAGGGGAAAACAAAGCTGAAGTGGTTCCATTTTTATGAGCAGTTTAGTCAAACAGTTGCCTGGAGGAAGACACACTGTGGTTCAGACTCAAACTACTTAGTCAGAATAGGACATTTCCATATTCAGCTAGGTTTTACTCAGAGTTAACCCACTGAAATTAATGGATCAAGCTTAGTCGTGTTTGTTAATTTCAGTGGGTGTACTCTGAACACCACCCCATGTCATGAAAACATAAAGCTTAATTCTCTGCAGAAATGTTAGCTAGTTGCATCACTATTCTTAGTTCAGGGTTTTGTCTTTGCTCTAGGATTATGCATTTGATGAAATGACATATTTTTGTTTGCATTTATGTAGGAGAAGTCCAGACGTGCAAGCAAAGGAAGAATTGTGGAAACACATTCAGTAAGTATGTCTGCAGGGGTGGGGAACTTCCATAGAAAAATACAGATCTATTTTTATGCATGTGGTTGTATAACTTATTTTTTGTGTGCAATCCTTTTCTAGAAAGGAGCTTGTGGACCCATCTGGCATGTCTGAAGAACAATTAAGAGAGATTCCATATACTAAAATAGAGTAAGTTGTGTTTTGGTTTTTTTCTCCTAGAGAACAGAGAACTCCTAGAGAACTCTGAGATTTGTATTGGAAAGAATCATGCAAGATTGGAGAGAGCTGCAAAGTTCTGTCTTAAATAATGAGGCACAATCCACTGTGAACATCGCTCAGACCTTAAACAGAAGTGAATCTCTGAGCTGCATTTCATTTCAGCCAGGCGTATATGTGTTGTGTTGCCAATAAATTGTACTTTTAAGAATGCTCCTCCACTTGTAGCTTAGTTCTCTGCAGTTTGCCACTCCCTCACAAATTCCACCCCCTAGTAAGCCTTAATGGCAGAAGTGAGGCTCACTTTGAATGAAATGAAATTTATTATGGTCCTAGACCAGATTCACATACTGTACCAAGCGAACACAAAACACAGCAGAATTAAGTCCGAATTAACTATCAAACATAACAATAAACAATAGGAATATGACAGCCATTATAAATGTGGTTTAGGTCTTAGTCTCTAAAATATTATTAACTAGAGTTTGCATCTGAGGCCTTAGTTTTTGTAATAGCACAGCTTGTTCCCTGAGTTTTATGGCAGCCGCGCAAAATTTGGCCACCCTTAGCGTGATCTCTGGATCCTTCTCCTCTATCAGGGATTTTAAGCATTGAGGTTCAGACCCACTTGGAATTTTCTGTATAACAGGGGTGATAAAGACTGAGCGTATATCCTCATAAAAACGACATCATAGCAAGACATGAGAGACGGTTTCCACCTCTATCAGGCCGCAGGGGCAGACTTGCTCTGCATATGGTTTACCCACATATCACTTTGAAAGAAAATCACCTTAGGGAGCAGACCATAACAAGGTAAACAACAGACAGAACAAAGGGGTTTCACATTCCTTACCCATTACAGACCTTGTGCTGTTTACATCAAAACCCACCACCCTCCCCACCTTGTGCAGTTGGGACCAACCTGGATTTCCACAGAGAACTTACACCATCTTGTCTAGTTTGGCTCTCAGTGGCATCCCCTATGCTCCCGTCAAGTTTGCTGAACAGCACACAGAATAATGCTGAAAATCTAGAGCAGCTTTGGGGGAAATTCAGCCCAAGCTACCTTCACTTATAAACTCTCCCTTTAATATTTACTCTTCCTCTGATCCCCTAAAGTGACTGGTTGACCCGCTTGACCCTTCTTCCTCGGCACACAGTCATCAGTTGCCAGAGCACATTTGCTCCTTTCAGATCAAACAGCCGTTTCGTTCTCGTAATTAGCCCATTTGGGACTTCCATGTAGAGATGCGAGCAAGTGCTTCTGACAAGTGTGGGATCACGTTTTACATCACAATGCAATTCTGTCACATCACTGAGAATGAAATAAACAAACAGTGGTAAACTTCTGCAGGTAGGACACGGAACATAAATCTCTTCCTCAAAAACACCTGCACTCACATAATTTTCTTAGCCAAGTCATACATTATTATTTTTAATACCATGCATTTCCTAATATGTCTGTCTTGCCAGTTTGCTGCCTTCTAAGCAGCCCAGTTTTACCACCATCACCTTACATTTCATAGTACATTGAGGCTGAGAGAATCATAACTTGCCTCTGGCCTTCAAGTGAGATTGTGTCTGTCGCAAAGGAAAAAATATATGCGATCATGTGTACACAATATTCATTAAGTAGCTGCCTTAAATCCGCTCTGATTCCAGGTGCATAGTAATCCATAATCCATCACGATGGCATTTTGAAAAATTTACATTTGTATGTAACCAAATTTATATATCACTTACTGGAACAAAAGACCTCTGTGCAGTTTACGATCGTTTACAATAGTCAGTAAAAATACCAGTTAAGAAATAAAAAGCTACATAAACATTTATGAAACAGAAAATAAAAACAGTAATTTTAAAACACTTACACTTACTAAAAGCACATGTCAAAATTACATGCCTAGGTAGGCATCCAAAGTTTATAGCATGCACCAAAAATAATACAGGGAATTTCAACATGCAGGTATAAGAGAATAAGAATAAGAATATCTTTATTGTCATTGCCCCCTTCGGGGACAACGAAATTACTTGACTGCTCCATAATTGTCATACTAAAGTATCAACTTCTTGTCAGTGCAGGAGGAACATCATGTGGCACTTACGAGTTAGTTTGAGGACATATGGGTTGAGGAGATCCTTCAGGTACACAGGTCCCAACCAGTTGAAGGCTTTATACATAAATCATATTGAATTTGGCCCAGTGACAAATCGGAAGCCAGTCCCAATCTATGATAAGGGTGTTAAATATTGACAAACAGTGCTATTTTTCTAGAAAAAGAGGTGCTGGAACTCACCATGCACGCATCCCTTGTTCTCTTGGAATGGCAACGGCGCCCACCTGAGAGGTGCCGGAACTGAGTTCTGTGACTTCCAGCTGAAGAAAAGCCATGTTGACGGGTTCTGTCAGAAATCGTGTTGCAGCACTCTGTACTAACTACTTTCCAGACCAAATACAAAGGATGCACACAGGGTGTATTGCAGTAATCCAATCCTGAAGTCATCAATGTCTGAACCATAGTCAAACAACCCCAACTCACACCTACCTAAGCTTGTGTGTGTACACACACCCCAATATATTTTAAAATAATTTTGCTCGCATTACTTACAATTAAGCAGCTTAACCTAAAGGAAACTGTGTACACCACCTTGAGTTGCTTGGAGGAAAGGTGGAATACAAGTGAGACAAATCTCTTTCCTAAGAAGTCAGAGGGTAAGGATGGGCTACAGAGGGAAGGAAAAGTTGAATATAGGGCAAGATATTTGCTGGCAACATTTGCTCACCAATGCTAATATTACTAATTGGTAGTATTTCTTATTCGGTGTGGATCTTTTAGTTGTGTTTTTTTTTAATTCTCAGAGCTGAGGCTACTGTATGGAGGGGAAATTCTGTTTGATAATTTTATGAATTTCCTATACATTCTTAATATAAATCAGGGCTTCCCAAAGTCTCCAGCTGTTTTGGACGGCAGCTCCCAACATTGCTGACCACTGGTGATAACAGTTCCCATAACTTGAAACATTCCACTTGACAGTTGACACCACACAGCTTAGCTTTGTTGGTTAGAGCATGATGCTGAAAATGCCAAGGTTGCAGGTTCAAGCCCCATATGGGACAGCTTTATATTCCTGCAAGGGGTTGGACTAGATCAGGGTTTCCCAACCAGTTGTTTTTGGACTACATTTCCCATCATCCCTGACCAATGGTCCTGCTAGCTAGGGATGATGGGAGTTGTAGTCCAAAAACAGCTGGAGACCCATGGTTGGGAAACCCTGATGCAAATGAACTTGATAGTGGAGGTTAAACAACTTTCCAGGGTTGTCAACTTTTGTATTCTTTTTGATGAGAATCCCTTGTGATACTAATCTGCTCCTGGAAATGTTAATTCCACTTTAGGACTCAAGGCGACCCTGTTCGCATCAGACATTCCCACTCCCCTCGAAGTTATCGCCAGTATCGACGGTCGCAGTGCTCTGATGGAGAGAGATCTGTTCTGTCAGAAGTTAAGTAAGTCAAGTATTTAATTTGCCAGTGGTTTAATGATAAATGCTACCTATCCTTATCCCCAACTCCAATTTAACGAAATTATTGTGCAGCAACTTGTTAAAATATTTTATGTTCCCTGGCTAACTCCTCAGGAAAAAAAGTTAAGTGGGAGAGATCAGTGGTTTGCACCTTGGCCTGTTACTTAACTCCTCACTCTGCTTAGAATCTTCTATACCAGGTCTGTCTAACAGGTCGATTGCAATCTACTGGTTGATTGCAGGACGCCCAAGGTCGATCTTGTGATCCTGAACGATTGACAAAAAAAGCTCAACAACTTTTGTAAATCCAATGGGTGGATCACTGCCATTTTTTAAAAAGTGGGAGTAGATCACAGTCTCTTGGGAGTTGGACATGCCTGTTCTACACCGTTGCCAACAGGATGTTGGACCTTCCTGCATATCCAGAAGCACAATACACTTGTCTCAGAAGTGCTATCCTGTTAGAGGAAAGGGCAGGGCAGTATATGAAAACACTTGGCCTCTTCCTACTCCTCCTTTATTGCTTAAAGGAAAAGAGGTCACTGCCTCACTTGTATCATAATATGGGAAGCAACCCTTGGAACACAGGACCGTAAATCAGCAGTTAAACCTTAATTAGAAACACTTAAGAACATTTCAAAGTTAGAATAATTGAATTCTATCCTATACTGGGGGTCTAACGAAGATCGTTGTTCTTGTTTGGGTTCCAGTTGGGCTATAGGAGAAACAGTCAGCTATATATCTCCTTGAGTTGTATTTATTACTGAGAGAAAAGCACTGATAGGATGCCTGTTCATGTGCAGATAACTTTTTAACCCCAAAACTTTTCTTAACCTGTAAGCGCCATACATCTTGCTATTTCTTTTTCAGTTCAAAAACAGACCTTGTACCTCCATTACCTGTAACCCGTTCCTCAGATGCTCAGTGCCCCACCATTGCAGTATCTCACCAGGTTGGTAATTTGAGTATTTTAAGTTGCATATTTTGGGGGAGTGGCAGGACAAGGAGAGACTTATGCAGCTTCCAAATCTAATTCAGCTTAGGTTATGTGAGCTAGGACCCAGGCCTTAAAACTTGGACCTACATTCAGCCGCTGGCAGTAGCCTGTTCCATACAGTCCTGAATGGAGCTTAGAATAAGAGTAACATACACAAGTGAAAGTTACACTGGCTTCCTATAGTTAGAATTGTTGTGTCTGACTCTAGTTAGTGCTAAATACCACACCTGAAATGCTCTCAAGGGATGGTGGTGGTTCATTGGGACTGCAGCACGCAGAGGAAAGGACTTAACCAGGCATAGGCAAACTCAGCCCTCCAGATGTTTTGGGACTACAATCCCCATCATCCCTGACCACCGGTCCTGTTAGCTAGGGATGTAGTAGTCCCAAAACATCTGGAGGGCCGGGTTTGCCTATGCCTGTCCTAGCCTAACTTCACTCCCTCATTCTTACAGTCATTCACCAACTTATCCATCCTGCCACCTGCCTCCATCCTAATTGATTCTGTTAGGATGATATGCTGTTAACACTTACCAAAGAGTATTTGGATGTTGCTGAAATCAAATGCCAAGCAATTCCAATGCCACCTCGCCCCCACATTTAAATTTAATGGATTTAATTTAGGATCCCTCCGCAGACGCACTCTCAGTCCCATGCATTACAATGTTAATTTCAATTTATAGTCATTAGCTAACTTGTTGAAGTTTGAAAGCTTTCTGCATTGCTTTCAGTAAATCAGTGTTTATATTGGGAGTAGTGCCGTACCTCGGCTCCCAAACTTTGGTCATTTTGATCGTTGGTAGTCGGATCAAAAACCGGAAAGAAGTGTTCCAGTTTTCAAATGTTCTTTCGGAAGCCGAACGTCCGACAGGGCTTCCACGGCTTCTGATTGGCTGCAGGAGCTTCCTGCAGCCAATCAGAAGCCATGCTTTAGAAGTTGAACATTTCGGAAGTCAAATGGACTTCCGGAACGGATTCTGTTTAACTTCCGAGGTACGACTGTAGTACCGTATTTTTCTGTGTATAAGACAGTCCCCCTTGTATGAGACAACCCATATTTTTTTGACCCAAAATTAAGAAATTGGGCAAGAGCCAGAGTCCAGGCCGCCCATGTCAGAGCCTGAACCCAAGCCCAGGCCAGGCCTCCCGCACCAGCGTCAGAGCCACAACCAGAGCCCCTGTGCATTCACCATCCATGTAGAAGATGTCCCTCAATTTTTGACTAAATTTTAAAAGCAAAAAGCATTGTATTATATATGGAAAAATACAGTAATTCCTTTTGCAGAACTGTAACCAGAACACAGAACGTGACTTAATTCTCATCGGTTGTGCATTGAACTTTTAGTAATGCATTTTCTTTCTCTTCAGAGGCGAAATGGATCTAAAGACAGCCTAATAGAAGAAAAGGCACAGGCACCCATCAACAACCTGGATGGAAAGCACAGTGCAAAGACAATAAAAATTGTACAAGCTTCACGGCTTAAGACAGAGACTTGATTCTTCTAGCAAAGGACTGTGAGAGGATGCTGCCCCTTGGCATTTTCAAATGGTACAGAAGTCCAACTACACTTAAACTGCACAGATGGGATTTTTGACCTAAATTAAAGCAAAGATTTAAACTATGAAATATTTCTTGAGGACGAGGCAAATTGCTCTGAAGGATAACACCAATAAGATCAGAGGATTGAACAAAACAGCTCTTGGCTTACTGGAAGATCTATGAAAGTAAAGGCTTTAGATAATAATTACTCCAGTTCCAAAAACCAGTTACAGCCGATTGTTAACCATGGACAATGCCCTGGGTGACTTGATTCAAAAAATGGAAGTATCAGCAAAGATACAAAGCAATGTACTTGCCAAATGTGCAATAGTAAATGTTTTCTGAATTTAAGAGTAAGGACTGTAATTCATATGCCTATACTTGCCTAGCAATCTCATTCTTATTCACAGCAATGTTGATTATTACATCCTGCTTGGTTACACAAAAGCAGACTGTCTTGTATGCAGCCTTCCAATTTTTAATGTCCTAAAATTAGGTCCTTAAGATTCATGCTATTGTTGCCAATGGTTTTAGGATCTTTTACTGTGGTTCTAGAGCAGGTTTCCCTAACCTGGTACCCTTCCAATGACTACAAATCTCATCATAAGAATGAAGTCAAAAATATTTGCAGAGCATCTGGTTGGGGAAGTTCATAGAGCTATGAATGAGGCATCAAATTATAGAGTTTAGAACAGAGAAAAGTGTTTAGCTGTAAAAGGTGTAGCTATAGTATTTTGAAATGAGTTGCCACCACCTTTGACGTAAGGTGCTATGATATAATGAAATATTCTTAAGCAACCAATGTTTAGGAGCAGGGAGGGGCATATGGCCCTCCAGATGTTGCTTCCTAATGTACAGGGTCTAGAAACAGACGAAAAGAATGGCAAGGAGGAAGGCATTACAATAGCACCAACTCTGGATATCAAAAGAGTACAGGTTTCATTTCTCCATCCTTCCACTCCAAGGAAACAAGCAAACTGGATGATTAAATAACAAGGGATGAAGGTCAAACCCTTCATTTTCTATTCCTGCTAGCTCATTGTTGCTGTCCACTTGGTTTTACAATTTTGAGATCCTCCCATTTTTAATCTCCTACAAACGGCAGAACATCTTAATTGCTGGGGAGAACTTTGGATTGCCAACAAACACTGGTTTGGTTTTGCTTTTCTTCTAGTAACTTTTATGGTGGCAGCTTTTTTGTGTGTATCACACTGTTTATGGATGAGAAAGACGCATCTAGCAACCATGGTGTTAAGAAATTGATTTATTTTTAAATTGAACATACACAGATGCTGTGCACAGATGTTTCTTTATACCTATACATGAAATTACCTCCGATACAGAAGTTGAGCAGAATAAGCCACATCATGTTAAACTACTGATACTTCAGTGGCAGGTGTTAATTTTCAATCCCAATCTGCATCCATGTTTTAACTTTAAAACCCCTGTGTGAAAACTTACTGGAACAATAGATTGGAAACTATATACCATGAACAAGAGTCTGTCTGTGGTCTGGTGGTGAGTGGTTGCAATGGAGCAAGGCATGTTCACCCTATTTACTTTCAAGGTGTAATTATCACAATCCAACAAGTAATATTTACACATTACTTTCCCTCTCCTTAATACAGGCTTCTGCTAGCATGTTGCAGCTGATGCTGTAGATACATATTCCTGCAAAAGAAGAAAACAATCCACTATTAATTATCTGGCAACCAAACAGAAAATGTGCCACAAGAAATGAATTTGGGTTACCCTAATTTTTGAAGTCGTTATTAACTGGTGGTCATCTTATTTTTTAGTTTTGTTTTTTAGTTTGATGTCAAACTAATTTCTTGATGTTGGAAACCTGTATTTACATACTATGTGCTGTGTCAATTCAGTTATGTGAAAAGGGTGGTAAATTCATTTTTTAGAGCATTTAAGTGGACATCTTGCATTTGGTCCACTGTGAGTGACCATATTTTTCTGAAGGTTGCCCTAGTCAAATTTATTTTGGCATTTTTTTCTAATCAAACTCATCAAACCTTTGTCACTGTGAACTATTAATTATCGAACATAGCTTCACCACCCGACACCTGTTTCACCAAACGCATGGGAAGAGCAGAGCATTAATCCACTTGTCAAATTGCCTGCCATGCTGCAGTGGATCCAGGAACAGCAAGGTCAACAACCAGGTCCATAGCTGTGAATGACCTCTTACTTACTGGGGGAACCCAGCTAAATGTGCAGGGTTTAAATAATTATAAATTATTATTATTACTCATTGGCCTGGGCGGACCACTTTCTCCCATCAAGCAGAAGTGTAGAAGTATCTATGGCTTTTGCCTTGTGCAGCAGCTAATATGTTTTGGGGCACACATGATTCTATGCAGTTAAAATAGCTACACCCCACATGGATGATCAGTAATGGTGAGACAGTTGTTGTCATGGGGCCAAAATCATCTGTTCTCATGGCACTTCTCATGTCCAGGATGATTTGAAGCCTTGCTTCCCAGGAGATGGGAAAAATAAGGAGAGTGTATGAATAGAAAACGAGACCCTGGCAAAACAGGAACAGAATGAAGTGGGTGTATATGTAAAGGTACACGTGTTATTTTGCTGACGTAATGGACAAGCCACTGTGCCTTAACCCTGCCTACCTACCCTATTTCCAATAATCTATTTCACTTGTTTGTTGGAATACAACCCAGCAAAGCCGCCACCTTTACCTACCTGAAAGCAAATGAAGCCTACCTCAAGTAAAGTGCCTGTACCTTGCTCCCACTCCTCACATTTGTGTTTCTCTTCATATCCTGCCCAAGCATGTTTTCTTCCTCTTTCAACTTAAGACTGGGCATGTTTAATCAGAAGAAAATCCGACTGAATTCAGTGGGGCATAGTCCATAACTATGTGCTGTACCTTAATTTTCTCTTTTTACTCACACACTGTCAATTTCTTTTTCTGCTGGATTCCATGCATTTCCAGGTCTGTAGGCGTCCATTGGGGCTTATTAAATTCAGCCTTCTTGCACCCTCATCTTCCTCACTCATTTTCCCCTCCACATCATCATCAATGAGTGACCAACGGGAACCACTCCATACACGTTTCCGTTGTGCAAGAGAACACACTTGAGACTGCACTTAGAGCTATCAAGAAATCAGCGCCATTCCGTTGAATTGTATGATGTAATGCCTAATTGGCAGAGAAGGCCTGGAATATCATGACAGTAAACAAAGTGCTTGTCTTTTGAAAAGAAGCCCACAAACTCCTGGTCCCTCTTTCAGAAATATGTCACTTTTGCCGAGTGGTGCAGTAGATGTTTTTCTTGCAGCCTGGATGCTAATAACTCAGCTGCCTTCTTGGAGAGGCCCAAATCACGCACTAAGTCATTCAGTTCCCGTTGGCCAAACAGCTCTGGGGCTGCTCAGATGTTGTCTTCGGATTCTATAGCCATTTCTCAATGCACCTTCCCAAAATCCTCACGATCTTCCTCACCATGTTCACTTCCTTCATCTTCAGAAGAGACAAACCCCTTAAAAACTGGAATTGGGAGTTCCTCAGAGTGTGGGATAGGTCTAATTGCTGAAGGAATACTGGGATAGGCGGCAGCATGTCGGTTTTTCTTGCCAATACACTTCATATTGACCAGACAAAAATAGCAGTCACTTGTGTGATCCTTGGGTTCTCGCCAAACCATGGGAACCCCAAAAGGCATACTCTTCCGTTTTCCTTTTGGCCAGTCTCTAAGCATTTCCTCACAATTGTGACAAACAATATGCAGAGCCCATTTCTTGTCTTGGTCACCAAGGGGAATTTCAAAACAGCTTTTATAGGCACGCCTCACAAATGCTGTTATATTGCGTCTCTGACGAGGAAGTGTGTAGCAGCCACATGCATAACAAAAGGCATCAGGCTTGTTTACACATTTTGAAGAAGCCATGGTCTGATCTGAAAAATACAAATATTTAGGTTACAAAACTATAAAAATAAAGAAAAATTAAGTTGGTTACGGTAGATCAATGTGTCATTGTCCACTTCTCCCCAGTGTAAATATGACCTATCAGCAAAAGTCAGAAATTGAAAGATAACTATAGCATGTACACAAAAATCAATTTCAGATTTGAAATCAGCATTGAAAGAACATACAAGAACCCTTGAAAACTCTTATGCAACAGAAAATGAAAAAAAATATATATTCCCCAGCGATTCAGTTTGCCAGGCACAGAAGCTTTTTAAAGAAAAAGGAATTTTAGCTAAACCAGATCCCAGAGGTGGAAAAAAGCTTCCATCTGAAACTGTAAGCAAGGTTCTAAACTTTTATCACAGTGGTGAGAAGTCTAGAATAAAGCCAGGAATGAAAGATGTGGTCAGAATTGGAAAAGAGTATCATAGGAAGCGGCTAATAATGGACAACCTACAAGAATTGTATGCAGGCTTCAAGATGAGCTACAAGGGTACCACTGGACTTCTGATTCTTGTACTTTGCATCCTGTAGCAGTGTATTATAAAAGTTAAGGCAGTTCATAACAAAAAATTAATGCCTGCTCCAAAGGTCTTATCTTACTACAATAGGGATTATAGAGCTATATCTAAAATTTCATGCATATCAGTTAATATCTTAACCCTCCTCCACTGAATTGAAATTTCAGCCTTCGCAACATAGGAAAATGTCCAAATAAACAGCTATTTTTGTCACTTTATGACCAATTCAGTTTTATTTTGCAGGAATTGCATTTTTTTTAGAGAATAAAAGATGCAGAATACAAATTGATACAACAAAAACCAGTACTTAAAAAACATTTTAATGATAGTATTGACATTTAAATCCAAATGTGACTCATACATGCTCCATCCTCCACATGCAGCTGTTGGGTGACCTTGGGCCAGTCACACTTCTTTGAATTCTCTCAGCCCCACTCACTTCACAGTGTTTGTTGTGGGGGAGGAAGGGAAAGGAGAATGTTAGCCACTTTGAGACTCCTTAAAGGGAGTGAAAGGCGGGATATCAAATCCAAATTCTTCTTCTTCTTCATCATATGATCCTACAATTATTTCTACATTTAAGCAACTTTTATTATTACATTACTTAATACTAATAATGACATGTAAAGTTACATTTACATTACTTCAAGAACACATAAAAATAAAGCTGTGAATGAACTATTTTGGGACAAAATCCTTTGATTTCTGTTTTGGATATCTGATCCAGTTCTCCATTGATGTCTTTATAGTGCATCACTTGGCTTCATACCAACTACATTCAGGCTTGCTTTTGTCACCTCCTTGACAGCTCTCTCCACCTTTTGTGTGTGACACTTAAATTTAGGTACAAGAGGTTCTGCTACTATGTACAACCAAGAGTTCGGTATTTGACATGTTCCTAATTAAAGGAGGTTCCAATGTGTCTGTTTTACTCTATTTAGAAAAGAGTCTTCAGAGATCCCTTGAGAAGCAGATTAAAGGTAAGGTACCCCTGCCCGTACGGGCCAGTCTTGACAGACTCTGGGGTTGTGCGCCCATCTCACTCAAGAGGCCGGGGGCCAGCACTGCCTGGAGACACTTCCGGGTCACGTGGCCAGCGTGACAAAGCTGCATCTGGCGAGCCAGCGCAGCACACGGAAACACCATTTACCTTCCCGCCAGTAAGCGGTCCCTACTTATCTACTTGCACCCGGGGGTGCTTTCGAACTGCTAGGTTGGCAGGCGCTGGGACCGAGGAGCGGGACTGCACCCCGCCGCGGGGATTCGAACCGCAACCTTTCGATCGGCAAGCCCTAGGCGCTGAGGCTTTTACCCACAGTGCCACCCGCGTCCCTTGAGAAGCAGATTACTACTCCAAAAATATTTTTTTGATTTGTGATTTTTGTGTGTGAAAAGGTCAAATTCCATTATATTGCAAGGGAAGATGTAGACATAATCTGCTGTTCCCTTGAAACCTGTTTCAGAGATGTGCAGACACTCCCTGGAACTCACAATTTCCACAACTTTAAACCACTGAATTCTACAGGCACAACTGAAGCAAGAAGAATGAGCACCGATAAAGAACCCTTCCTCACTTTCAACTTGAGGAGCCTCCCCAAGCTTCCTGTGAATGCTGATGATCTGTATCCTGGATGTTTTGTAACTTGCAAGTAAGTATGATCATTTGTGGTACTTTGGAATGCTATCGGAAAATAATCAAGACGATGGAGATGCTTTTGTAAAATTTATTCACCCAAATGGACCTTCACCTTCATTCTGCTGGCCTAGCCATGACAATTCTTGCGTAAAACCATTTCCTCACACGCTTGGTATTGTACAACTCCCAAAGACAATAACTGGCAGAAGATACTTCTTTCCAAACAAGTGTATGGTGTTGATGGAAGAAAAAAATGAAAATCTTGCAGCTGATACTGAGGCTACAGCAAAGAAACTGAGGATCATTGAACTTGTAAGATAATAAACTGTGATAATAGCATAATCTGTTATGGTAAGTGCATTTATAAAATCTTGAGTGCTGGTGTATTTTTTTCTGAAATCTCATCATTTTATTGAGCTGTGTAAAATTTCAGAGATGTGATCAATGGTTATGGAGGAAAAAAAAATGTGCACAAGGGTATCTTCTGGTGAAGGTCTCAAGAGGGACAGACAACAGATAGTGCTATAAAATTAAAACCATTTGAGACAGAGGAAAAAATTAAGGGGGTTTCTTCCAACCACAGGGGAAGGGTGTACACCAAATTTCATCAACATCCAAGACAGAGGGTGACATGCCTTCATTGAAATGACATAGAATGACCCAACACAAATGGTGTGTTTTAGCTGAAATACAGAGAAGGTACATAACCAACTCCTGGTAGTATGACAGCTAAAGTTAATATATGCCTTTTCTGACACCACATTCACTAGCCAAAATAATGAATGGGCAACACAAAGGCAAAATTACATGCTGCAAAATGTGGATCAATGTCAAAGTGTTGTGGACTAAATGTGTGCCTAGGCCAGGGTGAACATAGCCAATGATCACACTGAGGTGGAAAGTCAAAGCATTTACTCAGCCATGGCAGAAGGCACAGAAAAGGCAAACACCCAAAGAATTTGTGCAACTCTGAAGTGCACAGTAAATACTGTACGATGTATAGCAACCATATAAGTATTATGTGAAAAACACGTGAGCATGATTACTATTGGGGTCGTTCCATGCCAAATCACCTACTGTATTTTAATACTCAGTTGTGCTCTCACAACTCAGATTAATTTTAAAAAAATCATTTGAGGTTATCTCATAGGTATCTACACATAATTTTTTTTGGAAGAAAAAGTTTTGAGAGCACATGGCACCAGGTGATTTGGTGTAGAACAGGGGTCTGCAACCTTTAAGACAAAAAGAGCCACTTGGACCCGTTTCCGAAGAAAAAACAACAACTGGGAGCTGCAAAACCATTGCAACATTTAAAACAAATATAACACTGCATATATTGTTTCTTACCTTAATGCTATATATACAGGATCGTGCAGTCAGCTGTCAATCTCAAGAAAAAAAAGGACAAATTAATAGCTAATTAAAATATTTAATTTACAACCAGGTAACCAGGTTAATGGGACTTTTGCTCCTGAACCTCAGTGCTCAGTGTCTGCACATCAGGGCTGTAAGACGTCACCTTCATTTTCACACAGGCTTGCAAGCTGTCATCTGTGAGGCGTGATCGATGATTGTTTTTAATATAGTTCATGTTGGAGAAGACCTGCTCACATACATATGTGGAACCAAAGATCGACAGGACTCCAAATGCATACTTTTTCATGTTTATATAAGTGTTGGGGATGGCATTCCATGTTTCGAATATAAGTTTGTCCTGTTTGGGAAGGTTTTCAATATCACTCCATTTATGATTCTGAGCCAGAATGGCCTTCTGACGGGCAACATCCTCAAGAGAAGCCGTCAAGCATTTGAACTTGGACACCCATATATCTTTGTCGGCTATATCAGCCAGTTCCAGCTCAAGATCAGGTTGACTTACACCTGCAAATGCAGTCATATTCAATAGGGATGGATCGATCGCCAAGGGAGTGACAGGGAAGGATAATGTGTTTTTTTCCTCTCTGAACCCACAGAATAGTTTCCCAAACGAGCTTTGCATTGCGGTGATTGCAGACTTGAAATATTCCAGATTTACCGTATCATGACTTTGTTTGAACTCTCTCAAAGAGGGAAAGTGAGACAGTGTACCTCTCTGGAAATCTTTGACAAACACTGTCAACTTGCGCTCAAATGCCATAACCTCCTCCAGCATGTGCAGGGCTGTGCCTCCTTTCCCCTGAAGGGTTGTATTTAGCGTGTTTAGGTGGGCTGTCATGTCTACCATAAAATGTAATTTTTCCAGCCACTCTGGCTGTTCCAGCTCAGCAAAGGTAAGCTCTTTGCTGGCCAGGAAGGTTTTTACTTCTTCCAAACATGTGACAAAGCGTTTTAGCACCTCGCCTCTGGACAACCACCGGACCTTGTTGTAGAGCAGGAGGTCAGAATATGTGCTTTCCACCTCATCCAATAGCAAACGAAACTGGCGGTGGTTTAAACCCTTTGCCATTATCTTATTAACAATCTGAATGACCACATCCATCACTTTTCTGCATTCGGGGGGAAATGTTTGAGCACACAATGCCTCTTGGTGCAGGATGCAATGAAATGACAGCAGCGTTCTACCCAGTGCCTTCTGCAGTAGAGCCACAAAGCCCTTCTGTGCTCCTCTCATGCTCGGTGACCCATCAGTAGCCACTGAGACCAGGTGGTTGGTGTTTATTTTTTTAGCACTTAAAAAGTCCAGGACAGCCTTACAGATATCCTCACCCCTTGTTTGGTCTTTTAGTGGTATCAGCTCAATCAGTTCTTCCTGTGGCCCAAAAGAGTTCACATATCGGCAGAACAGCGCTATTTGTTCAATATCACCTTTATCTTTGGACTCGTCACAGGCGATGGAGTACGCCACAGCTGAATTAATGTCTTGAATTTGCTGTTTGCTAATGTTTTCTGCCATTTTTAGGGTTCTGTCTTTAACAGTCTTCGCAGACAGAGGCATGTCTTTGATTTTCTGCACAATTTCATTCTGGTTTTTGAAGTCCATGTATAGATGTTCTGAAATCTTAATGAATGCTTCTTTTATATACTCTCCATCTGTGAACGGCTTACCGTGCTTGACTATTTCCTGAGTGGCTACAAAACTAGCATATGTTGTCTTGTCAGTAGAGAAGGCAAATGATTCTGTCCATGTATCATTAAACATTCTGTTTTCTTCAGAAATGTTTCTTTTCTTGCCTTTATCCATGGCTGGCCTACCGGGGGTCCAAAAGAGGGACGTAATTAGAAATCAGAGGGCCCCATAGCAAAATTTGCTATGCCCAATAATCAATGCCCCAAAATGCCATAGAAAATTAATCAGGACCCCAGTGTACCATAAATCATAATCAGTGCCTGATGTAAATAATAATTAATAATGAGGGCCCAATGTCATCCTCGTCATTACAAAAATAACTTTTTTGACACTTTATTATTATTTTTTTGTTTGACCCCTCAGAATTACTCCTCCTCATAGAAATAAACATTAAATTAACAAGTTACCTTTTTTTGAGTGTGTGTTCTTCACTCCCCTTCAAAACAGTGACCAGCTTACATGCCCCCTTTCAATGCAGCCTGCTTACAGCCCTCAACCAAAATGGCCGCTCCCGCGACTCCCACGTGCGCCCACAAAGATGGCGCTGACGATTTTCCCTTATTGATGCCCTTTAAAGAAATGGACGCCGCAGCTTCAACCCACGCCTAGAGGAGGCTAGAGAGGGAGAAATGCGGGGGGGGGGGAGGAAAGCAGCGAGGACGGCAGAGAAGGACTGCCGGGAGTGGAATCCCACACACCGCGAGGGGAAGGAAGGGAGAGGGTGCGAGCTGAGGGCAGGGGCGCTCCCCTCAGTTACTTTACCCCTCTTGCGCCTTGAGTACACTCGCAACGCTCCTCGTGGTATGGTTATTCAGCTGCCCACTCCTCCTGCGACTGCACGGGAACAACCCGCAACCCCCTCTCCTCTCTAGCTCGGAAATGGCTTTGCGGAAAATGCGCCTCCTCCCCTCGCCTCCGCCCCGGCAAAGGTGTTAAAGAGCCGCTTGCGGCTCCGGGTTGCCGACCCCTGGTGTAGAATGACCCTCAAGAGGGCTTCTCGGACCGCCAAAGAAGTGTATAAACATAGAATAACACAATGTACTCATACCTTATATTCTGAAGTGAAATGTTTCGTCAAAACTGTGTGGGTTTTGCCTATACCTGCAAAATAAAAAATAAACAATGATACAATGAACCAGCCATTTTTGTATCACTGCAAATCATTTTGCTTTAAAAGTAGCCCACACAGTCCCTCAGTTACAGATAGAAACTACATAATGCAATCTTTTAAGAGGGAACCTGCATAGTGCACATTTAGCACATAAGGTCACATTAATCCCAGGAGGTTTCACTTGCAAAAGTGGTTGTGGAGTTCACTCTTATCAACAGTCCCTTTTTAGGGTCCATCCCAAACAGTGGAATGTACTTCTGAGCAAACTAGCAAATTACACTGTCACCAACCCATGTGGTTGTAAGGAAGAGTGAAAATGCTAGAGAAGTGCATATACACCAGTTCTTTCCCATAGGTTCCTTGAATCAGAAAGCTTTGTCTGTACTGGTATACAGTGCGGCTGAGTAAACATATGGAATATGCCAGGGATAACAACCCAGTAATTTTGAAGTTTGTAAAGAAGCTGATTTAACCAAGCGCTGGCTTGAGATTAGTCTTTGAAGCAAACTACACACTATGCCACTGCATTGTGGGGGGTCCCACCCTTAGCCACTGCTCAGGCGTCTGCACTGATTTACTTAAAAAAAAAACAACGTTCAGGAAATTGTTAATTGTGTCATGCCCAGTTTGGTCCTTTGTTCTTTGTGAAAATAGGGACTGCAGTCAAGTTGAAGCGTTAAGTCTTCAAACAGACAGGAGCTTTTAAGTTTGTAAAAAACTTAAAATGAACACAAAGAAGAAAGCTACACATAAGACTTTCAAGGAGCCACAGGCAAACAAAGCTAAAGATGTCCCACATACAGCAAGCCTGCTAGGAACAATTCCTAGCTTAGGAAAAAGCTGCAAGGGGGGGATTTGTTTTATGCCTTCTCTGACACCACGTTCATTAGCAACCAAAACGAACGGGCAACACTGAAGGCAAGATGACACAAAGCAACCAAAACTAAGCAAGCAAGGAAAGATCTGCACCTGCATGCCTATACAGTGGCACCTCGGGTTAAGAACTTAATTCGTTCTGGAGGTCCGTTCTTAACCTGAAACTGTTCTTAACCTGAGGTACCACTTTACCTAATGGGGCCTCCTGTAGCCGCTGCACCGCCGGAGCACGATTTCTGTTCTCATCCTGAAGCAAAGTTCTTAACCTGAGGTACTATTTCTGGGTTAGCCGAGTCTGTAACCTGAAGCGTCTGTAACCCGAGGTACCACTGCACACACAGTTTACCTACATTACAGAGCTGGAGACATTTCCTGCAGTTCAGCATACTGAATTTTTATATGCCTGCCTGTAAGAAAAAGATCCTCCACTTTTATTTCCTCTATGGCTTCTTTCTCACAAAATCTTGTTTACCTCTACCCTTTTCTCTCTGGAAAGCAACGCGAGAAGAGCTGCTGTGCACGTGTTTACGCTCACAGCGAACTTGCCACACGTGCAAAATATCCCCTCTTCCTATCTAAAAGTGATGGGCCCCCCCTCGTGCTAGCCTGTCCCGTCAAGCCCAACCAACACCGCCTCCTGAGGCTCGACAGGGCGCGAATCCGAGGCGGCCACGCTACGCCGTCATTCCTTGCCTGTGTCCCCACTAACACCACGCGCTAAGCAGCAGCTAAAAGGCCCCGCAGCCTCTGCGCGCCCATTCGCGCGAGAGGACGAGCTCCCTCAGGGGCCGGTAAGGCCTCCTACATGCCCGCCTTGCTCAGTTCCCCGGCAGCAAGGGAAGAAAAAATAGCGCGTAGGGCCTTTAATTTTAACCGCCGGGCTTATTTTTTTTTTGGAGGGGGGGCTTCATACCTCGGGGCCCCGCGGAAGCTTAAAGCGGCGCGCGCGGAGCTTTCGCCGACAGAGGCTGCGGCCTTCGAAGGAAGCGCTTTCTTCCTCAGGGGGCTACGGTTCGTTTAAAAGGGCTGCCGGGAACTGCCTCTCCGCGAGGAGATAAAGCGCAGATCCCGGGATTCTTTCGCGGGAGAGACGAAATGGCAGAGGCTGTGGGAATCCGGCTCACTTCGATCCCCCCTCAGCGAAACCTCCATGTCTGCCTCACCCGCCCGCGCTCCTCCTCTGTTTCCCACCTCCCTTGCCAACTGCCACACATATGAGCCCCCTCTTTCTCTCTCCCCCCCCCCGCCTTACTCACTTGGTTAGCTCCAGTCCCCACAGCTCTTCCCGCGATTTTCAAACACCCCGCTTGGTATTTGCCCTCAGCGGCTCTCTCAACCGCCACCTCCCTCGCGCGCGCCGAGAGCAGGAAAAGAGACGCCCTTCCCCTTCCGGCCGCTTTTTACAGCCTCCGATTCGGGCCAAACCATTGCTGCCAGAGCGGGGGAAGGAGAGAGAGAAGACCAGGCCAGACCGCGCCATTCATTGATTTCTGCAGGAAACCATCGTAGCCCAGACAGGTTTCAAAGGTCTGGCATATACCAAACGCGGTCTCGGGTCACTCGCTCCCCCTCTTGTCGAAACATGAGGAGGATGTGGAGTGTACCAACTGTGCTTCTCCCCCCCTTCCCGCTGTTCTCATTCAAACGGATGCGGAACCCTAGAGATAACAATACAGAGTAAAGCACATCTCGTTCCGCGCTCGTTTCTTCTCTTTTGATTTGGGATCTGCATTTTGCAGCAGGAGAGGGGCAGAATTGCACGTGGAGGTACTGCACAACATCTTGTTTGGCGCAGCAGTTAATGGCCAGGTTCTGTCATTTTCTGAAGGAAGTCCAAATACGAATATATGTGTGTTATAATTTGTGTGGTATGTCTTTAAAATTTTGTAGGCTAAAAACTAATAAAAAATATTATTTTAAAAAAAGATTCTGCTGATGTGCATGCTCTATTTTATTTTACAGTGGTACCTCGGGTTACATACGCTTCAGGTTACAGACTCCGCTAACCCAGAAATAGTGCTTCAGGTTCAGAACTTTGCTTCAGGATGAGAACAGAAATCATGCTCCGGCAGCGTGGCAGCAGCAGGAGGCCCCATTAGCTAAAGTGGTGCTTCAGGTTAAGAACAGTTTCAGGTTAAGTACGGACCTCCGGAACAAATTAAGTACTTAACCTGAGGTACCACTGTATATTCTTCTCAAAGGCACAAATACTTCTCTGATCAACTCCCTTTTTAGAGAGACTGGAGCTCAGTTTCATATCACTCAGAAGCTGAATGCTCTTTAGACAGCAAGCACAGAATATGCTATTTTTTCTTAGAAGGCAGTATAATCCTATTGTGTATGTTAGCATAATGGTCAGAATCTATATTGTCATCTGTATCTGAAAGAGTCACAAACATTTCCGCTGTCCACAGTAACTCTATGCGTCTTCTGTTTTACTCCTTTCGACTGCCATTTGGGTTTCGGAGATGGCTCCCTTGGATTTATTGCTTGATACAATCCTTCACCTGTTGCCAGAGTTATTTTATACCTGTGCCAGGGACAAATAATGCATGGCTGTCCATTGATGTCCTAAACACACAAGGGAAGGAGGGAAGAACAGATGGGCGGGGAATAAATATTATTATTATTATTACACTGAACATCCCCCACACAAAATCCTCCATACCACTATAATAGGAGTACTAGGTTCCTGTTTTTTTAAAGCATATAAATGTAACAAATAAAACAAATAAATATCTGAAATTTCACAAAACGTGGAAATCTCAAGAGTGCAAACTTCTGGAAAGTCTCCCTTAAAGTTCATTGGAAAATAATTTTAGTACTGGTTCACTCTTAAGGACACCCCCCTTCTGAGATTGCGTGGCAAGTGGAAATAAAGACACATGACACAATTATTTAAGGTTAATGAGCTAAATATGGCCACAACCTTATTGGTTACAGGTAATGAGCGGTCTTGGTTTAGGCATTGGTCCTAACAGACTATCCGGCTTCAGCCTGTCCACTTGAAGTCCTTTTTGTTTGTTTGTGGTGTAATATGCTATCACAGGAACATTGGAAGCTGCCATACTGAATCTTATATCATACTGAATCCTTGTCTGCACAAGGAAGATCAAACTATATGTGAATGTTAAAAAAAAGGGTCTTTGCACCTAACATTTTTAGAGCAAATAGCATCAGCTGATGGGGCTTATAATTATGAGAATCTCAAGATGGTATGGAAGAGGAAATTTTACCTTCTCATCCTCTATTGTGCTGAGGAACATCCCTCACACACTCTGTAGTGATGTTAGGTAATCTTAGCAAGGAAACTTTGGTTCAAGCCAAGGAATGTCTTTGTGGGAGAACCAAAGACTAGAGAATTATGGGGAATGTGTATCTGTTTCTTTAAACCGTAGACTTCTTGACTCTGAAAGTGTGAATACCGTATTTTTCGTTCTATAGGATGCACTTTTCCCCCTCCAAAAATGAAGGGGAAATGTGTATGTGTCCTATGGAGCGAATGAAGGCTTTCGCTGAAGCCTGGAGAGCGAGAGGGGTCGGTGCGCACCGCCGGGCTCCCAAGGCTTCGGATAGCAGCCTGCAGCCCGAAACCTGGGGAGCACAGCGCCCCGGGCTTCGGGCATCTATCCGCAAGCCTTGGGAGCCCGCCAGGAGTTCCTGCCAGGCTCTGAAGGCTTGCAGAAAGCAGCCTGAAGCCCGGGGGGCGCAGAGCCAACTCCCGCGGCCCAATGAGCCGAGCCGGCGGTGAACAGCGGGGCGTTTGGAGTTAGGAGCACGGCAGGCGTGGGCAATAGCAGGCGCACGGACAGCCAAGTGGGGGGGGGGAGGTGGCAGGAGAATAGGCACCTCCGACCACTGGAGCGGTCGCTGAGGGGGCGCTGGGCGAGAAGCGCGTCAGCTTCGTTCCAAAGGCGTGCGCGCACCTCTCTCTCTCTCTCTTGTGTGTGTGTAGGCTACCTGCGAAAGTGGCTCTCTTTCTTTCCTTCAGGTCGAGTGACGCTAACCCAGTTGGGCTGCCAATCTGATACGGAGTTGGCCAACCAGAGAGAGACCTGGATTAAATTAACGCGGGCCGAGGGAAAATGCTGCGTGATTGGCTATTGACCGGGAGGGTGAAGGGTGGGTGGCTTATCCCACCCATTTGGGCAGGCGTACAGACGTAAATGATGTTCGTTCTGTGCTTATGTAGGTTTATGATGTTTACCACAGAATTCAGTGGTGTCTACTCCCCACTGTGTACATAAGATTATAGCCTTAGAATTGCAATCTGAAACTCAGTCCTATAGGGATCATTTTTTTAAAATAATAAAGGCTCAACTATATAGAGATCAGGCACCAGGAGTCATCTTTCTGTTCCCAGATTTGTTGAGAAACCACCAGGTGTCTCCATAAGTCTAAAAATCTTTTGGATCAAGCAAAGAAAAACATTGTAAGTATTTTTGTTTAATAATCATTTTTATTGAAAGTTTTCAACATAAAATACAAAAAAGCACAACTAATCTAAGAGATAAAGATGGGGAAGAAGCAAAGAGAGAGAGATGAAAAAGAGAGAAAGGAAAAAAAGAAAAGGGGGGAAAGAGGATAATAATACTAAGCTCTTTATCACAGTTATTCCACACACAGAAGAGTGAAACCTCCCAGCTCTCACCTGGGAGCTTCCCTTTCTCCTCTCAGCTTCCCGTCCCGATGGATCCAATCTATCCTGCCTGTCATGCATCTTCGGTCCATCACCTTCAGGATCACAACTTAATGCCAAAAATTGCAATCTTCTCTGAATGATTCCAAATAGGTGCCAAAGTGGTGTGCTGGTTTTGTGCCATTTTGTGTCGCAAACCTCGCTTTCTGTGCCATCCCCACAAACTGAGTACCATATTTTTCGCTCCATGAGACACACCCGACCATAAGACACACCTAGTTTTTAGAGGAGGAAAACAAGAAAAAAAATATTCTGAACGAAACAGTGGGTGTATGATTTTTGTGGTTCATGCTGTGGCCACAGACATGATATGTGATTTGACAGTGAGTTTGGGGTAGCCCAATGCAAAAATCCAGAGAATCCATGTGGATCCATACTTTGTAACCACAAGTTCATTGTGGCCCCATGAAACAGTGGATGTGTGGTTTTTTTTTTGGTGTAACCAAACTGGTGCTCATGCCAGTGTGTTCACACCACATCAACCTCACCTCCTTCCTCCTCTACCTTCTGTGATGTCAGCGTTGGGAGACTGTATATTATGTCACAGCAACAATTTACACTTAGTTGGATAAATGACACTTGCATATACCCAATCAAGTTGCACATTGTCACATTGTGATTGCAAATTTCCAGTCTCTCACACTTAAAAAAAAAATCCCTTGATAAAACATTCACTATTATTCATCAATAACCACAGGCATTCAGGAAAGAACCCAGCTTAGCATTCTGATCTCCAACTGTACCCATAGAAATGCCAGGTAAAATCAAAGCAAAAGCAAACTATGGTTTCATATCCTGGCTTGTTGCAATCCTGTTAACCATAGTTTTATGATTTGGATGTAAAGGAAAACTATGGTTAATTGACGACTTCCTGGGTTAAGCACAATACACCAGAATGGGAACAAGCAGTGCAAAAATGAACAATGCAGGTGCAAAGCTCATGCATCATTTGGGTTATTAATACCCAAAATAGGCTTATTTATAGCCTACTTCAGGTATCCGGTATGAGAGTTAAGAAAACCTGCAAGGTGGGAGATGTGGGAACAAGCATGCTGGCTAAGCTCCTCCCTCATCATTCTCATTGGCCGCCTTGAGTTGGAGGATGATGGTCTGAAACCAGAAGCCTCCAATAGTCATGGAGGTTCCACTGTGTGTTTTAGAATCCTGGAAAATCAAGGTTCTCAAATCTGTGGAGAGTGTCTATAAGTACAGGAGGGCCCCCATTTCAGACAGTCCCTCTCCAAATTATGGAAAGTGACGGAAACATTGAGCAGAGCTGGGGGGCCCTCACACATTTACTTAATGCAGGGTTTGCATATCAGAGGAGGGCTTAAACTGCATTAATTTCCTTGACGACAGAAAGGCAAAATATAAATGTAATAGATACACTTGAAACAACATTGTACAGTCGTACTTCAGCTCCTGAACGCCTTGAGAGTCGAACATTCCGGCTCCTGAATGATCGAAAACTGGAAGTGAGTGTTCTGGTTTTCGAACATTCTTTCGGAAGCCAAACATCCAACATTGCTTCTGCAGCTTCTGATTGGCTGCAGGAACTTCCTGCATCCAATCAGAAGCTGTGCTTTGGAAGTCGAACGTTTTGGAAGTTGAACAAACTTCCGGAACAGATTCTGTTTGACTTCCGAGGTATGAGTGTATTACAATTGTTCTAGCAAATGCAGTTATATTTTCAGAAGCATTATAAACTTTGTTCTTTGTAATTTACATATCGCTATCGAAATAGTGCACACTCTGCATCTCAGTTTTGCTTTAATCCATTACACTGTAGGAAGAGCTATCAACACCTTTCTATAGCGTGTCTTGCTGTTACCTTCATTTGAAGCATCTTTGGACACCACATGGCATCTTAATCAAGTTCTTAGGTTCCTGTTGCCTTGCCCATCTGTTGTTTTGGCATCTACTGTATCATGTTTTCTCCAGGTGGATGGGTAGCTCAGTGTCAATAGGTTTCTGCTAAAAATAAAAAATAAAGAGGCATATGGCATTCCTGGGATAGAGGAAGAGCTCTTTGAGGAAAGGGAGAGCACTGCCAGCCTTAATAAGGACCTGTTACAGGAACTGACATATCAGTTTGCAAGTGGGAAGAAGCCTGGTGCTTTAACCGATGGGATTACTGCAAACAGTCAAGGTGATACATTTTAAGAACCAATGACCAGGTGGGGTGCATGATGTCCAGGAATCAACGTGCCAATTTACCTCACTAGGAAGTCCTTTTTTTAGCTGATGGCTGCATAAAAAGTTGAGGTCAGTTTTCTTTTTTGTGTGGAAAACTACCACAGCTTCTGTATTGTTTTCCAGTACTCATAAATTTCCCAGATGAAAGGGACATTCATTATGATAATGATTTCTGCAGCAATAACCAAAACGAAGAAAGTATAACCCTTAATTCAAGTAACAAAAAAGCCTAGGGATAGTTATGATAGCTGAAAAGGTTCTTCCTAGTTGATTCTCACCATTCATATCTGGAGAAATCATTTCCGTCACCTAATATAACATCACTTCCAGCTCACATGGTTATTACAAATGGTTCCACTTTTTGGATTTCCACCAGAATGGTTAAATATGGGTTAAGTGAGGAACAAAACAGGCTGTCATTTTGATGGCAATAACTTAATGTGGATGCCACCCCAAAGTTTGCATGCTCAGGGAGCACCAATCTATAATCAAGTATCCTGCTGGAGGCCCCCTCAGCAAAAGTGAAGGGGGTGTTTCTTCTTGTGCCAGGCACTAACAGTTTAGTTAGTTTAGTTTAGTTCCAGCTGTACAGCCCATTGTTCTCTTTACTTGGTGCACCAAATATATACAGTCCATACAAAGTTGTTATTTCTTAACCTAGGTTGCAATTAGATATCAATAATCACATCTACTACTAACAGCTTTCTATCTCTGCTGTTTGTAGTCCAGCTGATGTAATTGTTATAAGTGTAGAATTCAGTTCTTGTCAATTTTTACTGGAAGGGCGATGTGATGTTGGTCTTCTGCACTTTGCACAGTATAATTTCGGTGCTTCCCTGCTCCCAGCACCCTCCCTTGTGATCACCTCCCCTGCAGGTGGAGGAAGGCTATGTGATGCACTCAGCACCATGCACAAGAGACCAGCTGGATGGGGCCCAAATCATACTAACGGTATATAATATTGTAATGACATTCAGTACGTTCGATCAGTTTATCATGGGCATATTGCTCAGTGCTGAAGATGGAAGGTGAAATAAATTATTTTCTAGCACTTTTAAACACGGCAAGATCTCATCTGATTGCACCACAGAGAAAATTATGGAAAGCATCAAAACTGATCTTCTCAACAACCCCTTTTGTGCTTGGATATTCATTTGCCTTTTGGATTCTTGTGAATATAATTTGTTTTAAACTCTTTTTAGTACTGTATTTTTAAATTGCTGTAAGCCAACCCTGGACCTCAGGGTGAAGGGAAAGTAAGAAATGGAAATAATAAGAATAGTAAATTGCACTTAATCAATGTAGTTCTTTCATTTTTCCATTACTGCTGCCTTTGATGTATTCATCTACATATTTAAGTGTATTTTGAATGAGCTATTATTGATTTGCTGCTGTTCTGACAAGCCCAGGTAATGAAGAGGGAATGTTGTCATGGAAACATTAATCTAACTAATTTGTTGA